>NW_027249089.1:1200000-1775795 GCF_030848795.1 Temnothorax nylanderi | reverse complement strand
ATCAATGATACGTCGCGGCAATTAACTTTGTGGAATAATCAATGCAATTTAACTTTAACTCGCGCTGCATTCGATCCGCTTGACCGTTCAACTGTCCGCGATTCGGTCATTATCAATTCATTGCGCGATAAAAATTTCCACCAGGCGGGGCTAGCATTTCGAGAACCATTGAATCTTCCATGCACTTGCGCTCACTAATATTTAACTGCACATCCTGGTAGAAATTTGACTGGGCGCTTGCATGGCACTGACCAGCGTGCACACTGCCACTTCAGGAGCTGGCATGGCACGCTGGTAAGCGCCATCCTCGAAACGTCACGTTTTGCCCGCTAGCGCCACAGATCTAATGTGATGCTGGCATGGCGCTAACATGGCGGCAGTCAAAAGGTACTATCATAATGCAGACATGGGACTAGCGAGTTTTTAACGTGGCACGTGTATGGCGCTAACATGGCGCAATAAGGTACAATTTCTAAAATCATATAATGCATTTATTTAAAGATTATCATTAATTAGTTATTTTTAACAGACTGTCATTTGAACTAATATTATTACTACTCCTAAATTAACTACTATCTCATAAATTAGGAACATGAAATAAATATGTATACAATGACAAACGTGCTCTATATCAACGAGATAAAGGAGTGGTATTAAGTTCAATAGGGTGATAAAATGACACCATTATAATTAAAAATAAAATACCTTATATTGGCAAATAATCGCAGTCTTATTACTCGACAGTTTTACAATTATTAATTTTCTGTTCCGATAAAAAACAAATACTTTGTACTTCTTTTCACTTAACACTATAACTATAAGGCCTTTATTCGCGAGTACACCTAAATACATTCTAGCTCATCCTATCTTATTGTAAAAGTCATGATAGATTTCAGTGGTATCCCCAGTACAGAAATCGATAAAATTAAAATTTTAATAAAAAATTAAAAATGGAGCAATTTATGAAATTGGAGAAAAACGCAATTGAGCGCATCTCGCGTCTCCCTTTGTCTATCAATTGAAAAAAGGTAGTCGAGTGTATGTGTCCGTCGAACTATTAATTACTGATTGCAGTAAGTACGCAGAAGCAGCGAGAAGACTGTACTTTAAACTAAACGAAAATAGAACGCAGAAATAGTCTCTAAGGTGCGACTCTCCGTAGGTCCTTACCCCGCAGATTTACTACAGTTCGTTTTATAAATATCATTTTGTCGAAGTCAAGTTAAGCTTGCTTGCGATATGTGCTCAGCTCATTAGCTGAGTCATATAATACTCATGAAAATAATATCAAATAATGTTCCCGATACCATTTTTAATAATTTTTAAATATATAGAACAAAATAAAGAACAAAACTCACTATTTGATAGTTCTGATTCTGGTTCTGGTTCAGATGTTTTTGCAGTTTGTACAATAATACTTTTTTCCGTACATTATTCTCCAATAATTTTGACCTTACGCCGTAAACTTCTTCTCCGACAATTTGATGACTTCATAGCAATTTTTATTTTTATCTACAATTAATATATATAATATTAAACCTGATTGTGTTTAGTTGGAGTAAGTTAAATAATATTATTCTACATTTTAAAATGCATCAAACCTGACGACTGCAACATTTTTTTGTGAACAGGAATTTCAACAAAAGATTTTAATTTCATCTACATTTTTTTTGACTATTTGTTGTCGGTAAACTGCACTCTGCTTTTTTTATTTTTCTGTTCGTCGAGCCTCTTCGAATCTTTGCGAAAAAGCAGTCGTATTTCGACCAAGAAGTATCAAACGATCCATAGAAACTGTGAATGTCTCTGAATAATTATTTTCGACGAAATTTATTGCGATTAATTAATAGAAACCTATAAGTTTTAATTTACCATTTTAAATTAAAATAAAATTTTTAACTACATAAGGCATTTACAGATCGACGAATTTAATATATAAGATTTAGAATTCCAGTTTTAATGGCACGTGTGCATCACCATTATGTGGTTAGCTGTGATCTGTTGGATCGAGCTCGCTGTGAACACATTGTCAGTTCGGATATAATGTTCATGAGGTTCTTTTAGACGAAAAAAAAAAGGAATATGCGAAAAACGTACTGGTACATACGGCTTGCCCAACAATGTCAAATATTGTAGAATGGCCATGAGTCTGGTACTTCTCCTTGTGTCTCACCATCCCGTGGAGGTTCATTGATGCGATTTTTTGTATCCGGAGGAGGAGGCCGAACTTTTATCTTTTTGTTTTCTCGTCTCAGTCAATCCAGGCTGAGGGAAATATCAATTTCTTTCGTGAGACCTTTTCTCCCACGTTTGACCGACAAATCTCACGGTCCAGAAATCGATAAATCATTTTTCGCCGTCGTCGCTTTCAGACATCTGTATAAATATTATAAATTATCCCTTACATGACACGATGAATGTTGGTCACACTTAATAGCAACAAGAAAAATTTGGAAAAATTAGATGCAAAGCAAAATCTAAATTATATCGCACCGGTATAAGGCTGCGTTCGGAAACATCACCCGAAGCACACGAGCAATACTCCGCTCTCTTTCTATCTCAGCGAGTTAGAAGGAGAAACAGTATACCCGTGGGTACCCGGGTGACGTTTCCGAAGCTTAACACGCGCGACCTCTGCAATCAAACCTAGTACACGGCAACACTAATTACGACGCAAAATAATACACGAAATGGTACACGCGGTTGCAAGCACGAAAAACGCGAGAAATTAAGAGACTTCGCGTCTCGAAATCAGGTCGCTGCCACGTAGTCGCCTGCGTCCCTTCCACGGTCGCGATCGCTCCAGGAGCCTGCAATCTCAATCCGCGATCCCCGAAGCCAACGAGACTATCCGGGGCCTCTCGCTCTACCATACCGACCACCAACACCAAAGTAAGCCTTCTCGGCAGTTAACGCGATTATGTACGAGTCGGTACGAGCAAGAACGCGACCCGGAGGGCGGTGTCCGTGGCTTTATTCAAAAAAAATGTTCAGCAACCTTCACCGAAAATGTTTCTTCTTTCACAATCGGCTCGTATATATCCGGGCTATATCTCGGGTCTCGGCAGATTAAGGACAGATAACGTTACGATAATGATGAAAATTTTTAATCCAACGCCGAGAACGACCGCGAAAATGCGCTCGATAGAGGAATCGATGACGTGCGACGCGCCCCTCCCAGGCGCGCGGCCCTTCGGCGCGATAGCGCGGGCCAATTAGGGACGGGCTCGCAGGCCCGCGATTATATCCCCGCACAGTGCTGTCAGCAGCGTTACGATAGATTATTTGTAAAAAATCATTCTTCTAAAAACTGATTAGCGCCCCAATTTAATTATTATTATTTATTGCCGAACCAATTATTTATTTACCATTTATTATTATTATTTTATTATTTATTTTTATTACAATTATATTATTATCATTTATATTTATTTTATTATTATCATTTATCTCCATATAAATTAGTAGAGCCCTCCAGCCGAAGAACCCCGGCCGCGGCAGGGTAAGGATAAAAGAATCTGTCTCATTTTTAACATACGTATACATATGTTAATATTTCTAAAACATTAAGAAGTCGATCTAGAAGCAAGAGAATTACTCGACAGCACCTAATGTGGCGCAAGTGTGGATCGCATTAGAAACTCAGTCAAATCCAGACCTGCGCCCGTTCAATTTTATGTAAATGCCATATTAGGCGCGGACATGGCCCTGATATGGCTCTTTCCAGTTTTTTAGGATAAGGCTGTGGCCGTGGCAAACTTGCATGGCGCTGACAAGTGTCGTGGCGCTGGCCAAGGCAATTTCTACCAGGGATACGATCACATTAATACGATTAAAACTTTTGCGTGGTATGATTTTTCACCGTAATTTTAATTATAGATTATAATAATATCATCTCGCCAAAAATTTTAACTGACTAAAATTCAAATACATTGAAGAAAAAGCTCTGAAATAATAAATTGATATTTTGATATGACAGTAAATTGAGAATATTATGATAATATTATTCGGTAATTACCCAGTTCAAAAACTTTATTCAATCCCAGATACAAATGCGGCAAAGATGAAAAAAACGGTAAAAATAAATTATAAATCATTAAGCCGTACACTTGAGAGCTTTCTGAGAACATGCGAGAAATATTTCCGACGCCCGTGCCGAAACAGTTTTCGAGTTTCACCGCACGTGCGGCTACCGGGAGACATTTTTTACCCTCGAGGTACGTCAAAATTGCGAAGTTTCGAGTCGGCGAAGGTACTCAGACCTTTTTCATACGATCCGAGGATCGTTTTTCATCGCTCGGATGAGCCCTGCCACCGAGGTCGAAATGATTATGTTTGGCAAACGTGTTCGGCAGAGAGGTTTCGTCAGTGATCGGGTAATATTCGGGTAATATTCCTTGTTACCTTACGACTCACAAAGAATTATAAAGTTCGAATCAGTTAAAGACAGTGCGTGATTGCACATACCTACTTATTCGCAACCTACATAGAAAACTTATACGAGGATTTATCGATAGACTTTTCCATTTCTTTCGCAAATGCACACACAGTGTGTACACAATCTTCTTATCCTAATAAAATATTTTAAAAATATGTTTCAGAGACTTTTCTCTCGGAAATCTTCTGCAGGAAGTTAAATGTAAGCCAGGATGATAAACCTGGAGCGAGCTGGAAAATTCGGACTAAATTTTTTTAATATGCATTGTCACGTGCGCGGCGACGTGCACTCGCAATCGCAGCTGCAATACGTACGTGCTCAATGTGTGTGTGTGTACATATACAAGATGACGATCGGCAAGTTGCTGAAATAGCTATTCTTTTGCAATAAGAATGAATAAAGAAGAATAAATTAAATATTATATTGTAAAAGAAACTCGTCATTTTATTAACTAATGCAGAAAGAATATACATACATATATAAACTTGTAAAAATAAACGTTGTAAAAAAGAACTAACAATTTAGTTGCGTAATTCAATAATATGTTTTCGAAATTATGATTATTGAACATGTGCAATAATAAAGGCGCTTTTAAAAATTATTAATACACTTTCAATATTAATACTGCAATTGTGTGTCGTAAAATTCGTAAAATTTTAGGTAAATATCCCTTTTATGGAAATGGCTGCTCATATCGAGATTTTCTGAACATATACTCATTAAATCATGCAACTAATTTTTCGGCTTTTTTATAATAAATATTATTACAAGCTTATAAATGTAATTTCTTTTATATTATGTGCAAATAAAAATAATGAGTCTCCTTCGTGTTTCCGTACACACACGTACATTTCATTTTATACATTCATTACAAAATAACAGTTATTTAGTTTCAGCAACTTTCTAATTGTCACACTATGTATTGCATGAACGATGCGACTCGTCGAAAATCATTCGATAATAGAAATCAACGGTTGGAAATTATTCACGTTAAATTGCTCCGTTGAATAATAATTTCCAGATTTATACGCGCTACACAAAATACAGAATTTAACCAGATGGAATTACATGGTAATTGATACATGATACGTGTATCAATACATACAATTGATAGACAAAATCAATGTAAGTCCTACGCTTTGCCGAGCAATCGTACGATGAAAATATGACTCACCATAACGTTACGAACCGACTATCGAGTACTGCTGAGATTGCAGTTACATCGACTCTAAGCGATTGTCACATCGTAAATTGACTTCCGATTTTTCACATCTTTTCTTTTTTTGCGCGACTTTGAGCTTCCAGCACTTCTCCGTGTTTTCGATCTTTCCAAACACCGTTTGTTCTAATTTTTCCTCGAAAACAGGAAACACTCCGAGCAAATATCCGTTTTTTCAATGTACTTCCACCTCATCTTCTGATTAGTTTCCTTATCTTCTACGCTTCTACTTTTCCCGCTTGTTAAGACTTAATCTGACATTTCGCTGCGTAAGCATTCGCTAATCTCTGGTTAACATTCTAACATCCGTACATGGTCTGTACATCTAAGACATTTTCAAGATTCAAACGCGTTAAGAATTCTCGTCAAAGGCACGCGCGACGTACATCTTAACTCGAAAAGATCTCTGGGAAGCAACAAGAAATTCATGCCACCATTGCCGCGGGGTTCCACGCTGCCACCGTGTCATCACATATTTTTTTTGGCGTACCGAGTGCAACGATCCGTCTATCTATCTATATTCTCTCTCTCTCTCTCTTCTCCACAACCCTCCACAATTCCTTCATCCTTCGACATCTCTATAGCGATTCGCCGGTGTACCTTCCAGCCAGATCTTCATTTCCTGCTCCTCCCTTGCCGTTTTCTTCGGGCCACCATCGGCCCAATAAATATCTTTTTCCCTCGGAGAGACACGAGAATTCGCCTTCCTCATTCCTCCCAGGTCGTCGCCCTCGAATCCCACGAGCTGCGCTACCTCTTCGTTACCGCGTCGTCGTCGTCGTCGTCGTCGCGGGCGCGGCGTCTGGCGGCCTAGAACCTTCGCGTCGACTCCTCGGAAATCCTTCAGTGAAATCCTCGAGAGCCGAAGTCCGAAGCCCTCCGCCGCTGTAAAGCCGGGTCCTATCGGATCGATTTCTCGCCCTCGAGACGAACATCCGTGCCGGCAGGAAAAAGAAGGTAAACGCGAGAGAGGAATGAGCGCAGGTGTGAGTGGATACGTCGCTAGGTGAATCGCTCGAAACGAAATAGTCGAAAGCGACCCTGAAGGATCGCGCTGGAGCTAGAGAAGTTGGATTGGGTGGAATAGTCGACTCTTGTAAATCCTTGATAGTGTACCACCGAAATATATCACGTTGGTAAAGGTAACGGATACATGATACGTGCTTCATGCACATTCGTCCTATTTGTCAGAAATCGAATATCGCGTCGTTCCGTTATACTCTCTGAATCGCAATACAAAATATATCATCGGAGACGATATACTTCGAGCGAGATTCGAATAACGTAAACCGACAGTCGTAATGCATTTTTATCGCCAAAGTGAAGGCAGTTCGCAAAATAGTTCAGCAGTGGCGGACGTTTTTCAACGCTTGGCAACGCGCGAACAAAATCAGTCGCTCAGTTGATCACGGATTGTTCGCGGAAAATATTTACGGTTAGTTGGCGATTGCCAAAAGCAGTCGTGAATTACCGAGCGATGAATACTTTTTCGCTATCTTTTCTTTGACGATCTCGGCGCGGAACTCGATTGTTCGACTTTCATTCTTTCGTACTCTAACCGAGTTCAGGATTTAATAAAATTTCGATGGAACACATTGGAGCTCTTTGTTCCCGCGAGTCAGTAGGTCACGAGTATTAAGCACACATGTAACTCTTAACTTGATTGGCATGCCACCAATTTTGGAAAAATGTGCCTTTTCAGTTTCAAGAAGAATCTCGTGGAAAGCTCATATCTATTGAAATTTTTACGGTGTTTTAACAGTCTTAAAATGTAACTAAATAAAAGGGTGATTTTTGTATCATTATCATCATGTCCATAGATTCGCAACCGCGATAATTTTGTATTCGCAAAACTATAAAAGTAAGACAATATTAGCAGCAGGGATACAATCTTCGAAGAACTATATATAAATATGTTCTTCTATTTCTCCTAAAAGTATATATCTTTTTGCGATTATTTCTAAATTAGTATTATAGGATTTTCAAATATTTGTCATTAGCGTTTAATTATCATCGATTTTATAAAGACTAATATCAATTACTCTCAATAAGAAAGTAACCTCTAAATCTTTTATTATTAATACTTTGTAAGTTAGCCTCTCAATTTCTTCATCTACTAATCTACTTTACAACGCGCGGGCATAAAAAAAATAATAAGAAATTCTGTTATCACACCGTCGGATCGTTATAAACCGATCGGAGGCGATAAAAAAGATATTGTCTCCTCCAAATACCTAGATGAATATGCATCAAGAAAGCGTGATCTGTCTCCGCGAGTATTGATTTCCTCGGCGTCTTGGAATAATTGAGCGGGAGCGCGTGAGAACGACGATACGATCGGATGCAGGTGCAAGATGCACGTAGCAGACTAAGGTAATGGTGATGGTGAGAGAGATACAGGCAGAGAGAGCGGAGGGTGCCTTCACTGGACGTGGAGGCCTCCGAGGTATTCAGTAGAAAGGAAGGAGAGAGGTAGGCACGTATATAGGGCCCCCGTATCTGTACGATATACCGACACCCCATTCCTGCCGAATTTATGACCGAAGTATCTGCCAGATAGGCGGGCTAGCCGTACATCTCGACTGCGGCGTCAGAATTTGCGCTACACGGCCTTCTATAGGCCCCACTGCCTTACCTACCTACACCTGCATCGCGACAGTATAATATCACGGCGCAGCATACATTTGAAATAACCTCGCGACCAATTCGGCCGAACACTTTAGAACACCACACTATTCTAGCAAATAGTATGAAATCTTTGCTCGAAGATCAATTTCACGACCATTACTGTTTAACCAATAGATATATATCAGCATTTCATCAAATTTAAATTATTCTAACAATCAGTTATTTTTATTTAAATTATTATACATATAAACGCGTAGCTGTCTAGACTCGAATGAATAACTTCTACGTAATACATATTTTATATAGATTTTATAGATTACAATGAAATTCCACGAATTATTTTCAGATTATGTTTATCTCGCTACGACTCTTGTCGATGCTCACAGAGTAGACACAATGCGAAAGCTGATTTATCTCTTCGATTGTTCCCCTCCGCGAAGTGCCACAGACACGAACATGAAACTGAAGGTCGACCTCAGTGTCGGCTGATTTCCTTTGTAAAAGATACAAAGGCCAGATAAAATGTCTGATACACTTCGCTCGCACGCAATACAAACAAAGCCCAGAAGAGTAACAAAAATTATCGCGTATTTGTCTCGCAAGTAGATAAATCGTTCTCGAATTTTTCCTCGTTTTCCTGAAATTTTATCGAATCTGAAAATCGTTAAATTTGACAGCAAAAAAGAGAAAGATATTCTCTGGAATATTTATTTTCTGATGATTTCCATTTTACTCTCCTAAAAAAAGACTCTATCTAAATATCGATGCAATCAATGTCACATCTTCTCGCGAAAATGATATATATTCCTAACAGATATTCCTTTTTTCCAGATGTATGTTGAACAGACTCAGGGTACTGAACGCGCAAATCAAGTTCCTAAACGGAAGCCTCAAGTCTCTCATTCGAGGAAAGATTCACGGCGACCATTATTCACAAACGATTTAGCGCCGGAATAATAAACGCAACGATCTATATGCGCCGAAGAAGCAGACGATGCGCGAGAGCGTGGAAGATGACGCGAAACTCGAGAGCATCTTTCAAGTCTTTTCTATACGCTACTGAATGCCCTTGCCATAAAATCTTGAAGAAGTGTCGCGAAGTTCTCTCAACCGTCCAACGTGTCGCTGGATTGGGGAACCGTGACATTATTATTG
The DNA here is from genome assembly GCF_030848795.1 of Temnothorax nylanderi. Lineage (NCBI taxonomy): Eukaryota > Metazoa > Arthropoda > Insecta > Hymenoptera > Formicidae > Temnothorax > Temnothorax nylanderi. The sequence continues at coordinate 1,766,355 of NW_027249089.1, read as the reverse complement.
ATATTCATTCTACCGCGAATAAACTTGTTGTTCGAAGCGTCTGACAGTCTAGCGCACAACCCGGGCACTCCCTCCCTTGGGTATCTCTGGGGAGGCCTGTGGCACTTTTCTCTCGTTTTTAACCATAAACTTTTCTTAAACAAGATCCATTGTTGCGCTAGCGGACAACGACATCGGTGTCGCTTAGGATATTTAAATGACTGTCGTTTGGAGCACCTGCGAATAAACGAGGCGTCGCGTCAGTAAAAAGCGGCAAACGTTGAAAAAATTCGTCAAGCGAAACATTTTTTATTTAACCGGAAACTACAACTATTTCCAATACGCGTGATCAATATACTCCACCGAATGTACTCGGAGCTCTTGCTCCCGCGACACTGCGTATCATTGATGGACGCCAAAAACATTGCCGATAAATCCGACTCTAGCGAAACACGTGCTGCGAATTAACGACCCGTTAAAGCTCAACGACGAAAAATGATCGACTTCGGTATCCCATCTGACAGCCGCACGCGCAACTCTCGATTTTTTAGTATCTCAATCAAAACGTTCCCGAAAGCCCGGCCATCGAAACGAAGAAACACACGCACTTTAATTAATAGCGACCAATGGTGAGCACGGTGAATTTTTAATTGATAGAAATTTTTAATCGATAAATCATGGAAAACGTTATTCGCATTGCCCTTGAACTTCTTCTTGCCCTTTTCTTGAAACCTTCTCTACATCCGTAACTATATATACCTGATAAAAGTTCTTTTTTTATTGCTAACATAAATCCGCATCGTTCGTGTTATGGGAATGCAACAGGAAAATATGATTTGCGGCTACTTTCGCAAGAAGAAGCCTTATCTCGATGCAACTTTTATACTGTCTCGTTTCGTCTGCTCTCGAAGATTTTCGCCCAAGCGGACCTCCGCGGCCTCCGCCGCACTAACGGAAGCGGAACGAAATGATATTTAAGATTCCCCTGAAGAAATCGATTTCCTGGCTGTTGCGGGTCCAGACGTCTCCTCGAGCGCCTTGCACCTTCATAAATGAATCAACCCGCGCGCCGAGCCGTAAGTCACGAATAAAAAGCATGAGATCGTAAAGCCTGAGGAACGCGCCTCGCGAAATGTCGCACTCGCGAAGATCACGACGTTAAACTCGCCTTTCGGGAGAGAAGATTTATTTTGCGCCGTAACAACGTGCAATCTACGAGGGGTGGAGTCAGAATTTACGTCAGAACGCCGTAAACTTTATAAAAATTATGACTGCCGCTTCGAGATCGATATTCCCTTACGTTTGCATATTCGACTTGACGTTAAAAATAGTTTTCGCTGGAAGATGAAGTCTCGTGAGAATAATTTTCTCGTTGGGACGAGATGAATGATTCTATATATAGCTGATTCGTAATTATGCAAAATTTCATGTACCGTGAATGATGATATTACTCGAGAGTGATTCAATGACTCATCGTCTAGCATTTCGTAAAATACAAAACCGCGTAACATTTCAAATGCCATTAATTAAATTTAGTCGGGTTTCGAAAACGACACGCTGGCATTTCATAATGGAATCCAGTTAATCAATCTGCAATTGATTTAAAATTTGATGTCGTATATATAGAAACCATTATACACAATTTCTAATCAACGTTCGAGAGAGAGAGAGAGCCATATTTATTATTTTCCTCTCCAAATTAATAGTTTAATTTGGTTTATATTATTTTAGTATCATTAATAATTGGTATAATTTTATCGCGCATTTGTTTGCGGTACCACGTTTTTCTTACATCCTGACAAATGTAAAAGAAATTTATATCTACGCGTTACGGACTTGCCGCGAATTTCCATAGCCGCGAGCCGCATTTCTTTGCGGCTTTAGTATTTTTACGGTGTGGATTCTCACAGATACGTGTTTTCGATGCCCGCGCAATTCTTCGTTCTGGCTTTTTCGCAGTTGCTAAATAAGGAACGCGAGCTGCGAAAATAAAAAGGAAAAAACGACACGCCAGGAAAGTGCTGGCGGAAGCAAAGCGGATTTCTCGGTGCTGTAGGTCGGTGTCGGATCGTGCCTTCCTGACGCTGACGTATACGACACCGGCGTGGCATTGCATCTAAGACCTGAACTGTTTCGAAGTAAATGACCCGTCGGAAGCTTAGCTGCGAGCGAATTGCGTCCGTGCGATCTATGGGCGAGCTTAAATTTCCCTTCTCTTTCTCTCATTAATGTCTTCGGCAGCACATAATCATTGCTGCACTTTCCAGATTGCGAGCATTCGCGATGGGATAAATTTTACGCAGGCAAGGAAACGCCGAGATTAATCTAATGAAATTCCCCGGCCAGAAGAGAGCCGGTTGCATCAACGTTAGCTTAGCGCCAACTTTGGTTAAGTAAATTTTCTTTCTTCGTCTGTATCATGGGCTAGACTATAATCTACGAAGGAAACAGTAGCGGGAGAGACTCGCTAATCCCGGCTTACTCGACCCTAACTGTTGGTAGAGCAAAGGACTTAGCCTACCTGATAAATCGTAAGCGGTGTAGTGCGAATATGTTCTCGCGAGGATGATGCTCAAAGATGCATCAATGGCGGATGAGAGAGAAAATAACGCGTATGTCAAACAACATTGATACAACCGGATAGATCGCGAGTGGAAAATAGTATATCCTCATGTGCATTCCACGTGGAAATGCGATCGAGAACGAGACAGTTGTGCCTGCGTGGCGCGCGCGTCACGTTGTAAGGAATGAGGAAAATACGGAGCGACTTCGTTCAACGTTATACAACTCGCGAACGTGTCTCGGAAATGCGAAGAGGGACGCCGCGCCCGTATTTTCAATTCTCGCCCAGTGCATCGTCCGATGCACTTTGTGGAAAAACGGAGCGCACGTTCGAGGGTTCACGACTTCTATGATTTAAGCGCGATAGCGATGACCGGTGCCATTTACACCCCGCTGATGGGTAATCCGGTCCAGGAAACCACGGTGCAGCTGCATCGTCTCGCTGTAATGCAATGGATAACGGCTCTAAAGCTGGACATGCTGCCCGCATATTTCGCCAGCAGTCCCATCATAAAACCGTAAGAAGTGTGCGTTCTTGGAAATGTATATAACCAGGAGTACCGTGACAAAGGAGTACTGCTTTCACGTGAATTCACGTCGCGAACGGCAGATTTATTTTTTGTTTAACTTTTGTTTGCAAACCATCAAGCCCGCCAATCGATGTACTACGACGCTATGCGCCGGGAACGCGTAATAGAAATTTAAAAAATGCAGCTACGGAAAAAGCGCGGTTATAATGGTGAGTCAACATCCCATGAGTGTTATTGCGAACCGAATTGAGATCAATAAATGTAGCAATTTTTCGACGAGAGATGTAGAATAAATTGATTACGAGATGACTGCATTTGGAATAGTATTCTTGACGGCAAACGAGGTCAACGAGCGAGGGCGAGGGAAGCATTATTATCAGACGATTCGGTGCATCACGGAATACCAATCAAGAGACGCGCACTGATACGACGTTTGGAACGACCGAGAGACGCTTGGAATTATTGGATATTAGAAGGGGACACTAACTTCTCTGCTAATTTGCCTTTAACCCATTAATATTTATTGTTAACAAGTTTCGAGTAAAAAAGTTTCGAGTTCACTTCAAAAGTTTCCTTTCCATCTATTCGCATTTAATTAAATAAGTGACGATGGGTAAGTTCGATTTATTGCGTAATTAATAGCAACTAAATTAGATATTTCTTAAGTGTAATAAACTTCGCGAAAAGTGTTCCATCTTGCTGGAGACAGTTGAATTTCGTTAATTAAAGAAACGCGTAACCGCGGAAATAAACGTATAGATTCGCGTTTCGGAGGAGCAAGCTAAGCGTGTTTACGATGCTCATAAGAGGATGCGGAAATGAATATTCATGAAAATCGTTCGTCGGAGAAGCAGCAATTGTGGCTCGCTACGAACGCTTCCCTTCTATTTCACTTAACGATCCTGCCTTCCTGCACGGCTTCTCCATCCAGCAGTTTAACTCCTTAAGAATTAACTACGTCAATCAGGAACGTTCGACCGTGAGTTTAAGTAATAAATAATAAAATCGTGCAATGAAAGGCAACAAAAGGAAACGCGTACGTTCGAGTGGTGCCCAGCACATAGGTACGAAAATTTCGTACCTATAATAGGTATGAAGTTATCAAACAAGAGAAAATTGGAATAAAAAGTAATTAATTTTTTTTGTAAATTTTTTTTAGCTATACAAAATTCTGTGTGACATATGTAAGTAAATATTCATTGCACAAATGCCAAAAAAAAAATATATATAATATAATCAAAATCAAAAAGATTTAAGTATAAACAGACTTCTCACAATACAAATTCTTATTGTCAGATTCATGTTTCAAGGAGATCCGACAAAGAATCAAAACATGAGAAATGCTTCACGTGACAGTCTGCAATTTTCTTTCAGCGACCTTATTTCCTTCAATAACCATTCGAGTTTCCCTTCGTGCCTCTGTCCCATCACGGAAAAGACGTTGCCGTTGTTCTCTGACGAAGCGAAATCTCAACGGATGTCTCGGTTGCAGCTGTCGTACAATATGTATCTACTCCGCGAGAGTACATCGAAAAATAACGAGAGACATGCCAATACTTCTTGTTTCGGCCTAACGTAAAATGGGATCAGCAGGTATTTGAGCAACAGTAATAGTACAAAAATGAACCTAACACTTTGCTAATTACACTTCGTCAGATGAGTAGACACGGTAGAAACAATCTCTACAGATAACTGACAAGTCAATTTGCTTGTAACAACAGATTTACAAAAATAAACACAGTAAGATCTCAGGAAAGACATAAAATTCTAAAGACGTCTTCTTATTAAATTATTTACATCAGGTATGAAGAAACATGCAAGTTTTCTAAAGGAAGCAAACAGTCTAGAGAACTAGTAAAATTTTTCCACACGGATGTATCAAGAATACAGGCCGAAGCGATACGGCAGGAAACGCAAGAGTCGTACGATGTAGCTGTAGTCAAATTTAATGGCGCTATTTCCCGTACGACGGCGCATCCTTTCCGGTTGCACAGGCGAATGGTTGTAGTTTCATTGTAACGAAAAGGAATGTAGCTTGACCGGTTCACGGGCATTACAAATGTGCGTTTCTACAGTCATAAAGCTGAATCGAGGGGCAAAAAATGCGAACACTGTACTTTAGCTTTTACTATCTTGAAGATTCATGATTCGATTCTTATGTAAGCAATTCCGCCGCGATATTTTAAATACGGCGAAACATGTTTGACGAACTTCAACGTGTGTTACGTTAGTCATTTCAACTAAATAGTATGTACGTGGTTCATGAAGATTGTAACCATTAGACTACATGTAACCTATATTAAAATTATACAAGTGTGTGCCTAAATAAAAAAAGCGATTCTTAACATGCACTGCCTTGCTTACTCCTTTACTTAACTTTTAAGAATAACTTTTGTTCATCACGGATATCTTTATTTTTAAAGCAAATATTTTCTCTTTAAAAATGGATAAAAACCATGAAACTAATGGAAGAAATACTACATAGGTTTTTTTACGAGTATATGATTATTACTGACCATTGGGTGAATTTACGCATTTTTAAAGCATAAAATAGGCTAAAAGACTCAGTTACTCAGTTACGCAGATCTTAGCAGCGATAGACATAAATTTTATACAAGATAAAAAATATTTTTTAAGGAAGACATGAAGTCATACCTGCATTCTTTCGGGCTGGACGATGCGTGAAGCCCATAGTTACAGGAACTTCTTGACCGTCGATAAAGTGATTAGACTCACCTGGAACAAAAATCACAAATAAAATGATTTCTTTTTAGAAACGTGTCTCGCAATTAAATATCGTAATTTCAAAAATGTATAAAACATTTTTATACCGTATAACATCGGGACATTACTGAAATAACTATCTTTTTTAATAGAATGAAACAAATTGAATTCTGAATTGTAGAAAAAAACATTTATTTTTATTATTACACAATTTAAAAAGTATGTATAAATCTATAAAATTAAATAATATAAAAAAGAGCCAACAATTCAGTTGGTTGCATGACTCAGTGATAACTCAGTGAAAACCTTTTGTTAAAGTTTTGCTACTATTGCTAAATTATACCTCTCGCTGCAAAAAATGTTAGTTATATAGCTAATCCTTTTTTTCCGTGTTGTAATGCGTGTTTTGCATGTTAATATTCATGACCATTGATTATTTGTTAATAATATAATAATATAATTAAACCGTTTATAATAATATAATAAAATATAATATATTACTGTAATATTATTATAATATTATAGTAATTTGTATTAAATTATTAAAAATTAATAACTGCAATTGTGTGATTTTCGAAAAATTCTAGGTAAACTCTTTTCATATATAGAAATGGCCACTTATGTCGAGATCTTTTGAACATAATTATCCTGAGCTATGCAAGTAGTTAAAGTTTTTAGGCTTTTTACGTTTATTTTTATAAGTTTATAAATATATATATTCCTTTTGCACTAATAAAAATGACGGTTTTTTACAGAGTAGTATTTAATTCATTTTTTTTATTTATTTGTTATAAAATAATATCTATATAGATATCTATATTTAATCTTAGCAGTTTCCCGATTGTGTATAATGATTCTTCTGAAATATCAACTAAACGGCAAATAATATAATTATTGTTAGATGTAAGACTTTATATATTAAGAAAAGAAGTTGAAGAGATACAGAAACTTTCATCTTTCAAGTCTTAAAAGTCGCCATGAAACAAGAACGAAGGAATAAACAATGACGGTGCAATTGCAGACTGCATTGACTTGACACCCCGTGATCTCCCTGACCCACTTTTACACTCTCTCTGAGGTTATGCAGGTTATCCTATTGAACGATGACGTCACAGAGGAACGTTATCCGAGTGGTAGGTAATCGACTTCCCTTTTCTCGACTTCTTTACGATAACGGAGGAAGAAAAGAAAAAAAACGATGATCGATTTTACAGATTTAAAAAGCTGTTTTTAATTTAACTTTCGTATCTTTACTTCTTCGAAAGGCTCTATAATTTTTCCCGACACACGTTGTATGACATAGATATTTTCATAACATAGAAAAGCTTTTATGAAGTAATTATAAAGCCAAAGGCCGAAAGAGATAAAATATGCGAACAATCTGTTACATAATAAACGTAGGTATATATTTTTAAAATGTTGTGAAAATCACGTAGAGCAATCTTTGTGCATACAAAGTGCCTAATAAAAAATTTTATGCATATGCAATATTAAAAGAGATGATTACAATCACTCATAAAGATCATAAAAAAAAAATTAATGCCACATTAGATTTATTTCAGCCTTGACCCATATCCAGCATTAATGTAAAACGCAGATCTATAGTATATCTATATATAGATCGATAGATTATCTGCACATTCCATGACAAACTAATTAGTTTCCAAAACTATATAATTCCATAACTATACATGTAATAAAAGGCTAAATGACTTCATTACTTATCATCATTACTTATTTATTATTGCTACACTTGTGAGGCTTTTTTGTATTGTTCGTATAATCTCTGTATCGTTTTTCTTTAATCGAAATTTGTTGTCAATTTCTCCATTCAAGCAATCCATCAAGTATTCGAAATCCTAACAAATATTCGTCAAGTGACATAAATTGTATCATGAAAGATCAAACATAGAAAGAGGGTTCGAGAAACTTTCCACTAGTTTATTTTTATGGTTTTAAAAGTCTATCTAAACTATCTCTACTAAAATACCTAGACAACACAAGATTCTTCACACAACCATTGAAAGACACTTGAGAAATAAAAAGTCGAAGTGAGAAATGCTTTAAAAAATCTCTAAAACTGTACGCAATTTTTTGATTCCATTTGCAAAATAGATTATATTGAAAACAAAAGGAATACGTGACTGCATATATCTGATTGAAAACTTCGTTTGTATGCCCTATTCTGTATGCCAATAAAAAGAGGAACAAAATAAAAAGCGTCATATTTGAAGCAGAGGGTATGATATTCAAAAATAATAAAAAAATATGTTGTTTGGTCGAAAAAAAAGAAAGAAATTCAACAAATAAAAAATTATGCGTACAATATCGATCATTATTTTCGAGATATAATTCTATATTATGTATAATCAGGCTTGTACTCTGACCAAGAACTTACAAAAACTTTTATAAGAAAGTTTAGTCATTTACATCTTATTAAGAAAGAAGATGATAAATGTGAAAAGTAGAAGAATAAAATGTTGAACAATAAAAAAAAAGATTAATTAAGATATAAGTGATAAAAAAAACTTCATACTTGATTGAATTAGAAAAAGATATAATAAAAAATACACATTTCTTATATGAAATAAGTTCTAAAAATTTATTGCAGCTATTATTCACCACAAGAGATATTTATGTGCAAAACATTCAATCTCAAAGTAAGAGGGATCAAACTGAACGCTCTTTACAAGCTGATTACGACCGCGTAAGCTGCGCAATCCATGATGATGAGATGCCATCAAAAGCGTCCTGCTACCATCAAATAAATCGTTCTAAATCGTTATTATTTCAGCCGTTATTTTACGAACAACTTCTTTTAGAACTGTTCCAGAAAATATGATATTATTTCAACAGAAAATATTGTCCAAAAATTGATCAACAATTTGATTAGTTGATTATAAAGTTCGCATTTTCTTCTTGTTATTTTAAAAGACAAAAAATAACAAACAAATATCTAATTAATCTAATACATTCCACAAAAATACATTCAATAATATTGTATGCAAATTTTCGTTTTACCTGTTATTTTACATCAATAAAAAAATGATAACATTGAAACTCATAATATTTGAATATTCGATCGAATCATTTTTGAGCTAAATATTTTCGATACACGATTTACGCGTAATTCTCCCGCATTATAAAATTGGAAAGAAAATAAGTTTATGTTAAATTCGCTCATGACTACGATTTTCAGTTTCGGAGTGACGGTCATTAATAATGCATATGATTATTGCAAACATATAATATGTGAAAGATTACATTTCATTTTTTCGACGAGAAGTTCGAGTCTATGAAGAATAAGCGCGCGGAGTGCAGGTCGCAAAGTTTAAAGGCACCGTTTGCCGTGCGCGGAAATATATTTATGTCTGGTACCAGAGAGATAAGAGAGAACGTAAAACGCGATAAAGAGAGAGACGGAGAACAGGGACAGGAGAGGGCGGGACCATAGCGAAAGAAAGGCAAAGAGGAGAGAAAAAAGGAGCCGGTTTGATGCAGCCAGCCGCGAAAAAGCGTCCATCGTTCGCCGGAGCGAGATCCGCTTTGAGGGAAAAGGAAAATAAAGCAAAATCGTAGCGTGTACCAACGGCCACCGTTCTTCTACCATTTTCCGGTTCTACCCGTGCCGTTCTTCCAGCGCCCGCAAGTGGCCAGCTGGCCGTCTGCGTTGCTTCATTATCCGAGAGAAGAGAAGAGCACCCCGCGCGGAATAGCAGTGAGCTAATTAAATTTTTCTTATTTGCACCCGCAACCGTAACATCCTTCAGATTCAACACTTTGAATCAAACAGTCGCCCGAAGGAAACTTTTTGCCTCGCGTATCTCTAATACTTTTAGCGACGTTAGAGGTATCGAAAATTACTTTAATCTACTTTTTAATCTAATTTTCCTGCTGTGGATATTGTTGGATCGCATTATTATCTTACGCTAAACAGAATCAAACGATCAAAGATCTACCATCTCAAAGTTACAAAAAAAAAAGAACAAGGAATTTTTATCGTGATAAATAAAACGAAAGGGAGAGTGAGAACGCTCGATTGGATCTCGAACTACTAACCGCGAAACTATGAGAAAAACGACTACGAGAGTATCTGGGAGAAAATAGACGACCAAGATTTATCGCGCTACAGCGAACTTTTTCCCCCTTTTTCTCAATCGGGTAAATCGATCGGTAACGCCCGTCCGCTATTGGGGAGCATAATGCGATTTTACGACAGCGGGAATAAAAGACCTTGAAAACGTCGTGAAGCAAGATCCGGAGAAATCTTTCTAGTGGCGGTCGAAATTATTACAAAATCTACGTTCCCCCACGATCCCCTATTGATCAATCCGAAAGGAATTTTCGCGAGGCGAGTGTGCATCAATGAACCTTGCTGCTCGGAAAAGATGTAATTTTGAAAAAGTAAAGAACTGTAAGCTTTCGATCTAATTTTGATGATTTTCCGTAAGCGCCTTTCGAAACTTTTTACGGTTACATCATTAACGTAAAATCGGAATTTTCCTCAGATTGTCGACGTGCTTGCCCGTCCCACAATAATCACATCTCTCTCTCTCTTTCCCACTTCTCTCTCCTCTCTCATTCGAGATAAGAGAAAAGACAGAAGATAGGTAGCTGAAACACAGAAAGACTGAGAAGTCAGCAGCTCGCCACTCGGGTTTATTTCTGGATGTCCCGAGGACGACGTCACGAGCCGACCAGAATAGCGTGCATCTACGTCATGCCTGGGTAACCCCCACGGCGAATTTCGGAGACAGACGACAAGGTAGCCGACGAGACGGACAGCACACGAAGGCGTCAGCTGTTCGGCCTGTCTTTCGTGGACTTGCAAGCGCACGAAACGTTGAGCGTCGTCTGACCCGGCACATACTGATGCCAAACTTGTAGCGAAATTCTATCGCCTAAAATCGCGTGGCTAACGAACCTCTCATTCTCCCACGATAACTTGCGCTAAGCAAAAATTGATAATAATGCCGCTCAGTTATGCAAATTCGAAGACATATATCTAGGATAATATACGGGACGTGGATAAACACGATTCGCCGCTCTTAATTAACGTTCTGCCATATTTCGCCAGTCCATATTCAAACCGCAAATCGACTTGATGCCGGGATATGAAGATTATACCCTCGACAGTCGAGCTCATTCGTATTCCGTTAACCAGACGTACCGGGTGGCGGTTCGTCGTCTCGTTACGTTACGAACGTAAGACGAAGGAAACGGAAGAGAAGCGCGCAGAACGAGGATGGGAAATGGGAAGGCAATGAAGATGAGCAAGGGGATAAGAGAGAGAACGGTAGAGGTGGCATGTCTAGGGTACTTTTCTAGGTGCGCGAGCGCAGCGTTATTCAATTAACGAAGGTTACGTCGCTCGTAGCTTCCACCTTCATTACCTAAACTTCATCTGCTTCTGGTTTTCCTGATTTCCATTCCGAGGATGGTAAGTCTTTTGAAATATCCGAGCAACTTGTATAAAACTTGAAAAATTATGTAATTTGTTGCAAGTAATTAATACAAGTAATTAATGCAAATTAATGCAAGTCTTAATACCGAGCAATAAGCGATTAAAAAAATATTCTAACGTGACATAATTAATTCATAATTTCTTAAACTAGAAAAATGTCTGCATTGTCGAATTCCATTCTCGCTACGTTAATGTAAAATATATATATCGCAGATAAAAAGTATTTTATCAATGAGATTCTTTTATCGCTGTAAAATTGCTTTGAAAAATTGTATTACAATATAGAAGAAATTAAATAAAATGTTAATAATGTCCAATCGTTTTTATGGAAACTTGAACACAAAACTATTAAAACTTTAAAACTAAGAAACGAGAAATAAATTTAGAAACGAGAATTCCGCTTAGTTCTAAAACTGTTGAATCTATTGTACGGAAATTTCTCGACCTTCGACGAAAACGTGCACCAGGCTAACTGGTCTGAAGTACTGCCAAATGTTAATTTACGTAACACTGACTTAGATTCGTTCCGACCAACGAGTAAAATAACAGAAAATTAAACTCGAAGGGCGGTAACTGCGAAATATTAACAAGTTTCAGACAATAGTTACACACATAATTTCCTTTCCGAAAAATCTGATCATTTGCCTCAATATTTCTGAGTAAAAGAGCCGCTAATAAAAGGGAAATTTCCAACATGCAATACCGTATCGAAGGTACGAAACAATAAACGCATTCCTACGGTCAGCTGTTCTCCAATTAATCCGCTAATTCGACATTCGGAATGGCACGTCCCGTATCGTAACGAATTCCACCAAGCCTAACGTGACCTTGCATCTAAATCACGTAGATTGTATTCAGGCATAGAAATCGAGACAGAAGTCGCGTAACGACGTCCGCATGCTAGCACTGCAGCCGAATTCTGCGTATTGTGGAATCTCGTAAATCTCCGTTGCGAAACGGTCAATGAGTTCCACACAAGACACATGACTATTTCATTATCACCACAGAAGAGGCGTTTCGACTTCGCTGACCAAGCACGTACGATTTTACAATTATTTGCTTGGTCACGATTGATTATCAATCAGACCGTCGTCGGCACACATTAAACAGTATTGCGCAATAATAAGTCAATCCATGAAAATGATAAATTCAGAAATATTAAATTAAATTTATACAAAAAATTTTTTTGCATCATCGAATCAGCTGTGTGATTTTTCCCTTTATTTTATTTCGCATAATATCATTTAATTGCAATTAATGGAATTTTCTTATATCTCTATTTGTGTTATGATCGAGAAGGAAGCGCAAATCGATTGAAGAACCAAATTCAAAACAATAGAACATACAACTTAGAATAATTTACCCTTCAAATTCCTCGATGTCTCCTGGCCTAGATTTTCCGACATTATTTTTCGTTGCATCATATACATGATGGCCCACACGACAGATATCACCGGCGCCCACATATCGCAAATATCACACACTGACTTATATATAATACGCGTTTTTATATCTCGTATAATAGCGAATCAGTTCATAGTTTATTATCAAAAAATTTTACGTTACATCGCCTAAAATCAAGATATAGAGTGCTGTTTTAACTACCTAAACTTTTAAACTGTTAAAAAATTTACAATTGTGCGAAAAAGTTACTCTATAAAGCTCAAGCTTGACAGAAATGATCGAAGTCATCGACCGTGACGAATAAACAGTTGGCTTGACAGATCACTCTGAAAAGAATATCAGCACAAGATACCATTATATGTGTATGTAAAGTTATATACACGTGTGTATAAAAGCGTCATTGTCAATGAGCGTCACGTTGTTAGCTAATAAATAGCACCTTCTTCAATAAATTCAAGAAAAATTCACCAACTACTCTGTGATTGAGACGGAGTCGATTAAAAGATTCTCCTCTTTAAAAAAACCAGCAAAAATATTTAATATTATGTTGTCACAACAATCACTAAATTTGCACAATCAATCGCGTCGCAATTTCCATGATTTTCCGCGCAGCTGTGGCAAATCATCATTTTCCGCCGCCATTTTTAATTCAAAATTCACGCAATATTGCCGCGGCATATATACATGTATGGAGTGTATATATACATTTTCAAAATTAACAATAATCCTGGCGATCCGCCCAGCCGACTCGTATTTATTTGTCGTGCTTATAACACGTGGCGTTTGACGACACGTGACACGCGGAGATTACGTGAATGCAAATCCCGCCGATTCTCCGCGTCGCGGATGTTGACAAAGATGAGTCGCTCCTCTCTTCGCGCTCGTCGAAGCGAATCTCTGCAGGCAGATCAAAGGGTTTTCGCGACTGAGGATGAGGTATATTCGTGAAACGAAAAAAATCGCTTCGACGGTCCCGCTAGCGACAAGCGTGGGCACGCTTCGAGATTCGACTGCTGCATCTTATCCTAAATTTAGCCTTGCCGGCTGCGTCCTACATTAGAAGGATCTGCTTGTGTGTGTGTATAGACTTGTATGTATATGTGCTTGTATGTGACTTTAATGACGTCCCGCGATGTCGGGCCGATGTGTGCGATGGGTGAAACGGAAATCGACGTCTGCACTAGGATTGTATAACTTTACTAACACGTGTAGATGAGAAAGTTTTCATGTACTCCTATCAATATTAGAATTGCAAACGCATCTATTCCATTAAAAAAGTTAAATTAAAGTGCATCTCTTTATTAATAACAATATTTCTAAAATATCAAATATATATTACTTAAATACGTTAATAATCCAAACTTTATTAAAACGTTGCTCCATTTAATCATAATATATTTACAAGAAGATTACTGAGAAAATAATATTTCTCTTACAAGAATATGTAATAAACTAAGAGACGACTTAAGGAAAAAAATGCAAATCTTAATATGTAGGACATATCTTATATGTATATGTGTATATTCTGAATCTTCAAATGCTTTTTATATTGGCATATAAGATTATAAATGAAATTCTATTTTGAATTCTGACGCGAATAGATTGTCGACAGCTTACGAAAGTGAAACGTCGCGGCGTCGCCTCGGTCTTGTGTGAGATTTAGTATAGCAACATTGTGATATGTGTAACGAATGTAACAAATGAGTGGTGCGATCGATACGCGAATGTACACCACGTGGCGTACGTAGCACCGCTCAGTGGACTACGGTCCCGAGACGTGGACTATCGATACTAATTGGCAGCCACGACTAGTGTTCAGTGCCAAATGTATCGAAACCATTATAACCCGGTAGCGGTAGTGGAAGCCAATAACGGAGCGATATGCGACTGACCGAATGAACAGCGCGACGTGGTAGGAAGGTCCACTGTAACAAGTGTAATAGAACCGAACTGGTATTCCTATTGATCAAATTAATAATACACAAATGATGTGTGACGTAAACAAGCATAATTCATGAGGCGAAACAAAATAATTTGCAGCACGTTTAGAATGTCCACGTGCTTTAATTATAAGCGCGTATTGTGGTAATACGTACGAGCAAATAATGAGGCTAATAGCAATATGTACCGATATCGAAGCAAAATGGAGAATTATCCTTCCGTTGCGTGCTATGCCGTTGCTAATCGTTCGCCACGAAAACCGTACGAGTTCGCGCGCACGTACAGGCGTGCATTATTCCCCCCACGTGCATAATTAGATTCGCCATCGGGACATATCACGAGTAATGCTTGTGACACGAATAATTCTATTGATTTTGCCGTACCCTTCGCCTTGATATTAATCGATATGAATCCCCTCCGCAAATGCACCATCCATTAACGATCGAATTCTCGCACAACGCTCCATCCATAATACACATTCGCCATTCAGAATTTGCCTCAAGGAAATGTTCAGAATGCGTTTCCAACAGCGATCTCGATAAGCCTCGAATGCATTACGACCAGCTTAAAATAAAAGACACTTATTCTTGGCGCGTTTTGTGTAAGAGACAATATAAAGCTATTATTTTCCTAAATATGTTCCATATGAGGTTCCATATATATTTAAAAATAAATAAATATAACTTATCCAAAAAATGCAAATCGAATAAGAGAAGATTCCAGGCTTATTTGTGACTCCGCCTAATAACCACTTAACGATCGTTCTCACATTCTAGTGCTGCTGTTAATCCACTTCCGGGATGCACCAGAATACGCAAGAGCATCGACCCACTTGCTCGCAAAACCTCAGAGAGGCCGCATTTTCGATCACCCGACCTTTTTCTTCAGTCATTTTGCAGTTCGATCAAGGGGAGTTTTGCCAAGCTCCATCCGATAATGTCGGGACACGAAAAACCCTTCCGCCCAACACTCAGTGGACTACGACGGTGCCTTTCAACTTCGCATCTAGTTTGTCGACCTTTTCACATGCGTCGACTTTGTAAGCACTTTTCTTTCAGGGTACAGTCTACTGCTTTATCAAATTCCGCACGACAGTATATATAATTCGTCATCGCGTACGCGAGTACACAAGTCATTACTATTCGATTTAACTTTTGTTCACAGAGTAAAATGCCAATCTGATCGATAAATCAAAATTCTATTCGTTAAAAGTTTTCCTTCAGTCTCACTACAAAACAGCAAATCTCGTTTGTAGCGTACAACTGCGTGTTTTACAGCTCATTATAACTATTATAATAATAGATATAGATAATAGAGAAATACCCGATTGCAATCCTATACATATTCATGCTTTCGATATCGCGCTATACTTTTCGATTTTCTCATATATCTATTCTTCAAGTCAGTAAGGTAAATGTACCAATGCAAATGCCTGGACACGTACCTATATCTGGACATTTTTTTCATTTTAGTCCTTAAATAAATTATAACGCGAATTAAAATCAAAGAATCAAAGATAAAAATATTTTTCTTGTATTATATTTTTATCTTTGATTTTAATTCGCGTTATACTTATTTAAAAACTAAAATGATAAAGGTGTCCTGCAGATATAGGTCTTAAATGTCCCAGCATTGGTATATTTACCTTATATCATACTAAATTATCGAGTTAATTGTTACATACTAAACTCGATTTACGGCACAAATCTGAAGTCGGAACAAAATCGCAGCTACGCACACTTAATCGCGTCGCATCCGCCGGAGATTAATACCGCGAGCGAACCAAACGCGCAGAAAGCAAACTGGAAAGGGATAGGAAATTATGAAAGGCGGAACAACGCATACTTGCTGGCTTGAACGAACATTAACGAGGTCGCGGTTAACCCCGATGCACGATGGCCTGACGGTAGAAACCAATGCGATGAAATATCTACGAACTTCGCGCGCAGGAAGCACCGGCGAGAATTGTTTCGGCGAAACTTGCACAAGCAAGCGCCGATATACAAGTGCACCTGCAAATAGGTGTATTCCTAAAGCTGTTCAGAATCGAGGTATCTAGAATGAAATCCGATCCCAATATACTTCTTGCCTGACGTACGTAGCGTTCGCGTTTATTTCAACGCCGCAAATTATCCCGAGGCCCATGAGATCGATGCATCACCCATTACGAAAACTTCTTAATTGGATTTTAATTGAGAACGATCGAAATTCGTTCCAACGCAGCGAACCGCGACAACTTCAGCCTCGATGGATTCGTATCCGAGAATTAGAGCCATCGACTATCGGTCGGTTTGGATTTCAAGAAGATTTGAGTTTAACGTCGTATTATAAATTTGGCAAAAACGAAAAATTACAAAATGATCGCGAACATTCACAAAATTCGTTTCAATCGCAAAATTTCGCGCGACTCCTTTAGTGACAGTGATTTATGGATGGATGAAGTATCAGATGTTAACGAGGGTATAACGAGACACGTGTTTAATTTATCGCCTGCTAGAAATCTTACTGAAATGTCTATTTTCTTTGACGGGTTAAGAATAGAGCCAACATGCCACTCCCGATCGACGATGTCGCTGAGAACAATAGTGACGGGTGTCGTCGGGCTGAATATAACGAGTGTGCCAACCTATAGACGGTATAAGCAGCTGTTGTTTGCGACAACAGGGCTTTGCAGTAGTGCTTTATTATGAAGCTCGCCGAATTATGCTACCGTCGTATGATGAAAATACAGAAACCCGAGCATCATTGTTGGAAGTTGGAAGCATTGCAGGAAAATCCGCAAACTCCTACAAATATTAATGATTCACATACACAGTTAATAAGATCTCTCCCGTTGCCATCCAGCGAGTCTGCGTCTTATTGTTATTCAGTAGCGTCAAGAATAAATTTATTCTACTCTGCCGCTGACAATTTTCTTACTTCCGAAACAATGTTTTCAGAATGTTAATCCTCGGACAGTTAATCTCGCCATGTATGTACCTGATTGCTTTTTCGAAAAATATCTCAAAATATCAAATGCCTGATCCGTGAAATTTAATTCACGTGCAATCGATGACTAACAATTAATCGCAAATATAAATCCTTTTCGGGATAACAGTGACGAAATTTATAATCATCAGAAGTTTTTAGAGTACATACATTTTAAAACAGATTCACCATTAAATGTAAAATGATATGTGTATCATTTTACTGTGCAATAATATTTATTACGCTTCGCGGGAACATTATCGTAGCAAACAGCTGCATCGAAAGCAGCTCGACTAAGCATCGCGCAGTCTGACGAAGACTCCGCACGGAAATGTTCAAGCCGAAAGTAATAAACTTTTTCCCGGACACGAGATCGTGCCGTAAAGTACGACGGGCAATAACTAGACGAACCGGGCCGTCGAAACACCCACACGCCATCCACCTATACGTAGAATGTACATAGGTAAATATCTAAGCTACTGTAAAACACGGCGAACACAATAACACATCTCTGCTTTGGGAAGAGCAACACATACATACGCTCTCGCCCCACTTCCCATTCATTGCTCTCATTATCAGGCACGTCATCTCCTCTTTCGTCCTTCATTGCCGCGTCTTCTATCATAACGCGAGAGTGTGTATCTGCCGTTGCGCATATATATATATACGAAGGTAAAGTAATACATTGTGTAAGAACAAAGGGTCGCGCATATAGAACGCCCACGGTCTCCGCGATATTTCCCGATATTTCAGACATCAATCGAATTCGAATTTGATTCGCTCCAAGTCGCTCTCCGACCTCATTTCGCAAATTTATCGAACGCGATATTTATATTTTATCACGAGAAGAGTATATACACTTTTTATACAGTAATATTATAATTTTCTTCAATATTTAGATTCTAAAAGTTCTATAGACAGTATATATACATCAAGCTTTCAATTTCAAATAATAATCTTGGTTTTTCATTAAATCTCACTGACTCCGTGTCTATCGATTTTATTCCAAAGCAAACGGCGATTTTAACGTAACTAATTAATTAATAACACGATGATTCATGTACAACTGAATTTTACAATTCGATAATATGACTTTTTTATTTTTATATGTAGATATATGTATGGTGAGATGAAATATTGTATAACAGCTGGCTTGAAACAACATACGATATCCAATTAGTCGATAAGGGGGTGAAAGATCACGTGCAGTCATGTACTATACGTGAATGCTTGCACAGTGCGGTATGTACGAGTAAATATATAAAGCCCACAGGTTGTCAGGCTAAGCGAGCTACCGAGTCATAAACCATCCACGACTCCCCGTGCTTCTATCTCTCTACGTCTTCGTCTGCAAAAACGCATACACCGCAGAAATTGAAAACCATCGTCGCTACGACCTTGCTGGTGTGTCTCGTCTTACAAATTAGAAGCGCGCCACGACGCAACGTTTGACCCAGCAAGTAACCGAACGTACAAAATAGAAATTCTCATAAAACGACTCGCCGACCGTGACTAATGAAAGTAAGAACGATATATAATTTCAGACGAGATGCTTTTGCGCGCGAGAACAATACGTATTCTCAAAACAACGGTTTGCGTAGATAAATATTAAAAAAAATTACTTCACGGATTATAAATATTTTACTTGAAAGTCATTAGAGAGAGGCGACGCGACGCCACACGATGACGCTATGAGAGTCCCTCTGCGCTTTCTTTGCTCCGGTAAAAGTCTTTTATAAAAAAAAAAGATGAAAAAAGAAAAAATATCTGCGACTTGAAGTTACATGATCGCTCCGACAATAAATGTGTCTATTTTAGCGTTAACGCTGTTTACGCCCGAATGCCCTTCTGGATACATCCGCCGCCGCCGTTGGCCTACATACAGACTACGTTCATAGCTGAAAAGAGAATCAATACGTTACCTTTACCTCTACCTCGTTTTCTCGCAGCACGTGCTGCCATACAATCGCTATTCCTCTATACACGAGATGTACTCTCGAAATGCGATCGCGTCGCGCGAGCAACGTTTCGCGGAAATTTGTAAACTCGAGTGCGACACGATCCACACACGCTCGTAGAGAGACGCCGTGAAAAACGGCGAGAGACCCACCCCCTCTCTCCCAGTATACCGGAGCCCCATGAAATATCGATTTTTCGCGCGAGACGATTTGACGCGCGCTGCTGCACCACGCTCGCGAAACACGTGGCGTCCAGGGATTAACCTCAGAACCGCACAACTCCACGCGACGTCATAAACCACACGCTATCCAAGGAACCCCGGGCGCTTTAGTTATTTACGCCTTTCTTATCCGTCAACGAAGACAACCTACGCAATACGCTCCCCGCAGCTCGGCGAACGCTCTTCGAAATACGAAATACCGCACATTCGTCTTGCTAATTGGTTTAACGGCGGGAAAATTACCGCAGGATTTGGCAAGGACAAATCTTAAAGTTATTAAAAGCGATCTCTTCATTTTCGGCGCGGCGGGCTTCACGCGAAGTCTCAAGTTTCGCTTCCGACTTCTCCCCGAGAGAGAGATCTATAACTTCTATCTAAAGAAACCCGTCCCATTCTAGTACGATCAATGATCCCTCTTTTCTTCCCACCCCGACGATAATTAAACATTGAATCAACGTTAAATATATTCCGGCGACTTTCATGGCCCCGCGATCGTCGTCGCTCACGCAATTTAAGCGAGAAGTTAAATTTAAACCAAACGACAGATTTAAATTCCACTTAAACTTCACACGCGAAACGCGCTTTTAAGTAAACACCCATACATCGTCGAGTACGCGATTCTAATTAAATGGCCAAAGTGAATTACGTCTGGACATTAAGCTTGAAATTCTGCAAAAATAGGATGGCCTCCTTTCGACTCGAACAAAACAACGCTTTAGTAGCAGCGCTTTAGTAATTTTGCAAGAAACGAAAGGGGGAAATCTAATAAGTATCGCCGCCTTCTCGCCGTAGCTCACAAAGTCCTTCAACTTAATTTCCGCTAAGAATAAGCGAAATAAATACATTTTAAGCGTGTTTATATATCGTTTCGGTGTGTCGGCAACGAATCGTTTCATTAAAATGTCAAGATCGCATAAAATTACACCTAATCGTATATTCTCGTGAATATCGAGCGCACAAAATAAGGATCTGTACGTATAACGAGACGCCGTAATCAGTGTTATCTCACGGCTAGTCGCGCGTAATAAAGCGAGCGCTCTAATGTCGACGAGAACTCTGAAAATCTCTCGCGATTATGGAGCAAGGTTGGCGTTCTAAAGATCGCCCGCTAAAATACGCCGTCGTCGCCGTCGTCGCCGTCGTCGCAAAAGCGAGGAGGCGACCGAGAGAGCGCGATGTAGCGCGATGCAATTTTGAGAACAGAATTGTCGGTACCGCCTGGTGATGACCGAGCCCATGGCCGTGAGAGTTACACGTCGGCATTACCGCGGGCGAGAGAGCCTCGCCTAGAGCCGAAATTATTGCGTTTTCTTGGCCCCCGTTCAAGCAACGAAACGACGCGCGACGGCTTATATCTTATATCCCGCTGACGATGACGGCGCGATTATTGCAACACGCCGCCAGCCAACTGGCCGACATCGATGAGAATCGTGATCTCGTCGAAGAGACGAGTTCGCAATATCGAGGCTTCCCGATATCACCCCTATGATTCATGCACGAGAATCGAACGGCGTGAGAATAATGCGATTAGCTTTCCGTATACAGCTCGCCTAAGAAAATTGAGCTAAGTCCAAGATTGACAGGCTTATATTTAGCGTGAAATGCGATTGTGTGCAACTATTGACAAATTTTCACTTTCTCACAGAATCTCTTCAATAAAGAAAAGACGATAAGACAGAAATAAATTTTTAATCCGAATATTTGCCGCAAAACCACACAATGCAACTAACTTTTATAAAAGTCGCGTAATCTCGAAGATAAAAATTAAGTTGAATCTAAGATCGATTGAAGTGCGATTGCACTTATTAAGAGATTTTTTTCTATTTTGATTGCTTGCCTTTTTTACCATCGCGTAATATTCTCGTAATAAGTAATTAAGATAAATTAAGAATATTGTCAACATAATACATTGAATTATTGCATATCAATATTTATATACTTACATTATTGTAAACGTTAATATCAATAAATATATTGTAATTTTGTATTTTTATTTCCTTACAAAATAAAAGAAGCTACCAAGATTAAATAACATAATAAATCCGAGTATCTTTGCACAATACACTGTTAAATATTAAAGGCTAAAATTTAAACTAATACCTTGAATTAAATAACATTTTGTTATTTTTAACTACCATGTGTGTCGAAATTTATTATTTTAACTCCATTAATTTAATTAAATTAACATTGTTCCAGTTTCAAATTAACGACATATTGAGAGTAGGAGCAGTGGTGACTTATAAGTACGATTAAAAATGACTCAAATTGAGTATGTATAATTTGACGCTACGAATTTAACAGTGCATCGGTATATTTCTATATTATTAAATACGCTATGTAAATTACAACAATATTAATTAGACATGTTTGACAAGAACTTTTCTGCAAGAAACGCTTTCAAAAAAACTACCAACATCCTTTTCACTCGAATCACGCGAGATGCAACAGCAAATTCCGCGCGGTTGCGTGACGCGTAGTTCGCGATTCGATTTCGCACAATTTCCGTAAAAATTTCGCAGACTCGAAAAACGCGTTTATACTTTTCGCGCATGCGATGCGGAAACGGGAAATGTGCGAAACGGCACGTCGTTTCGCAGTAAAATTTTCCACATCGTTGGAATTTATACGCAGCACGCGGGAGGGGATAAACGAGGCAGGATTGCAGGAGATCGCGCGAGCGAGCTATCCTCTTTAAAAGCCCTCGTTCCGCGCCGAAAAAGGGTCGCGAGTTACACGTGGCCAATGCCCCCGTGTAATGCGAGTCTCGCGCGACCATCGGGACCGGTCGAGCGAAGGGCACGCTCGTCAAAACACGTCACTTCCCGAACCGTCGATCGGCGCGATGCGCGAATTCAAGGTCGCGAGGGGTGGCGCGCAGCTCCTGAGCGATGATCGGCGACCTGAACACCTGACCGTTCCCCCCCCCCTTTCCCTTCCGTTAACACACGTTACTCCTTTCTCTCACTCGCAAGGTAAACGCGAATTCGACGTAAAAACACCGTGGTCGCGAGGAGGGAGGAAGCGGCGGAGAAGCGGGGGATGCACGCGATCCGTCAACCCGAATGACAGTTGACCGAGTGACCCGCGCGAGCCGCAGCCGCCCCTCCCACGCCGCGACTCCGGCAATTTCGCTACGAATCGACGAGCTGACAATTGATGTTCGTAAGACATGTACGAGCTTACCACCTTGTTTACGCACTGGCATCCTTCCCAGGTGGTGGTCCTCGCAGGGGGTTGACGAGACGAGACGAGACGAGACGAGCGGCGAGAAACACAGGCGACTCCAGGCGCGGAGCTGTCGGTGCTCCGGAACGGTCCAATACGGAGCGACGGGAGTAAGAGAGAGACGGAGAGACTGAAAAACGCGAGGCGGAAAACGGGCGAGAGAGCGGCACGGACGACAACGACAACACGACTGCCCGCCGCGGTCTGACGGGTCTGTCACTTCCCTTCGCACGGCCGGGGAACGCCGCACGAAAATCCGCGAATTACCGCCGCGTATAGAGGATCCGCGAAACACGACCGGACGCCGCCGCGCACTGTTTTGTTGTCGAATGCGAATTTAACCGGAACGGGCCACTCCGTTTCGCGCACGGCGCGTAACGCGCGGACGCGCGCACCCGGCACACGGTAAACGTCACGCCAGCGACGGGAATCCGCGGCGGGCGTCGACGGACCACGGTGCGAAAACGTGCGGAAACCGCGTAAGCGACGCGATATAAACACACACAGGCGGCCGCCGCCACCACTCGGCCACGGGTAATATGGCGTCCGCCTGGTCTAGCAGCCGGAAAACCGACTGGCTGGCAGGAGTGGAACGCCCGCCCCGGATTGGTCCGCCGGCCGCCTCGTGACGTCACCCGCTCGTAAGCTCTCGCGGCTCTCTCGCTCTCGCACCCGTCTCCCGTCGCCCGCTGCGCCTCGCTACCGCGCAAACAACCCCCTCGTGCACCTGCCGACGCCGACGCCGACGTTCCGACGACGTTCGATTGTTCCCGGCTCTCTACCCGATAATCGCTCTCTTCACCACCTTTATGCGGACACTCTTTCCGTCACTCAGTTATGTTAGCACGCACCCCGTTCGAACGAGCGTTATGATCGAGAAATGATTATTTACGTTCGTCGAATTATTTGTACACTTCAGAAAACGTATCTTGAATTATACGCGCGAAAAGAACGTTTGAATTATACGCACATCCGCGATGCGTTAATTCGATCGTGCGGGAAATGTTACACTGTTAAATATTAAAGGATTAAATTTAAACTAATATCTTGAGTTAAATATAGCGTTCTGTTATTTTTAACCACCATTATTATTTTAACACAAAACAGTATTACTTTAACTCCATTGGTTTAGTTAAATTAATATTATTGTAGCTTAAATTAACGATATACATTTGAGTAGGAGCACTGGCGATAGGAATGGTTAAAAATAACTCAAATTGAATATAATTTGACATTACGAATTTAACAGTGTAATTGGCAATGATAATTCAACTCGAAAATTATTAAGTATCGATGACATTCACGATATGTGAAGAATTAATATAAAAATTTATACCCGCAGGCTGTCGCAATGCGCAAGCCAAGCGGCATAAAGAGATACAAGACAGAGATGTATAAATGTTCGAATGCGCCTAGATTTGAATATCTACAGTACCGAAACTGTTCCCAACAACTTCAGTTCTCGCTTCCTCCGCACGAAATATCGAGTGACGCGTAATATGTATATATAAATGTCGCTAAGCGACGCTTGTTCGATATTCAAGCACGCTTTCTCTCTTCGCGGCCACGACTAAAATACGAAAGATTCGTTTTAAGGCTCTCAGGCTACATAAATTTTAATCACACGGGATCGATGGCCAGATCGAACTATGACAGCGATAATTCACGTAATTCTTCTTACATGCACGCAAGCTTTCGATTGTGGCCGAACTAAACGCGGTCAGTCCTAACTGTCCTAAGGTCCGAAACCTATATCGTGCCAGAATACAGTTTGTTCGTTGTTTCGATTCAAATTTCGAATATACGTGCATTGCGATTCAAATGTTTGCAACTGCAGTGCGTGACAGCTAATTAAATTCCGTAGAATTTCAATTTACAATTAAGGGTGACGTGGACACCACGGAGACCTCTCTGGGAGTAGACGTGAACGATGGATTTGTAATTTTCACCTGAAATCCAGAATCACGTTATGGTAGCTTCTCCCTCTCTATAGTCAATTCTGAATATCCTTCTATTATGAAGATGAAGTAACTGTCTTTCTAAAAACTGGTGATCTCTTCTTATATTACCGTTACAAATTCTACGCACGTGCCACTGCAATATCCCAGTAAGCAAAGTGTTAGTATGTGTATGCTAGCAGTTTGCTATCCGATTCGAGCAGAATGTTGCGGCATAATATTGGCACCAATTGCACGTCTGCATTAATCTCGTATTCTGCCAGCAGGATCTGCTGACATAATCTAACAATGGAATGTATTATTTAAATGTTTATGACATGACAGATTCTGCTCGGTTCCTGCAGTCAATTTGTTTTCTGCTGACAAGATTTGTAGCCAGACACTTTGCAAAACATATTTTCGATAAATTTGACTATCTAGAGTATTCTAGAGAATAAGAGGAGATTCAATAGAGAGAGAGAGAGAGAGAGAGAGAGAGAGAGAGAGAGAGAGAGAGAGAGAGAGAGAGAGGGGTAGCTCTCTCAATCCCAATGATTGTATAATTATAAATATTGATATTTGAGTTAGCTGTACTCAATGCGTTATTAAAACAATTTTTTGAAAAAAGATTAATATACAAATTTTATTAATTGGCAAACAAAGTGAAACTGGTCACATTAAGTTCATATTTTTATTTATTATAATTTTTCAGAAAGATAAAAAAAGTCAAATTGTAAAATTCGACTCTACAACATAATTTCGAAATGCATAAGAAATAAAGAAAATAAATTTCATGAACAAATATTATTTTTCTGCCACGAGAATATAAGCATATATAATCACGGTGCAAGTTCTAAAATAATTCATGTGTTAGCATAGCGCATTATTGTTGCATTGACTATTGATTTATACAATACAAAAATTTACAAATCAACTTCGATGGAAAATTGTTGAAAATTTTGCTACATTCCATTTATTCATGCAATCTTAATTTTATTAATAATTTTGAAAAAATGTTATCCGTTTAGTCACTCTTTGTTTACTTATTGTTGGTTGATGAACATCGATCGTTTAAAGTTAATTTATTAATATTCGCGAATAAAGAAAACTATGTAAGAATAATTGAATATATCAGATTGAATATTTGTAATACTTTTTAGTTAAGGCCAAGGGACTACAGTAGCTTCTATAGTGACGATACTGACACGAAACGGAATCAAAACATAACCTATAAGTTATTCGTTGTGTCTCGTTGTGTGTGGTGATTTAATAGAGTGAAAATGTCCTTAAAAAGGAAACTGACGCAGGACGATCTGCGTAAGGCGATGAGTGAACACAAGAAGAAACTCGGTAATGTTAAGAAGATCGACTCGCCGTTGGCAAAATATCCTTTTTATAATCCTGTAGCGCAATTTGAGGTTAACATACGTTTCTTACACTTCAAACTGATCATATTAACATATTATATTAAAAAATTGACAAAAATGCATTGTTAGAAGTTCCTATTGTACAATGCTCTTGTAAAAGATTTTATTTTAGATTTTATTTACTGAATTTTCGAAACCTGACTGTAGCGCATCATAGCACTTCGACATGTATGAACATATATGATCAATAGAATTAAAGTAATACAATTATAAAGCAAAACGCATTGACATATGTTACTTATTTTATTGTTATAAATTGTATTGTTTATTACTGGTTATTGCTTGAAGGCATCCTTAACTGATAAACACGTATACAGATTCAGGACAGCTTATGTGCATTTTATGCAAGACAGTTGTACGGAATGAAACAGTTTGGCCTGTTCACTTGAATTCCAAGGTGCACAAGGATAATGTCGCGTTAGCAAAAAAGACTAAACTAGAAACAGAAAGCACTGTAAAGACGCCTAATATTCAAACGTTTAAAAGACCTCATTCTCCATCTCAAGATACTTCCGCAAGTAAAAAGATAAAAGGAATATTGAAAAACTCTAGCCAGCCAGTAGTACAGGCCAAGTCAAGTTTACCAGCAGATTTTTTTGATGATAATTCAAAGCAAGTTAACGGTGCACCTGTTCCAACGCAAAAGTTGGAGAGCAAAGATAGAGATTCCGCAGTTAATACTATGGATGTGCAACATACAGAAGAGGAAGAAAAAGATAAAGATAAAGTAAAGGATACGAATCCAGCTACTCTTCCAGAAGGATTTTTTGATGATCCAGTGATGGACGCTAAGGTAAGATTGCCATAGCGTAGCAATAGATGTCGAAATTTACATTAATATGAAAGACAAAAATGTATACGACAAATTTTAAATACAAAATTTAAATATAACACTAACGAAAATAAAAAAGGTACTAAAGTACAATTTAGAAAAATTATCACACCAAGCATTGTACTTATTAAAGTACAGCAACCTTATTTGAATTTATCTCAAAATTAAAATGTTCGTGCTTTATTTCTCCATATTTAATTTTCCTTTTTCAGGTTCGTAACGTTGAATACAAAGATCCCATTGAAGAGGAATGGGAGAAATTTCAAAAAGAAATTAAGGAAGAGACTGCGCAATCTGCACAAATTATAGCTGACGATCAGGAAGAAGCAACAACAGAAAGACAGTTGGACGAAATTGAGGAACAAATTAGACATTGGTCTAGGTAAGTATATTTTCAATATAATTTATATTTGAAAAATATTTTAAATATATGTGTAAAGTATCAGAAAATGTAAATTAATTTGTAAATTAATTTCTATAAAAGGGTAATGGATCTCGCAAAACGTATGGAACAAGTGCAAGGTACTGATAGAAAGCAAGAAAATATCGATGATGATGCATCAAGCGGTGACGAAGCTGAGTTCGACGAGTTTCTCGACTGGCGAGCAAAGAATTCGTATAAATAAAAGGTTTGATGTATCTAACAATTTTGTAAATATTACTCTATCTTTTTTAACAAAATAATTATTTGTATAAAGTGATAAGTTTTTTATTAATCAATTTACATTTAATGCATTCCTTCCCTCGTTCATTGTAAATGAATTCTGCTATAAACTAAAGAGACGTGGGTGCGTTACACAAAGTCGATTCAAAGAATATTGAAACTCGTAATTAAATATATATCTTTTTATTTGAAAAAAGCAAATTAAACCGTTTTATTATTTATTATAATTAGTGTTATCCTTCTGATTAAATTTCACAGCTAGATTTTCTATTTTTTACATCTCATGATTTCTTGTCACTTTTGCTGGGCGACTAATAAAACGGTAAAGAGGAAGATTAAATCAATATGACTTGTATAGTGTATTAAGATTTTATTAAAACGAATTTGAAGAGTCAGAATATAATTGAGTTTTAGATACATTTTTGGTATATTAGATTATACTTATTGATCGTCGTAAGCTATATAATATGAAAAGTATGATATAAAGATTACGAAGTACGCTAAGCCGCTATAATAAAGTTAGTACAGGTAATTACGACGTAGATCACGTAATTTGACGATATCCATCTTCATTTTTGCACATACCGGACTTTATAAAATACTGAAAATTGGAGAAAGAGGGACTCGCGTATATTTCACCCGCACCCAATCTCATAGCGTGTCTTCTAAACATGCTATTGACGCTATCGCGCTTGACGCGCTTTCAAATTATCTCTGGTACCAATTTTTCGAGGATACCTACAATGCGATTTCAACTGAGAGTTCCTTGGAATTTCAGTTGCTGTCTAAAAACCGTCACTACGTAGATATCCTTAGATTATTAATGTAATTAGTTATAGTATAGAACTTATTCATAGACTTACTCGTCACATAAATCAGCATTTACGCTTAGATCAAAGATCTACGCATCTCATCGATGCAATTAAATATATATTAAATATATATAATATATATTTAATTGCATATATGTATGCAAAAACAATATATATGTATATATATTTTTTCTTTTTTTTTTTGTCATTTTAAACGCGTATTATTGAAAATTTATACTCTATGATCAGATCACAATGTGTCGTGAGTACCGTTGACGATCTGCTACTCGAGCAACGGTAAGACAGACAGAAATGGTTCTATCTATCTCGTGGATAATAATAGATGCAAGCATAAAGTTTACGATATATATAATATGATGAACTTTAGCAATCCGCAAAAGCTTAATTAATAATAGAGTATTAATACCACATACCGCATAGTCTCTTGAAAGCAAGCAGTTTTAGCGCTTAGATTAAATCTTATCGCTGGTTACATATAAGAAGAAACAACTTACTTCGTCGTCTTACAAGATATAATATATATCGCGCGACAATTAACGTTTACTGTGTAAAGTAGAAGTACGGTTTTGGGTGACAATATTCGTGCTGAGTTCGAAGATACTAAAAAATCCGTTAGGTAAATTATAATTACAATTACTCGCATTGTACTCGAGGGTTGTCGTTAAAAAATACGATCGCGCTCGCATATTCATATTCATCGTTGAAATAATCGTCATTTGTACCAAATGCATTGATTATCCATCGCCGTTTCCTCGTAGAACGGGAATCATTGACGGTAATCGTCTGTAATTTTGGGACATCGTGATCTCTAACGCATATTCGTGAGATACTAGATCGAAACTAATCAATATCAAATAGGGAGATGTTATTCTGAAATTCTGCAAATTTTGCATGCCCTATATAGTAAGAAGCTAATTCTTTATCTTTTCTATGATAGTCGATAGCCTTTCCCTAATTGCGACTATGTATTGGTCAATTAGCAATAGTAGGTTATTTGCATATAGTTTGAAATTTTTTTCGCATTCGACCCTTTTTGTGAAATATTTTTTTTTTAGGGAACGGGCGATGATCCAAACACTTCCCCATATTTGGATCACGGCATCGTTCCTCTTTGTATTATTCACACCCATCATTTATTCCTCGTTACGATATCAAAAAAATCTCGACCGTTCTAATCTACAGTCATCATTGCGATTAATTTGGTCGTTGAAAAGATCGCGTGACTGCCTCAGCAGTTACGAATCCGTCGATTAATGTTAGCGCAGTGAATCGGTTTGGCACGCGATAATGCGCGATGCAAAAAAACTTTTTAGATGCATGCTACAAACTCGCTAGAGCCTATTCTCCCGTCTACAAATTGTTCAGCGAATAATAATGCTTGGGAGCCGATGACTAAAATCGAAACTACCTGATTATATGTGAGATACACTGTGTATAAAACGAAATTAGTTCTGACAAAAGAACGTCGTAATTACATATTATTCGTTTATCATCGAACAAATCGATCCGTCAAACAATAAGGAAAATCTTAAACTTACGACGTTACAAAGTATCTAACACTAGAAAGTGTTTTACTTTTACCACCGAGCTGGCTTCTATCGAAAAAGGAGTAGAGTAAAGTGTGCAAAAAGTGTTACTTAATCCCTTACTTGTTAGAATTAGAGACTTACAAAAGTGAGCGAGCGTCTTCGAGTGATAAAGAATAGGCACTCTGCTTGTTCCATTTTGCTCCCTCTCTTTTTTCATCCTTTTCTTCGTTTCTTTCTTTTGTTTAAGGGCGGAGAAAAAGATCTGTGCGCGAACTTGCTCGCGAATATACTCTTGATAAGTGATATCGGATAGTATACTTAGAATATCATATAATATATCCGCATCGTCGAAGCGTCTCTCAACTACCCTATATAGATAATTATCCTGAAGCTCGAAAAATCCACCCAGATTTCGTGCAGATCATTTTGCGCGATCGATGGATCGTGTGTATATAAGTGTGCTCATTAACTCTCGCGTTTTAAACTTTACTATATAAATACTGTAGAGTCTAGAAAAAGAATGTCGTGTCCCGAAATCGCGCGATCCTGGAACGGAAACCTTCCCCGAATTTCGTTTCTGGATCGTTCCGATTTCTCGACGGTGACTTCAATGGTTCGATCGGCTAAAATCACCCAATCTTACGCGCTAGATTTCTTATCTGCAAATACGATTATATTCTGGCCATCTCACGTACACATACACCCGCACGCACGCATTATCCCTTATATTGAGTCCCGCGGCGACGGTGCCTCGGCCTCATCGCTGCGTGAAAAGTACTATCGGTAATATCGGTGATAATAATGCTTGTTCTTCGATCCGCGCGCGGATGCGAATCCACCGGATGGTCGTAGGATGCATGCCACGATAGTGACGAATTTAAACCCGGACGATGTCAGGTGCGGGGCGGGTAATATCCTAAGCGAGTCGTTTTGCTCGACGCTCCTCGTACGAGTGACAATTACAGGGACAGCAACTATAATGATGATATAATAATAATAATAACAGTAATAATAATAGTGACAGTAATAGTGACGATAACAATGTAATCACGATAATGCTCGCGAGGATAATCGCAGCTACGCTATTGCACACGGATCACAGAGTGGAGACAATCGCTAGGCGTTACAGAAGTAATCTACAGATAGTGCAGATAGTGCCAAGCTTTCATAAATAATCGTGTATTTACGCATTTATCAAT
The DNA here is from genome assembly GCF_030848795.1 of Temnothorax nylanderi. Classification (NCBI taxonomy): domain Eukaryota; kingdom Metazoa; phylum Arthropoda; class Insecta; order Hymenoptera; family Formicidae; genus Temnothorax; species Temnothorax nylanderi. The sequence continues at coordinate 1,734,959 of NW_027249089.1, read as the reverse complement.
ATATTTTATAGAGTCTTTCTCGCACGATACGTATGTATGCATGTAAATGTATATATATATATTTTTTTTTTAAATTTATATATATATATATGTGTTTATGTTTTATATATTCTGTATTCGTAATAAATGGTCGATAAATTTAGATCTATCTTTAGGAACGCGACAGCGCAGGCACTAAATTGTTGAGATACAATCGTACTGGGCTACGATTGCTCGTCTGCCCTCACAATTCTATCGCATACGGACATTGCAAGCTTTCGAGATACCGAGATGTACTCTTGTGCGATTAACAATAAGATATTCGTATAAAGTCGCGTGTTTTGTGTGTCGAAACTTGTATATAATATCGCGCTTTTTTTGGTCACTCTACGCAAAGAGATTCTTTTCCACCTAACATCGGACATAAGAGTTTAACGAATTTCCATTAAACTCTTGACAAGTGCACACGCAACATTCACCAATGATACAATATTGTTATGTTTTTTTTTCCAACGAAGCAAGCTAAAAGCATTTTTCTAGCGATCGAGATATGTCGCGTGAGCAAAATCTGACAAGATTTGAGACGTATATCGCAGAGAAGAGAGGAGTTGTAGGAGGAAAAAAGCGATAATGAACGACAAAGCTTATAATTAGCAACGTTCCCATACGATCCTAAAATACTTACTCTAAATCTTACAACTTCTTGTGGATTATATGCGTACTCTTTGGACCGCTACAAACTAGATTTATTTTTTAATGCTTCTTTCTTTAAAGAATTATATTTTTTAATAGATATATATTCTTTATCACTTCAACCCCTCTTTCTCTTGCTTCTTGTCACCAATGAGGAGAAAGCCGTAAATTTCCGAGCACTAGTCGTTGCCGATGTTGCGTCGAGCTCGATGTACATTTTCATCTGCGTGTTCAATGAATCAAATTTATTATCAATACGAATGTCGGACTTCGAATTCCGGTCGTATTTAATTTCTGTCGAGCTCGGCGTTAGCGATAAATTTTTGGCTGCGAGAAGAGACGATTCTGTCGCGTGAATATTGATTCTAGACGTCAAACGTCATCGCAATACATACATGAAACAAACTAGAAATATATGTGTCTATTGGTCATTCTACGATTTTCCTTCGCCGTTTAACTCGATATAGAAATGCGCGTAGTGCCTTATACGGATTTCTACCGGGCGCCGTAAAACGGCAACCTACAGGTTTTCAAAAGAGGTGGAAAATTTGAATAACGTTCCTCAAATAAAGTTTCTCTAAAAATTCTTTGAGCTTTCTGAATCTTGCAATTTCTTTGATTTTTCTAATAATACATAGTATACGCACGGAGAGAATTTTTTGTTATATTTTACCCTTAAATTCATTACAAACTTGGGACAAGTTGGCAACCAAGGAATTTTTAAAATATACAAAAGATATTTTACAAACAATGTGATAAAAATTACCAAGCAGATTGGTAAATTTTGAAAAATTATTGAAATTTCCTAGATATATTTTAATAAAATTAATCAAACATATTTTATATTTTAATGTAATAGATATTAATATTTTGTATTATGGTGGATATTAATCAGAATAGCTCGCATAAAATTCTTGGTGGTACATGTTGTCCCACAACTACCATGATTTCAGGGTAAATTTTAAGAGAAAATTCTCTCCGTGTATATCTTGCAAAAAATAAAATATACGCTTCTTTAAAAGAAATTCCTTTTTTTTCCTAATGTATCTCAGTTTTATCTGTCATTTAATGTAGATATTACAATAAACTATCTAAAATAGAAAGAGACAGAAAAGTAAGAAAAACTTTTGAATTTTAAGACGTTTCTCTAATTGTAAGGGAAAATTCTTATTCGCAAACATTCTCTTTCTTCTCGGTCTATGAGAAATTTGTGCGCATCTCGAGGAAATGTCTACTCGTGCTCTGATTAATTCTATTTAATTGATACAATTATTATTCAGTGCTACGCTTTTGATTGTATGTGGCTTAATATTCGTCAGATACATTCTTAATCACCGCCGCGTGGCACCGTCTTAGCGAATTCGGCAACGCACCTCGCTCCTCAATTTCGCACCTCCAAAAACGTGCGTCGCGCTCTCCTCTCTGGTCCCTTTCGCGTTGGCTTGTCGCGAGCCAGTCGAGCCGCAGCATCGCTCTCTCGATGTAAAGGGTTAATCATTGATCCCGCGATCGTCGCCCTGCCGCGTCTCGACGCCGCCGCGTCACACACCGAAAAAAAACTTTCAGGGAAAAGGCATGCGCATCTGATCGTACCGATCATCGCATCGACACTGTGAATGACTTGTCCTCGCTTCAATCCCTAATGTGATCTATACTGTGAGAATCCGACCGGTCGACATTAGTCGAAGAAAACTATCATTGCTTCATCTTTTAATAATAATGAGAACTGGCTGCTATATGTGACCCGACAATTTAGTCAATTGCAATCGCTATTCATCATAACTTCCTTAACGGACTGTGTTGTATTACCATATATATGTTTCATCTTGATGTATCCCTCGAGGAATATTTTATGAGAGCGTGTATCGCGTACAATGGTACCAATTGCGTGTTACATACGTTATATGCATTCCCGTTAAACGATCGAATGCGGTGCTAAAACCGCTTGGTCCGAAAGGCGTTCGCGTTACAGGTGTTTCAATAATTGTCCATCGCCGCAATAATTGTGCATTGTCACGTTACGGTATCGGCGCGCTTTGATTCCACAAACGATTGAAACAACTACCACGAAGTGAACGGGCGAGAAACCGCATCGATAGTCAGACGAGCAACAGAATTATGTTGTCACAGTATCAAGAGATATGATAATTTCCATCTCTTTCAGCATCAAGTACTATCGCACCGTTTATTTTTTCTCCTTTTTAGTAACGTTCTTCGAATAGAGTCTCTCCCGAAATATCTTCTACGATATTTCGCAACTTAAGTGTATTGAATCATGTGTACCGAATCGCTTTTTTACTAAACAATTCTCTGTTCTCAAAACGGCTCGTTAACATCTTGTCGAGCTAATACGAAAAATTAATTCACTACTTGATGTAGTCATACGATCACTAGTCGTTCAGTTTTAGTCGCAGCTGCTATTGCTAAAAACAGCATAATAGGCATTCCATTACTGAGAGTTTATACTTGTCTACCTTGTAATAAGCTATGTTTATGTTTCTTTTCTATTTCTGAGATGGCTTTCTGATTTAGCATCCTATCGGCAAAATAAGAGAATTAAACAAAAATCAATATTCTGATGAACATCATTCAATTATATTCTATTAGATACGTAGAGGACTATCGAATTATATCAAAAGAGAGACGCGCTGAAAAGACTCCTCGCAATTAATCTAACCGGGTGTGGTTCTCCTGCTACTGTTAAAGCAGCGGCAATAGGTCCTTAGGCGATCCCAATTACCGATAATTTATACCTCGACCTCGTCGAGATCTCGACGTCAGGCTCGAGTCGTCGGTATTTCGTCGCGATTTATCTATAGGCGAAGTATTTACCAATGATATTTGCATTATCGAACGTGAAATTTTCGTTCCTCAGCCGCTGAACGGAAACTTGGAGACCGAAGCGGGCCAATTTATATACGCGGGTTGAAGATTTATTTACGGACGGCGATCTATGCGATGTAGTGCCGCGCGTTAATCTACGCGGGACTAAGTAAGTGACAAACGGGAATGTGTTGTCGATCGGATCGTTTGTGCTAAGACGGTCCTAGCCTTATGCCTTCGCGTCGAGAATTTCGACGGTGACGTTCTCCAGGACCGGATCGGTGACGTTGTTCGTATGATTCGGAGATTTGTTAGTCGGAGATTTCACCGAGGCGGCCGAACCGTTCCCGCTGCTGTTGTGGCTCCCACGTCGCGATCCTGTGCGTGACCCTGGCGACAGAGATTTTCTTGCTAAAGAATCGCGTGCTTTGGCGCGACAGCGCGGCAGCACGACACGAAAAGCCAGAATAACTTTAAGCATGAAGACCTGCGCGGAAGAAATGCATTAGTCAGAGCAAAGTAGTCAATCGTCACAAACGGTGAATGCATGTATCTGAATGTGCTCGTGTATGTGTTGTGCATTGTGTGTATGTATTGTGTATATGGCATGTATAATGAGCACGCTACATCTTTTTTTTTTCAAGCGAAAGAATTCGAGCCTCGACTATCGAAAAGTACTAAGCAAAAACGTGCTTTATCTTTCTTTGTACACTTTTTCTTCTTCAGGATATACAGATATTTTTATTAATTAGTTTCCCCAAAAATGATTATAAACACATTTATTACACAATTGTGAGCTATAAGTTACTGTCAAAGTTCGGAAATCAATGTTTTGATTTAAGCATTAAGGTAATATTAATAACGAGCAATCAAGAACTAGCAATTTATTCTCAATGTAGTAATTTATGTACACGATTGAAAAGTCGTATAAAAAATTTTACGGAAGTTTAATATCATAAAGCACATTACTTTAATTATCTAACTAGCTAACTCTATCTGAAAAGTAGATAATCTTCAGTATCTTTATGGTAAGAAAGACTCCTTTAATTTCTTCATTTGATTAAATCGATAAGGGTTTCATGAGATTATTATAAGTTTAGTGATTGCCTCAGTGTGTTCATGAATTGCGTGCGAAAATGTAAACACACGAATGTAAGTGCATTTTTGCGCAAATCAAGATTTGAACAATACTAAATTGCACTATGTCACTTTTCTACTTCTCATTAAAGGGAATAAGAGAACCTTTTTCAATAACTGTGCATGAACGAAATCAAAAGGAATAATTCTTTGCAATTTCTCTTACGTTAATTAATGTAATAAAAATTTTAAAATTATTTAATTTCAGAATGTTCCTATTCCCTCATGATGCTACATATTTACGTTCTTTCTAATGAAAATGTTTTCTCTATGTAGTTCATCTATCGATGAGATGTCTCTATGAACGAATTATCGTGCAGATGCAAACAACGATATTTTACTATAGCAAGCAACTATATTCGCAAATTTCAATATAAACTATGTTTACAAGAAACTTTCTCTAGTATAACTCACAAGTTACTAAACTGAAGTTGCGACGTGTCCTCAATAGGGCTGTATAACACTGGATTGTATAACATTATGAACGCTTTAGTCTCGATATATTTGTACTTGTACTTCATTTACTTTTGCAAGACAAGTATGTGGAAATAAAGTTGTCAGAAAAACTAGATTTGCCCTCTTAAGAAACCATGTCGCATCGGAAGAATTTTTACAATAGAACGCCTCGATCAACAGAATAGTCAAGAATGATAGTCACAGTTGAGATCTTTGAGGACAACTACTTTAAATGTTGACTGCAAAGAGAGTTGAGTTAATTAGAAAGTGTATTTTAACGATAAATCAAGGTACATCGCTGTGCCAACTTAAACTTTGAATCAAATTAATAAATTGTGTGAATAAGAAATTATATTTAATATAATTAGATATAATAACGTGATATAATAACGTAATAATATATTATTCATGGTTATTTACTGGTTACGTAACGCAAAATAAATTTAATTTAAAGAATAAATGACAACATATTTATATAACATGAATTCAAATGTCACAATTAAAAAGTAATAATGTTTTAAAAATTAATTTAATTGAAAAAAAAAATGTTAAAAATGTTACTCCGGATAGAAAATTCAACGATTCTAATGTTGGCAAAAGGATAATTCCTTGATTCGATCTAGCTACCCTCTTGGCAGGCGACTGTACATGCGTAAAGTACAAGAAGATTCTGTACCAAGGAGCGTAAAAAGAGCTCTTCTACATAAGAGTAGACAGGTAGATAAATGGTCACTCTTAGATATGGATACTTGTATGTATAATACATACGCAGTCCTGTGAAAATCGATGCACTCCAAGTCCTGTCTTTCAAACGAAATCCTCGTAGATGGAGTATGGCAGAGTACGTGATGCTTATACAATCAAATTACGCGACACGCGAGGCACGCAATCATTATCTATAAAATGTGTTCGGGGAATCCTAATCCCTTCGCCGGTAGAAAATCCCTTGATTAAGTCGAGGGAAAATAATATGCAAATTTGCTCTCGCGTATATTACGAATTTACTATGTAAATTGCTGTAACACGGCTTGCTAATAATCAATCTATGAATACTTACAAAAATAGTGGCAGTAATTAAAAAAAAAATGATTTAAAAAAGGTATGTAAATCGACTCTTAATATCAAATAATTTTTAAGTAACAAAATTAATATAATTATTAATTATAAAATACAGAACTTTGATATAGTGACGAAGTTTTATCACACATTATTGATTGTAATTGTAAATTGTGTAGTGTGTAGACATATCAAAATCATGATCAAAATAAACCAATTGTTAATAGAAAATAAACTTAAAATCTCTTATTAAATGTGACAAACAAGAATAATTTGCGATTTGAGAAACGTTATATTTCATTTTGGTGATGAATCAATCATGTGACACTTTGAGTAAGTGAATAAAACGTTTTTGAGCCAGGAGAGAATATATAAATAACATGGCAATAACACGAATGCAATATGATACAAAAAAATTAAAAATAAAACTATATAGCACAAACATTTTAACCACGTCTTTCATATAATCATTCACATCAATTCTTGTCTTGAATTAGATTAAAAGTTTTACTCGTCAATCACCTCATTGTCAGTCAACTCGCGGATAATGAGAACTATCTTCCGTTGGATTCATCGATTTTCACGAAGCTGCACTGAAAATATCGCGAAACAGACAGAAGAGAGTCGCTTGCTCTATTTCAACAGGGCTTTGAATAACAAGTTGCTTGCTTAGTAAGTGAATGAAAAACCCGTACGGCTCATTCTGTGCTGTGAGTGGTGAGAGTGTTTCGCACCTTGCGAGGCGTTCGGCGAGTGGGCCCTCAAGGACGCCATCGAGGGTTGCCTCGACGGAGCTCGTACGCTCGCCCTCGAACCGCGTCTCTCAGTGTGTAAGAGTTTGTTCTCTCTCAGCAGCGAGACGTTCATCAGTCGCGCGTTGGGTGTATTAAAGATAGTGCGGTTCTCTCGCCAGCGGGCCCTGCAATTTCATATCGTGCTAGATGATTAACAAATCGGATGCCCGCGACGAATTTTTTATTTAATCGCCCCCTTTTCCGTTTGTTATCAACAGTTAGTCAAATTCTTTTTGCATGGCAAAATTTGTACGATATAGTTGGCACGCTTATGCAGCGAATCTTGAAATTTTCCAATTATATTTTAGAGTGTTCTCTATCTTGTGAGATTTATAAATGTTCTGTGAGTTAATATTTTTATTTCAGCTTTGAAAATAGACAATTTTTGTACATATGTAGTTATAATTGTATTTTCTACACGAGAAATGAGAAATTCTGCAAATGTAATATTAGCAGAATATACGAATAATTGAGCAAAAGTTTCGTAAAATCGATTGATTTTGTAAACGCTAAAACATTTTGTGTGCGACCTCATTTCTCCGTGATGAATGGAATCATAAAACAATGCTGCATTATTTCCCGCAAAAACACATACACAATAGCATATAACAATATTTTGAGAAATTTGAATTATTCTAGGTGCTATATGCGATTATTTTATTGAACACATGTCGACACTGCGATTTGTCAAATAAAACAACAGTCATCCGAACTAAATGCATATCAGTATTGAAATTTGAACAACTTCAATTAAAGTTGTCACCGGAATACGATTTTAATTCCATCCTACGATTAAACTCGAATTAACATTTTAATTATTTGTGGCTGACGTGCAAGAGGTTTATCGAAATTGGGTTGCGTTATTATTTAAAGGATATTGCAAATTTAATTGAAGTCTGTCCACGCTTTATTTTGATACGAATTGCACAAAATTATTTGTAACGCTTATCAAACTGATCCGCTTACTTGCTGAAGAGTCTAAGAACGACGCAAATGATGACAAACATCAGTGCCATGGCAACGAGAATGCCGATCATCGCCGGATCGATGTACCGGAGGCTGGTTGACTCTTTGACCTCGGCTGAAAACAAATCGGTCGGTTTGCACCAGGGACCGCGGAACTAGACGCTCGTAAATTAAATCCCACATGCCCTAAAGGAATTAGGAGTTAAACGCGCACCGTACTATCGATATACATATACATAAAAAATGACGAACTTAAAAGAAGAAGAATGCGCATGTATTGAGTACAAAGAATATATGTCTTTATCATTTACGATAGTTAACTGTCATTCACTGATAACTTTGTTATTTCAGCATTCTTCTTTTGTTAGTAATTTTAAACAATAAACTTGAATTCTTAAATCTTATTCGATTTATACCTATTCGATAATACTTATTGTTAAAAAGTAAAAGCGATGAAAATAACATAATTAATATTATAAAACGTAATAGATATTTAGCAAAAAACTTGAGTTAAATAATTGCATATTTCTTTAACCGCAACGTTTTATACTTCTTATTTTTGTTTATCTGCATTTTCATGCAAGGAAGATATTCTTGGCGTGCGAGGGATATCGAAATCGAGCAAGTGGGAGAGCTAAGGCGTCATTAATTCCGGCGCTTTCAATTCTCGCCGAACCGTGTCAAAGTCGTGTTGGCACGACAGGATTTTCATTAAAGCTGTCATGTCCTCATTTCTTGAGAATTCCGTTTCTTACCTACGCAGGTTATTACACCGTCCGCCTGGATCACCGGAATCTTCTCGAAAAGACAGATGCATCGGCCGTCGCGACATTCCGTTTGGATCACCCGCGCCTCGCATTGCTCGCGGAAAAAGCAGGACTCGTTCACATTCGCCGCTAAAATAATTTTCAGAATACATTCGCCGTGAGTTATGGAAGTGTAAATGGGAAATTCTAAATGCGCTGTAAAACAATATTTCAAAAATACTCTAGAATATGAGTTCCGATCGTGTATTCTGAATATCAACACATTTTTTTATATTCTAAGTTATTGTGTTTACACTAGATAACTTTTAAACATTTCTTTCTCTGCTAAACACGTTAAAAATCCTTTCTTTTAATTCTTGGTGAATTCATTAACGTAATTTATTTCTTATGTAAGTAAATACTAATAACATTCTTGAGCTTCGGCATTATAGTTCACTCCCATGCAACGATAATCGGATCGACTTGTTTGATTGCGAGATTCGCACGGTTTACCATGCGATATCATGTACGAAATCGCAATTATTGGATGTGGCAACTTGGCCAAGAAGGAAATAGAATTATTCTCGATCGAGATAGCACCAGCCCATTTACCTAGCAAGTGCATTCGCGTATGGAAATTAATCGCACTGACATATGCGCCGTGCTGGGTCACTCCTCCTGGATGGAATTTCTTTTGTCTGCTGAACTTCATTTTGTGCATATAAGCTAATAAACTACAGCTACATTAATATCTTAACACAATATTTTAGAGTTAGTTCCTTTCGAACTATATGCTGTCACTAATAATGTTGAAACGCGACACTGTTTTATAACATTGCAGCTTAAAAGTTTCATGAAAGAGAAGCCACTTCAATTTTCTCCCTATGAATTGAGATTCCCCTTGGAGGTTCTCATATATTTCATATGTACGTTCGTAAAGCAACACCACGTGCAGAATATCAGAAAGCATACCAACTTACCGTGTCCGCACTTGTCGATATGGTTCGTAGCCTCAAATTCTTCCTTGCAAGCGCACTTTTTCTTTTTCGGTTCACAATAAGAGCCATCGAAGCCGCAATCTATGTCTACCCGACAGTCATCGCCAAATTTGCTCTTGCCCCTACGGGATAGATCTGAAAAAATATGATTGTTAAATAATAAGACATTTCACACAGAACATATTTATATTGCACTTCTATATATGTATAACTATTAATGATCGTATCTCGAATTTTCATTAAAAAGAAATCAATCTTATATTATTCTCAAAAGTAATTATATAGCTTAAGCTCACTTTAAATGATCTATAATAATTTGTATCAGCATTCAGAAGAAAATTCGATTTATATTTTTACACGTGTAGAATACAATAAACATTTGAAGAATTAGAGTATGTATGTACATACATATATAGCCTGCGTTCGTTTATTCACATTGGGAGCTGTTGGGAAGGTAAAATCTATAATATACGTTACGTATATTATATATTTTATTTTTCCAATAGCTTCCAATGGGAATAAAAGAACGCAGGCATAAAATATTAAAACACACACATACATAAAATTACACAGCATATAAAATTATAAGTACTTACAGTCCTATTCTAAAATCTGACAAGATTCGTAGATTCTCTAATTTGGCTTTATAGACAGTCGGTATATGAAAGTTTTTAATTTTCCTCTTGCTTCTTTCAATCCTGATTGTTTTTAAAGCTCAAATTTGTCTAAACTTTTGTCACACAAAAAGTTGAAAGATAGAAACAGGATATCTTGCGCAAAATTCACGCGATAATCATGCAAACATCTTCCCGAGATACGCATATGTTCAAGTGCACGTAAAAAGAGATACATATGCGCATGTAAAGGATGCAATAAAACTGACAATATATAAGGATCGCGAGTTTCGCCAAATTCCTCCATACACTTTTCTCAATTTTTAGTAGTATGTTAAAATGCAAAACAGCTGACTAGTCCCTCTTTCAGAAACGCCTGATTGCTGTATTGTCGATGAATAATGGCTCATCTAACAATAAGTTCCACCCTACGACGTTCAACAGAGAAGGACTCTTCTCTCACATAATATGTGCCGATTCGGAAAAATATCTGCAAGCTTTATAATCCTCGGGAGTCGTTAAAAGGAACGAAATGATTCCAGCTCGCCAGGAGGCAAGCTCTTTCATCTCTGTCATAAATTTCTTAAGAGACGTTAAACCGACGTTAAACACAGTGTTTCTCGCCTTCGCGTATATAAAAATGCAATCACTAAATATCGTGGTAAAACGGTATATAAATAGAAATAAGCGTTATAAATTAGATATTAATTCGAGCTACTAATTATAAAACTCGTTATTTAATCTTTAATCGCTTCAATATATTATATAATACAAACTGCTCGTTCGCTAAAAAATAATTATACACGGAGAGAATTTTTTGTTATATTTTACCCTTAAATTCACTACAAACTTGGGACAACTTGGCAACCAAGGAATTTTTTAAATATACAAAAGACATTTTACAAACAACATGATAAAAGTTACCAAGCAGATTGGTAAATTTTGAAAAATTATTGAAATTTCCCAGATATATTTTAGTAAAATTAATCAAACATATTTTATATTTTAATGTAATAGATATTAATATTTTTTATTATGGTGGATATTAATCAGAATAGCTCGCATAAAATTCTTGGTGGTACATGTTGTCCCGCAACTACCATGATTTTAGTGTAAATTTTAAGAGAAAATTCTTTCCGTGTAGTTTGCAGATATATGTACATAGAAATTTTCAATTTTTATCTCGCTCAATCTGGATTATTTTTGCATTTTGATGGCAGTACAGTAAAGCTTTCGGGATACAATGTTGTGCACGATATTTGTATCCATTTCATTGATCATGGAAATTGCATAGAACTGCAAGCACGGACTGCACCTTCTGGAAAGTTTACACGCGGATTGGCCAACCGCGGAAATTTGATTAGTGCACAGTAACGACTTCAATTACACAGATTTAGATTGATTTTCTTTCGTATTTCTTTTATCTGCAATATACAGATTCGCCCCTTTCTTAATCGAATAAACAAATTAATCTGTTTCTCCCGAGGTAATTTCATCCACTACAATAGTCGCAACTTAACGACTTTATCGTGTCTATATAGCATTGAATCAAATGAGGGCTGCGAATTAATATCTTTTATAATTAAAAACGCGAAGCATATACTGAACTCGAAGAGTGAGAATTTTAGAGAGAACTTTCAAACTGATAATTTGCACAACCTTTTTTTCTCCTTAATTGCACCGTACTGAAAATTATCAGAAAATGCCAGGCCTCTCTTAGGATTAAACAATTCGTTCGCGCGGCGACCTGGAAAGACTGGGGATCAAGGGTGGCGACTATTCGACGGCTCGAAGTTAAAATGGCGCCAGGCGGGTCAATCTACGCGTTAAAAGTGGGTCAGTCCGTTTCTATGGCACGCCGCCAATGCTCTCACGTGCAGAACCTCCCACAGCTACCCTCGTCGCCACCATCGTCGGCTACCCTCTTTTTTTTCTTTCGAATTACTTTCTGGTCTGCATACGTTCACCCACTTGAAGGCGTGTGCATTGTTCGTGCGTGTCTCTTAATCGGCGTATCGAAAATCGAACCGAAAGACGTGCACTTGATTAAATGGGAATATCGAGCAGGGATGTTACTTTTCCCTCCGGGTATCAATATCTTAAAATAGGAATTGTTATTGTGCAGCAGCAGGTGTAATTTAGTGCCACAGCGGAAAGCTTTGTTGCGTCACTTGTGACTTGCTTATTGCGAACATAATGCGCTAACTTTTTCAAACATTAGGTATTCATAAAGTTTCATGCGGTAATTAATTAACTTTCTGAACTGAATGGATTCTGAATAAGCTTCCCTGTTCTGATGCACGCTTTCTCCTGCTTTTGCAATCTCTATCTCGATGCTGTGTAGAACAGATTTTTCTCTTTTTATCGCAAAAAGTTCAACAATTAATCATTTAAAGATTAATTAATTTTGTTAATATCATTTTAACTACAGTACACCAAGATAGACAGTAAATATTATTTTTGCTTTTTCTCTGAAAGTTGTTAATATGTTATTGTTACCAATTGTTACAAATAACAACCATCTTATTTAACGTTCAATTTTTACATATTTTGTTAAAAGTTATCTTAAATTAATGCAGAATTAATATGCTAAGCTGAGACACGAACAGATAGGACAATTATTAATTAAGAATTCTTCTCTTTTTGCAAGAAACTGTCTTCAGGTAACTAGCGACTGAAATGAAGTGAAACACAGGATTTGAGACACAGGGAAACACTCTCTGAGTCGCATGAGAATCTTCCGTGAGAAATAAAAAACAATAGCTTAATATTATGCAAAAAGTCTATCTTTCTATTACATTACAGTCTAAAGATTTCTGCTAAAAATACTAACTTTGAAAATAATACTATTTTTAATTATAGCTTATAGCATTGAGAGAGATAGTTTCTTTTGATGGCGACGCTCAGTTTCAACGGGACGGCGATCTTGCTCGCGATTAGCAATGCCATTACTCTCTCTTTAGACTCCCGTTACACTCTCATTATTGTTCGAGAACTTGAGAAGATTAATCGTTATAAGATGCTCGAGGTGTTCCCATAGACACTTAGTTCCATGACATGGAATGAGTTGGGTCACGACAGGATGATAAACATGCTCAGAATGTGCACGAGTTTACAGCGAGAATTTTTCTAGACTGATAAAGACCGCCGTACTTTACAAGTTACTTTTATGGACGCTTCCTGCGTAGTAAACAAGAAAAACAAGAAATATATACAGAAACCTGCTGTACAATATTTGTTCTTACAATGAAAACCGCATGAAATATTAAGTTGGCGCGAAGGGTCTGTCGTAAATAAAGTCGAAAATAAAAGCAAAATTACCGCTATATGTATCAGTATATTTTGTAATTGTTTTTAAACTTAACACATAACCTGATAAAAATATAAACTTTTCGCATTTTATATTTTGCAACTAAGTCCTGCGAAATCTATTACTGAAGATCGAAAGAAAGATAAGACTCGACAGGCTACATCATAAAAGTCTATGTTGAAAAAAAACAGCATAACTTTATATCTTACATTGTTATAACTGTTTGTAGATAACACGTTATTCGACACAACGTCGATATAGCAACGAGTATACCTGCGCTTCAACCACATGGAGAAAAATATTTTTCCGGTGATTCGAAGATAGCAATACTGTCGAGTTTATCTGAAACTCAACGAAGACCTTTACGACGAATTGGCACGCGAACAGATACGGTGCCCGCTAAAATATCGATTTACCTTGACGACGAATCGGACTCGATTTCCTGCCTCTGCACACCATGCGGGATCTCTTTTTTCCCATTTTAGCTAAGATTGCTTAACCCGTTTAACTTTTCGCGTGTAACATTTCTGTAATAACTTCACTTAACGAAATAAAATAATGTCAGTTTAATCTTTAGAAGTAAAATAAAGAGGTCACTCCTTCGTACCTCGGAGAATTCAAGACGCGACGAACGAGGCGGAAGTTTAAAGGATTCTCGAACGCGTATTTCACCGAGGAGTTTTATTTTGCAAGTTACGATTCTCTGGAGAACAGAATTTCGGGATCGGTACGACCGCCGAACAGGCAGTTCGCGGTCGCTCCTGGATGCATGTTCCGCCTAATGTGCATACTAGATAACTCTATGACTACGACTGTCGGAACCAACCGACCAAAATTTCCCCCCGAAGACAGGCGCTGAGATATCGAGGTACCGCTCTTCTATTTTCCAAGACGTAATCATCACTAATCTATTTTTAAAAATGTAACTACTTCTGAGTAAATAAAGATAAATCATAGTTATCATGAAAAATGTCATTAAGTCTTATTAAAGACTTAAGGAATAAAGCGAATAAATTATAATTGTTTAAATAAGCTCAAGCTTAAGCAATTTATTTTTATTGTTTTTCTAATGGCTATCTATTTTTTATATTCAATTAATTACTTTTTTGCTCATAATAGAAATAATTTGCAAAAAGAATTAAACAATGCATATATACATATTAGAGATCCGAGCATAATACAAGTGGTTATGCTTCTCTAATTTAATCCCCCATTACAGTTAAAAGATAAAATGAACCTTTTTCTAAAAAAATTATATTATCGTGGAAAATGTAAATGTAAACGTAGTGTATTAGGGAAAAGGTACAATTATTCGAGAAACGCGGTCAACATTTAATACGCGAACAATGGTGCAATAGGCGCGCCTGTCGCCGTAAAAAGAAAAGGAGATCGATCCACGAGATGAAAATAACGAGCTTCATTTAACGACGTCAGGTTCTCAATCACGCGAGGCGAGATCACCGAGCGACGACAGGACGTTTATCAGAAGATAAATTCCTATCGCGTTTCATTCGTGTCATCAGGATCGTCGAGACGCCCGTGTTTCTCACAGGTTGGAAAGTCGCATAATAACTTTCGCGATATTAAAAAGTGCATGCGGCTCTATAAACTTGCGTGCGCGTATTAATATTGCGGCATCGTCGTCGTGGCACGACACGCAATTTTCCTCGCGAACTTACATAGATCACGATTTTTCTGCGGGACGAATATTTTACGTGAAAATTCAGAATCTGAACAAAATCGAAACAAACGCACATTTTTACAGGCAAAATTGAAAGAATATTCAATTTCAAATTTATCAAAAGCAGATTGACTATTTGCGCGCAGACAGTTCCACTTACCAATACATAAAAAATTGAAAAAATGAATAACTGCGGCGGTTAACAATGCTGTTGTGCTTACATTTTCTCTACGAAATTTATTCCGGATTCTGCAACTGGACAATTTATATAACCCTTTCCTGAATTTCCAGTTGGCTAGTTTTGGCGTCGACCCAAAAGTGAAACGGAAATGAAAATAAAAATGAAAAGAAAAACCTTCTCATTTTTTTCTGCTGGCACCGCGTTATCGTAGAATTACAGCTCAGGTAACTGTTGGATGTATCACGCTTATTAATCGGACGCTTCGTATTATCCTCATTTCCTTAATTTGTAGTTAGCTTTGGGATCGATCTGAAAGTGCATAAAAATGAAGGTGGAAATGAAGAAAAGCTTTTTTATTTTTCCTGCTGGCATCAAAATTAAAATTTAGCTAAATGTTGGAGGGTATCGTGTTTATTGATTGAACGTGTTACGGGCTACTTCAACTTATGTCCGATGATGGTGTACATCACAATTTCCTTCCAATAATTACAGGCTAAAGATGAGATAAAGCCTATAAGCCTGTAGAGTTTAACGAGTTCGGAATTAGTCTTAGGCGACTATCACCTAGGGATCTCGTAATCCTCTCTAGAGGGTCACGCTTTTAATCGTACAACTGTAAGCTTGTTATCATTGACACGACAAATCGAATTTCTGTTGACTACACAATAATAACGACATTTTCCAATTAAAAAATATTTTAATAAGAGATAATTAAAATAAAACATTATTATTTCTCCATATCGTCATAAAAAGTTTAGTTTAATTATAAATAATTAATTGATCTCTTTTTAAAGCTTATATTTATAATAAAAATATGTCATTGCAATATAGATTTATGCATACATCATCAAGAGACCCGGCAGTGTCTCGCGCCTCAAGTTTTTTACGTTATCTAATTATTACGTAAACAAATATTTGTTTCACATACAAATATCAATTCCATATAAATGCAGTCAGGTAAAATTTATTATCAAATAAAAACGAATTATTAATACAAATGCTATAATCACTACAAAATAAATTTAATTAAGAAATGAAGTCAAACACAATAATCTAAACTTCGTTTCTTCAATCGCGCTTATCTTACAATTAGAACATGCTTTTCACATAGTGAATGCTGCCGGAAAGACGACGAGGTGTTTCTCACAAGGGAAAAAGCGACGACGTATTTTGCGGAAGTACCGCGCAACAGATTGCTGCGGGCGATGCGAAGCACGACAAGCATTCAACTTCCTCCGAAATAGATAGGCGTACATCGAGTCTTGCGTAAAACCCGACCCGTTATCGGATGCAGCTTCGCCGCGAAATTCACTGAGCAACTAAGAGCAGAAAATTAATTTTGTCTGCGTAACATCAAGCAGCTTGGTTATTCTGCTTAATTTTTATACTGTCGCAGACTGATCGATCAGTTTGCGTTCGTTATTGCAAAGTGCAAAGTGTAAACGAAATGCAGCGAAAGCAAAAATGCATAGTGCACTTGTATAACATCTATAGATGCAAAATACTGTACCTTTTACTTTTGCTTGTGTTAAAATTGCAATTCATACGTTAATATACAAGATTACTCTAGAAATATATCATCCATTTCCACGAGTTTTAGTCGTGCCTCTGTATTTATGCTTGCGTGTTGGTCAGTCATAAGATGACTAATCGAGGAAAAAGCGATTGAGGGAAACGGCAAGAAGAAATTCTAATTGTTAAAATCGCTTACTGTATCGGTGTATAACATTACGCATTGTAAAGATATGACGCGCCTTCAGAAAAAAGTTTATACTGTATCAAAATATTTTTTATTAGACATATATCTCGTGAAAATTGTAGCTTAAATTTTGAGTTGTAAGCGACAAAGAATTTGACTTCGTTAAACTTGACAGATAAATTCAATGTTGGCTGGAAATGAGATAAGTTTACAATATTTGTCGAAAATTGGATAACTTTAATAATTTTAGATCGCTTTAAACTTTAAAGCCGTAATTATGCATTCTGTTCCACGTAATTAAGGTGTATTCAAATACGGCGCAATAAAAACTAGTCGATATCAGCAATAAACGTCTCGATCTAATTACCGTATATTGCCTGAAAATGCTGATTAACTAGAATACTACGAGTTAATTAATCGCTCGCATATTCGCCGTAATAATGATTAATGAATAATACGAATAATCAAAATGTCTAGCGCGCAAATAAAGCTGAAATAAATAATAAACAGTCAGAAATAAGATCAAACTTTACAGTCTATAATGAATAATAATTTAAAATATAATTTCAATATTATGCACAAATAAAAATACTAAAATCACTGCTTAATTGACTAGCAAATATTGACGTAACATGCTATCCCTTTGATAAATTGACGATAGATAATGAATTGCGTGATTTATGAACATTAATGATAAAAGCAGTGCAACCATATCAATATTCAGGTTACTAATTAGGGCATCAATATCTACATTATTAATAAATATCGCAACGTGGATAACTCGACCGCAGAAAATTATTAATTTACCGACCTTTCGATAACTTAACTACGGTCGCAAATATATCGTCATACCTTCATGTTAATGTTATAACTTTAATGATCCCATGCAATTCTATTAAATCCAAAATTATTATTGCCTCTTTACGGTGAAAATATGACTCTCGTTGCGCATTTGATACGTTATTACATTTGCATTAGCAATGTTAAACGCGGTATCCAGCGGCCGTCCGATTTCGGAACCTGTACAATTGTGCACGTTATCGAAGGAAGTTGGGTGCACGTGAATCCGCAGTGCAGACTGCAGTAACCTTACGTCTATTGCAATTCCATTCGTTCGTTCACCTCGTTTTTAATGCGGAAAAACGAAAAGGAAGCCTGTACGAGTACATGAATTTACAAACTAGATTTGCAAGTAACACATCTCGGAGAGCCCTTCAAGTTAGTTTCTCAAGTATACGAGCAAAGTTTCGAACACCATCGTAAGTCAAGAAATTTCTAATAACAATACATATGACGTAATACATATGATTCTTTTTTCGAAATAGCGATGCTGTCACGTATCATCAATTTAGCATTCTTAAAACGCATTTGTAAGACAGTTGTTTCTCAGCTAAATGAATACGCGGTGGCCGGAATTAAAAAGTTTCCATTGCAGTCTGCGTCAAGTCGTGCGCATATAAGAAAGCACGACCCCGAGCATTTCCAAGAGGTAGTAGCACGCGCCTCGAGGCGCGTTCTAATTACGTTGTAACCTCGAATAAAAGGAGCTCCGACGCCCTGTAACTCTCTGTATGCGGAGACGTCGGTCGTAATTAAGTGCCACAAAGCGCAGATTGTACACGTGCCTGCATTGTATTATCGCGTATGGAGTTATCTTTCGCACCGACACCTCTCGAGTGGCCGTTGCCACATTGATAGCTCTTTCGAAAAGGGAAATATTTTAGAATGTGTGATCTGTATAATTATATATAGAAAGATCGTTAAATCGCGATCGTTTTTATCTGCTTCTGTATGAGCAGGAACAAAAACTTTATATGATATTTAGAAACGTTCCATTACTGACTCAGCAAAAAAATTGTATGTACTTCGGGGCCAAGCCCGGGTAACCAGCTAGTTTATCATATATTCGTTATCGCATCCATTATCGTAAATATGATTGATTTTCTGGAATCTGAATATGACCGAAGAGTGACCTGTGACTTTATGACGAAATTTTTGGAGTTTTGGCAATTTGATATCTACAATCTCTCTGTTTTTAAAACTATATAATTAAGATCGCTACTTTTAAGATTGAGGTAGAAATGGAGCTTTAAAAAAATTATAAGTTTACATCAAACTTATTGTAAAACAAATACAAAGTTAAACCAAAAACTATTACATAAAATATTGTAGTTATTTCTAAACAATTGTTACTTGAATACTGCTCAACTTTAAACGCGTTTTTTTTTTTTCCAAAAAGATTATTTTCTCGAGAAGATTAACTATAAATTGAGTTTTTTTCGGAAAAAGTCGCATAGGTACATACATTCTTGCAATATATTTTTTCTATTATTAAAAAATACAACGCTCGATATCTTTCGGGTAAATATCAGCGCGTCGACATTCGAGGTATTCAATAATGAACAGGTAAAAATATCGACGTCTCATTAAACGTATAAGCGTAACCTAGTAAAAAAAACACCGCCCGTGCTGCAATAATATATATGCTATCGATGTTAGTCGATGTTAGAAGCAGAAAAGACGCGACAACATTCAGCGATCGATGCTTTGACGGTGATTAAAACTTGCGCGGCGTTGTTTAAACTTTTACGTTCGAGTTAGGCGGGAAGCCACAGAGACTGCCTCGCCCGGCGCATAACTCGATACATAATTCAGCACGACACGACAGCCGTCAATTTATAAAGGAGATGGGTCTTTATTTTTCTAAAGAAGGAAAAACTCCGAGACAATGGGGAGTAAAAAAATATCTCTCTTAAACAAATCCAGACAATGCAGACAATGAAAAGAGAATATGAATATCGATCATTCGCTGTGTTTAAACATACAAAAACTGAAACCGTAATATCATAATACCTAATACAGAATAAAATAACTAGTGAATGTGAAAAAGGGAAGAAAAATGAAACTGCTCTATGTAATGTATGCGCAAGTCGTGTAAAATATTATAAATAAAAATGCAATGTATTTTCGCTACGTCTAATATAGTCGGTCTCGCCTTGTGAGCCGTCACGTAGAACAGATTGTTATTTTAAACTGGCCCTGAATGTCTGACACAGCTAATGTCGAGAATCAACCCATTGTCTTTAAGTCGGACTAAAGTAGTTCGTCAGAAGTGGAGCATATCTTATCTAATTATTAGGCAGAGGTCTAATAGGCCCTACAATTTCATAGTACTAGTGCAATAAGTTTTGCGATTGAGTTATCCAGAAATAAGTATGCTATCTAGTCTACTTTCTTGCGACTGTAGAGACCTACTACGCTAGATACTTTCTGAAAGAAGATACAGTTGACATTTCCATATTGCGGAAATTATATTGTGAATCAGACACAAATCTCGCGAAAAAGTAAGATATATTTCGCCTTCGTGGCTCTATTTCGTAGGTAGCCACAGCTACGAAAAGGTAGTTATTAACAAAACGATCTTTATTAATAAATAATCGAAATCGAGATGGCAGACGAAGTTAGGGAATATGATACGGGTGCATAATTCACCGACATTTTATACATATAAAAAGTGTGACAAGATGTCTATTTTCGTTCATTTTAACCCTTCCAGTCTACACTGTTAAATATTAGAGGATGAAATTTGAACCAATACCTTGAGTTAAATAAAATTTGGTATTTTTAAATGTCCTGTGTCGAAATATAAAATATATTATTTTAACATAAAACAGTGTTATTTTTACTCCATTGGTTTAGCTAAATTAACATTGTTTTAGTTAAATTAACGACATATTAAGGAGCAGTGGCGACCTATAGAAATAGTTAAAAATGGCTCAAATTGAGTATAACTTGACACTATGAATTTAACAGTGTAAATCCTTGAATCTCACATTGAGTTTTATGTTAACGTGTTAGTTCGTCAGCTAAACCACGCAATGCATCTACGTCACAGAAGTTCAATGATGCGATTACTGCAGTGCTCCGAGACATAATATCTCTGATATCGATCATTCCAGTGTAGAGGCAGAATGATGTGATACGTCAAGGTAATCCGCGCACGCACAAGCGTCAGGAAATTACGTGTGGCAGGAAAAACGAACTCAAACGACTACAGACGTCGTACAGAAAAATGAAAGGGAAATTCTAATATCCTGCAGACATTCTTTAGGGCATCCTTTTGACTTCTCTGTTGTTCGAAAAAACACGTGTATCTCGCAAAGAGCAAGGTTACAAGCCTTGTGTATTCACGTAGAATCGTTTCAACCCCAAACCAAATAGCGAATACGTGAAAAGAATATAAACCACAATAAACTTTTAAAAAGACGCAATAAGTCCTATTTCTCAATACTTTTCGAACTACGTGTAACACCGTTAAATATTAAAAGATAAATAATTTAAACCAATACCTCGAGTTAAATATCATTTTGTTATTCTTAACTACCATGTGTGTCAAAATTTATTATTTTAACACAAAACAGTATTATTTTAACTCATTTTATTCCTCCTATAAGAATGGTTAAAAATGACTCAAATTGAGTGAAATTTGACACTACGAATTTAACAGTAAACAACAATTTATGAATAAATTCCCAGGTAACAAAATGACATTTTAGTGAGATATTATTGACTTTAAAGACGTCACTCTGCTACCTGGGTCGTTTGTAGGAAATAATTTATATACATATATATTTGTACATATATAAGTAGGTTGCAAAAAAGCAGGAGAATTTTTCAGGATCATACTTGAATCCCAAGATATAATTATTGAATTTAAAAAAAAAATGTACAAGAATAAGTATAATAATTGTTAAAAATCGCTGCTTAATCTGTGTACCGATTAATCCTCAAGCATTTAAACCAGCAAGATTAAAATTTCACGTTTCTGCTGCAGCGTTTCTGAGCAGACGCTTTATCCTCCACTACGTGACAGCCGATTTTTTTATTCTTCTTATATTAAGAAGGAACACAACGAGCTTCATGAATATATATTAGGAAATTTATATGTCGGACTTGCTCGAAAAAATATGAGCCAAACGCGTTTCGAATATGCAAAATAAGTGTCTCTTTTAGCGGCGCTGGCGCCTGCAAGATTGATTTTCTTGAGAATTATTATAATAGCATAGCAACTAGGATTGCCGAGGTTTTTAAGTTAATCTTTACACAGTGCTGTGACGAACCACAACGGGAAAAAATGCTACGTGCCGCATGCATGACGTAAATAAATAACAGCTATATATACAGGGCTACGTTATTGTCGTTTATTGATCTATTTAGTGTGTTTTATACTTAGCGCCTCGCATGTGTCATGTCGGCTGTTTACATTATAATCCGGACTATCGTAATCACTTTAATGTTCCCGACAAAAAGTAACTTTATCTTGTATTGTTCGAAGAAAGTCAAATATTGTTCAAGTATTTAAACAACGTTAATCGATTTTCGTCAAGAGTTTCTGGTGCAATATTCGCACAGCATTATGTTATCTGAACACTCCGTTCACTATTACTAGAGTTTGCAGTGTTGGGTAACAAGTCGGCCAATATCTTTCACATTTCAACGTAAACGTAACTTTACAATACGGAAAGAAAGTATGAAATGGAACGGGAGATAAAACTCCAACTACGCCCATATGTCTTTTTCCTTGGCAAATATGAATGCGCCGAATGCGCGTGTTGCAGAAGGTATCTCTGAGAAGCCACCGAACAATGCCAAATAAAAGTGTTATGTAAAATACGTCTGTTTCTCCTTCAACTTACTAAACTTATCATATTTTTGATTACGTAGATCCATTCTTGCAATAACTAAAATAATACAAAAATGTCATCGATAATTTTAAGTTAAACATTGTCGAGGAATAGCCTGAAGGTTTTTTTTAAGTAAGTTTTAAAAATTACTTAGGAAAAGGAAAACATTTGCTCGAGGTTATTGGAAAAACATAAAAAAGTAAACGCTACAAGGTTTAAAAGATCTCTCTAATGCTCGTTTTCACCAACGTCGTTTAATTTTAACCTTAGTTTAACTCACTCTTCGTCTCTTTCTAACGGGGACTGTTAGAAAAAGACAAAAAATGAGTTAAACTAAGATTAAAGTTAAACGACGTTGGTGAAAACAGGCATAAGAATTTAATGCGAACCGCAAGGATTCATGTAACCCGGGGAAGTCCGATTTATCGGTATATTTACAGCCAGTCACCCTCTCATGTCAAGTTGCAAGCCAAGCCGAGCGTTCAACAATACGCGCGAGGTATATCATTAATGCTATCTCGATAGCTGATCTATGCATATTCAAGAACCAGCACTGGGTCTCGACTCCGAGAGATCTAGAAGCGGCCTGTCGCTCGCGTTCATCTCTTGCGAGATTATTCCGACCGTGAGCACCCTACCTGATGCTCCTGCCACGATACCGCGGGGAGCACAACTGTCGATACAAGCTCGTTTAAGATTGGCTTGGCACGGTGCCAGTGTCGAGGTCGGTGCGATCAAGCTCGATCGAATTTACAAGATGGATGAACTTGAACGCGTGAAACTTCATCGCGGAATCGTCATATGAAAAGAGCTGGTACTGCGGTGGCCGAAATTACTTTTCTATTATAGATCGTAATTACGCTCATTAACACGATAAGAGGGAGAAATCTTTGGATTTTTCCTACAATGATTGAAATAGGGATATGATCTCGATGAATTTCAAATCTACAAAGTTTCTCTTTGTATGCGACGATAAATGTAAACTTTATGTAACATCGAAATTTCATGCGTTAGCAACAAAAGACACGTGCGCACCAAACGCAATTGTAGTTTTGTGCAAAACATTTGTTATATTTGTCGAATAAAGCCGAAAATGAAATTTCAGCAGAATCGAAGCAGAACTATTTCGCCTCGAGTTACAGTATATTTTCCTTTTCATCTAGAGAGGAATTTTTCAATCTTCTTTTTCAAGAGAATTCAAGTTTTTTAACTTTATTCCGTACAAAACATTATAGATAAACGACGAATTTTTTGTACCCAATCGAATATAGAAACGTAGAAAGTGTTTTGTACGTATGCCACGTACATACGATCATTAATTTTGATTCAGCCTAAACTCACATTTTCAAACTTTAATATTTACGTCGAATATCCTAAGCACCCGTGTTACGATAATATGATTAAAATTAAAATCGATAGTTTCATAAACTTTGATGCGTCGTTATCATCGTTATCGTCGTTATCGTCGATACCGTGTAGTGATCTATACTCAATTTGTAGGTGTACCCTCCAGGTTATGACCCGGCTAACCTATGTACACGAGCACGTTATGTCAGACCTGTGCTCGTAAAACGCGACCTGATCTTTTTGATTGAAAGTCTGGTAACAGAGGCGATGTTAATCCATTGACATCGCGCGCTTACATAACTTCGTGCAGTCGATTCGACCGTTGAGACGAAATTTTTCTGCAAATATTGAGGTAATATTATATTTATCCGTCCAATTCCACATTCGTAAGGTAAATCGGCGTTAATGTGATGAATAATAAACAAGTTCGCAATCATTTATCGCGAACAGAAGACTGAGGAATACGGCACGTCAATAATGGATACAAATTGATGCCACCAACGCGCCAGCGTTTATTCTCTGAGAGCTATTTGTCATCGGTTGCGGCGACATTTCTGCTTTATTACGAGAAAATAATCAGAGCGTGTGGAATAAAGGCGTACTCTGAAGCACACGAGAACTTTTTATTAAAGGAAAAGTAATTTAATATTCATCGCAATTGAGTAATAATTTATCCATATTCTCTCACTTTATACGCTTTAATTTGCACGAGATTTGCTTCAATTTTTTTGCTTAAACATTAATGTTCTTCTTCTTCTTCTTCTTCTTCTTCTGGCATTACAACTCAGGATGAGTTTCAGTGCTTTTTAACAATTTTCTTCCATTTAGCCCTTCGTGTAGGTGTTCGGCTTCTTTTTGTTAAATTCTTCGCAGCAATAGGTTTTTTTATTAGGATTGTTTAAACTTTAATGTATTATTTAATAAACTTCGTTTATTACCCATTATTGTTTATCGCAAATCGTTCATCGTGAGATACTCTAAAAGTCATTTTTACATGTTGCACTCGTGACCCACTTTCTCTCATTAATTTCAACGAGAAAGCTAGATATGACAAATTTCTTTACTTAATTCCCTCGGTCAGGCAAACATAGTTGAACACGATCGTCGCAATCGCTTGAAAGCGATGGAGTTACGGATCAAGGTTAACAAAAAGCTGAATCAATCTTTAACTTAGCAAACTTGGGCAGAGTTGCGGTCACAAACTTCGTGGAGGCAATCAATTTAAATTCGGGCATACGAAATGTCACAACAAATGGATTATAAAAGAAAGTTAAGAATATATACGACGAAAAAGAATGTTATCTTCTAAAGTAAAAAAGTTTTCTTTACAAAAGCGATATATACCAAATAGAAATATATTCAGGACATATAAAAAATAAAATATCTTTTAGGCATCCTTTATACACCTTTAGATGTTTGTTTGTTCAAGTGTAACGTGCGAAAAAGTTATTTTGTAAATTAAGCTTGATTTTGAATTGAAATTAATTTAAAAAATGTTTGTAAGTATTTTATATTATATTTTTTGAAGTACAATAGACGATATGCATCAACTTTTTTTTTATTGTAAGATGATTTGTGTTTTAATTCAGAATTTCTGTGCAAACTCCAAAATTTTTGCAAAACTTAGTATTAGTTTTACAAAAAATACTATGTAATATATCACAAAGTTTTATTTCTCTCTCTCTCTCTCCCTTTTCTTCTTCTTGCTTTCAAATTATATTTGTTAATAAGGAATAAGACACGGCGTAGATTCTGCTTGAACACAAATTAAGCTAAGAGAGACAAATCATTAAACTTAATTCCACCAATTCCATCAGGGACAATTCGATAACGTTTTCGTGGCATGTAATAAGCACAAGTTCATTTGGAGATTAACTTTAATCCGACAAATCAATAGTAAAGCGAATGAAAGGAAGAGGGAACAAGAGAGAAACGAAGAGATAGAAAAAATAGTATGAAGAGAATGAAATTGAATATATTCTCTATTGATTAACGCAACAGCTTAAGTGAAATAACGTTGTTAGCCGAACACACTCCTAAGTAAACTGGAGGTCAATTAGAGTAATTATCAAAACAAAGCAAATATTACCGTTATTCCGTTGATTGACATTATATGCGTATAAGTGGACATAGACGAAGCATACTAAATTCTCGAATGACGTGAGCAAATTTTCAGTCTTCGCAACAGGTTCTGTTATCTCGCAAATGTTTTTACTTGTTGCACCGTGCTCTTTACGACCGCAATTATAATTACCATTTTCTTATGCTTGCGTACGAGATTCAAGTTAATTTAAAATTTTAGTTAATTTAGCGATCTAAATCTAATAAATAATATTCTCTTCCGAAACAGTCAAGAATATAATTATAATTTATAAATGACACTCCTTCAAATTTTTGTGAAAAACTATAAAGCACTACAAAGAACTACAAAGTTGATTAAACTTATAGTTAGATATAACAATTTAATATCGACTTGCACTTTAAAATTTAATCATGAAGAACTAATATTGCTTTCTAATATCAGAGTTAACTTGAAATTTTTTAAGCTAAACAAAAAAGATATTCCAATATTCTATTTCTATGAATATCATCCAAGAATATATATATCGAGAAACGCATTAACGTGCGAACAAATCGAGACGAGGTATGAATGCGAATCGTTAGTAAAGCCCTGAACCAACAAATTTTCAGCACGAAGAAGCATAGAACTCTCGTATTCTTTTCGAAATTATGTTAGCCTACAGAAACCACGCGGATCAAAATGAATAAAAGATGAAGGTTGTCGGAAAGCTAGATAAAATCCCTCCCGAAAAAAATGCGAAAAACTATTTGGGGCAAAACATTCTAACTATGTATAAGTCGTTGTCTTTTACGATGACCGATTTCCATAAACTTTTGGGGTGGCGGAACGAAGAAGATCAACTGATAAAAACAATAGATTTTTATATACGAGTTACGGACTAGAGTTAGTTTCAAAACTTTTCAGAGATTATGCTAATATCTTTACGTAAATCTTGCCTTTCGAAGCAGAAAGTAAGAAAAGTAAGATCTCTTAAACTTGTCTGTTAATACGAAGATCGCTGGATGTCTTACGTTGTAGAGAAAAGATTGTTTTATAAAGCCTGATATTTAGATCCTCATTTTATAATTCACTCCCTGTTTACGTGGAAATCTCTTATTCAGGCACATCTGCGTATTCTATAGCACGGAATTATTATATATAGAAGGCGCGCTCTCCGAAATAATAAAGCAATTCTCGGCCCGAAGAGCTTACGGGAGACGTAAATGTGAAGGGTAAATCGCACAAAAAAGTGTGTATTATGTAGATCGAGGGACAAGTATATTTACCTGCTGCAATCGATATACATTTTTATTTCGAAATGTCGGCAGAGTTTAGCAAACACGTGGCCTGTAACTTTTGAAAGTTTAATCAGATCAATCCGGCGAATTTCGTTTATCCTATCCATGTCGGTCATTCTATCCTATCGACTCGTATTTCGCGCTGTCATTGATATATGCCATTTGATGCAATATTTGTCGCGCTGTCAAAATGTCACGCGTCAACAAACACGACGTTTACCCAGTGACGGTCAACGACCAATATGCGAGGTCTTACCATATTAATACCCCATTGCTCAGTGAATTTACCAGAAAAATTTGCTCAGGCTTTAATCAGACACGCGCTACACGATATCTTCCGCGCGACACGCGCATTATATGTAATTGCACACAAAAGAAATAAAAAATCAGATATCCAACCGAATGCGCATATCGCAAAGAGTAACTTCACTTAATTCGTAAAGTAAGCCTTTTCATAAAGCATTTTATTTTAATTTTAAAGCCGGTTATAGAATTATTGAATTATTACGTCGACTTATCGAATTTTTAACGGGAACAAACAAATAAAATGTTGGAAATTTATTTAGCTTACCACACGTTGTGTAGTACAATAATAATGCTACACGTTTGCTTGATATAGCTACTTATACGACATAGCTTGTGCACTTATCTTTTACATGCAATATCATCATCAACTGCGACCTTAATGAAATCTTACAATTAGTTACATTTTCATTCAAAATGACAGAAAGATGTAAAACATTACCTAAGATCTCTTAATCTTTTAGAGACGTCTTTTAAAATGTCCTTCAGACATTTTTAGATTTTTCCATTGTTTACTAATTACTTGGAATCTCTTTTAGTACTCGATCTTGAATTTTTTTTTCTTTTATTTGACATTAAAATACCTAGTTTATGTTTTGCATATTACGTGAATATAGATAAAGCATCCTTTGCGCGGTATTGGAAAAGAATATATTAAACTGTAAACAAATTTCTGTAAACAACACTTTGCAACACTTTTTGCTTTAAATATTTTAAGCTATTAATATTTACAGTATACATATATGCACATAATAAATTATGTAATTAATCATTTTCGTTTAAATATATTGTTAAGTTATCGTGTACGAAACACGAAACTAGCGAATAAAGATTAAGTCGCGAATATCATGCGAGAAGTAAGTAGGTACACAGAAAAAAAGTGTCAAATCGAAACTTATATACTCAAATTAACTATTCATTGTTTCATATATATGCAACAATCTATAATCTTATGAACTTTTTTTTTTCTTAGTTGAGCTATATCAAATGACTTCATTCAAGCAAGTTTTCTTCGTTTAACGTAACATAATTTCATTTCAAGGTTTCCACGTTGAAACTAAAGATAAGATAATAGAAGATTTCAAATCAAGAATATTCCTTTTCCCTGTTGACATTTTTAGTTGCAGTATATAATCGGATATTAATAGCCGATTTCTCTCAATCAAAAAGTCACGAATATTTCTTGTCCACGCATGTTATTTCCAGAAGGAACAAGAGAAAACGTCAACTCTTTCTCGTGGCAAAGAGCATCATATGCGCTTCGCGAGTAAAGTTATTTAAAAGTCTTACCTCCCGCGGTCGTCAGCTCCGAGGGATCCGGTAGACCCAGAGCCGGCTGATCGAGGATAATCCAGGAGGAGACCAGGACGACGCAGAGCAGTCGCGCGGCGGTGGTACTGCACCAGGGGTTGGTCCCTGACGTCGGGTACGCCGACGACGGGCAGATCGTCGCGGCGACGCTCATCTCTACGACTGCTGGCCCCCCCGCGGGCCCACGCGGCACACCTGCGGCCTATGCACGGCACGCACGCATGTAACCCGTACGTCGCCTGCACGCCCACGCAGGTCAACCCTGCCTGGCCTACTTCCGGTATCACATCTCCAGCCGATCGCGGAGGCGCGCGCGATCGATGACGCGCATAGTCGCCGCCGCGGAACCCGACGCCGTAGCTCTCTTCCTCTTTGTCTCTCTTTCTCTCTATCTCTCTCCCTTCTGCCCGCGTGGATCTCGCCGCGTCTTTCGCGATCTAGCGGCCCTCGTCGTCGTCGTTGTCGTCGTCGTCGTCGTCGTTCGAAGCGACACGCCGCCGGCGTGTGTCCAGACTCCCTCGCTTGATCGCGAAGGGTTGGCGCGCGCGATTTCCGAATCGGACAACGGAGGCGCAATCCGGACGAAGGGTGAGATGGTGGGACCGACGATCACGCGTTCGCGCCGTCGCGTCGTATGTACGTACGCCGTGCGATTGTGCCGCGTACCGTGACGGAAAGGCGCGGGCACCAAGCAACGACCGACCTGACTCACCCTCGACGAGGGTCGGCGTCGCGACGCCAGAGCGCCGGCGTTCTGCGCAATACGACCGAGCCACGTTTCCACCCCCTTGACCGTCGCAGCCGGTGTGGCGCGATGCGGCGCGGCCGGCGCGGCATGGCTCAGCGCGGTGCGATGTGGTATGGTGTGGGGTCGGGGTGGCGTGGTGGCGTGGTAGCGATGTTGCTCCGCGGCATCCACCCCCTTGCGGCCACCCGTCGCCGTCGCGTAGACAGCGGCGGAGCGCAGTGCCTCTGAGTCATTCCTCAGGCAAAACCCGTAGCCGCCGCGCCGGCCGCCGTTACTTGGACGACCAGAACGCAAGGCGACACGTCGTCGTCGTCGTCGTCAATACGCTGCGTCGCGATGTGTTGGCAATGACGCAGCGTGGGACACGATCGTACACTCCGCGTTGCACCCCATTTCTAAGGAATGCACGAGCGAAAGGGTCGCGACGGTATCGGGGGTGGATGCGGCGCGGCGGTTTTGCCATACGTAAAGATGAATATGAATATCTCAATATGATGTCAAGGTAGTCTCGAGACCCATAGATCTTCACTCTTTGATATAACGGAGTCTTCATCAATCACTTTCTTAAGTAAGATGAAGCGGCACGATGACAGCTCGCGAGTCACAAGGATCTAAGAAAATCTTAATACGCTTACTCAAAATTTAAATATTTTACATTTTCAAATTTTCAACTCGAGTTAGCTTAAATTAATTTGCTTAATAAATCAAATATGTTACATATATGTAATTAAAAAGTTGCAACAAATAATAGCCTTCTTTCAATTTAAATCTACTCTATCGTAAGTTATGTCGATTAAATTATGTCAAAGGTTTCGAAACATTGTGTATAAACATAAATATATTTTCTATTAACAATATATCTTATGTATTGTTAATTTTTAATAAATCGATTAAACTTATAACTTTTTTCCGAAAAACTTCTTTTCTTTTTCTTTGGTCGAAAATTGTGTCGGCAAACATTTTTTTGCAAATTAAAATTAATAAGAATAATAAATCATTATTAAAACAAGTATTTTTATTCTTGAATGTTTTCTGATTGTTTCTAGTCGCTGCCCAGATAGAATTATAATGAGTGATTTAATGAAAATTGTTTATTTGAAATGTTATTACATTTCTTAAATTAGCTTTGACATTTTCTCTACAATTAACAATTTATGTGACTTAAGAATATTTTCTCGGTATTTTATTTGTGTTACGAGCACCATTCGTAGGGCTTCATGCATTATAGGTAGATAACGCATACGAGTATTTCTATGAAAACTCTGGATCTAACGGCCGCAATCATAATTTTACTCCTTGATCGATTGCCACATTACGACGTCAGCGAAACTTTGCCGTACACTTGCTTATCCTGCAAACACACACGTGAAATGGCTGTCAATTAAGATTAATATTGTGGATAGCAGGAGAAAATTATGTGATTAATACGAGACATGAATAAAATATACTGCACATTAGCATAAATTTAAAAATATGTAACGTTATTAAAATTAATAATTATTAAACATTACAGATTGCATATGCTGAATTATACTTCATGCAAAAAGACGATCATAAATTATAGAGATGTGCATACATTGTCAAAAGATCTTTGTAGTTCGCGTAGGTGGGATTTGATGGACAGGGGTTCTGGGACCACTCTAACTAGTCCATTAGGAGTCATGCACATGATCAATTTCAGGTGATAATTATCGGCAGACAGACTGATGGTCACATGGGACAGGGACGTGCTATAATTATGTTCCGGCTAATGTAATGTTGCGTCGCTAGGTCGCTTTTGATATTAATTGTACATGCGTTTACAACGTTATTCGAATATATCTATCGCAGTCTTTCCTCGAAACACTCTTGTATCATGCGATCATTATTGCAAACCAAAATTCTTGCTATATATAATTATGCATTTCACATTTCCGTTACGTTATCTGCTTTATTACGTGAATTCTCTTATTGCATGCAATCCGTTGTATATATTGACTTAGCTTATTGTATTTATTAAAGTATTTTAATATTAATTATAGATTTATTTCGTCTGAATTAACTATAATTAATGTTATGTATAAACAAAAATGTAATTTTTCTTTCGGTTTATTATCATTCAATTTTCATTCTTTTCATGGACATATATGTGATTAAAACATCGCTTCCTTTTTATCCGTCCATTTTTAACATCCGTCTACAAGCCTAATAATAACTTCATTGATTATGTCATATACTTAACTCTTTCTTCGCCAAAAAAGCAGCGTATTTCTAGCATAACTAGCATCTTGTGTTCAATCTCCCTCAAAACATTAAGCTGGACTTGACAGATTTGACCGATAATTAGTTACTCGAATTATTACATTATAATTACAATAGCGCATATAATTTATCACCCTGCAATTATTAATCATTAAGAGGTAAGAGGTAAAAAGGGCCGTGTAATGGTTGGACATTCATGTCAACGTCTCGATGTCTATCGAGAGAAATTTAACGACGATGCGAGATCAATTTCCTGAATCCCTTTGAGTAGAGCCAAGTGGCAAGAGCAAGAAAAAAGGAGTCTTAGGCTTGTCAAGTTTGTAATACCAGTGTGGCCCACTTTTACCCGACAAGCCAAGTCTTATGTAACGCGCTCCTCGATCCTTCTGCTCACGTAAAAGTGTGCTGAGCTCCATTAACGGGATGAGGAAATGGCGGGATCCTCGCCGAGACGCTGCGAGATATATAGTAATCTACCGAAGTTTATTTACACGTTCCCCCAGCGTGACGTTCAATCTCTAGAAATAATTTGTGAGGCGGAAAATCGAATTTTACCATAATAACAATAAACACGTATATTCCTAATTTTAGATAAAATTATTTCTTAAATAAATAAATGTTTAAGATAGATGAGAGAATTTTATATGTCATGACAAAGCGCACACACATTTCCAGAAGAAAATTTTATAATTTTTAAATATTTTAGTTAAATATTACGCTTTTGACTAATTTTGCAGCCAACTGTAAAATTGTGTTGTATTGTAAAAGTGAAACGCGAAAGTTGTTAAAGTTTCATTATGAGCATTATGACCTACTCGAATAATCCGACATGCATTTAAACGGGTCTCTCCACAATTTGAATAATGAGTAACAAAAGATTTTTTTATTGCAAAATTTTATATACAAACTACGAAGATATCATTTATCTCCTTTTTTATCGATACCAAATTATATACATGTTTTGCCAATCGACTTGAGCAATCTTCCTTAATGGCATTTCGAGGTAAAACGAGTTCTTCTAGAATGCTGCAGATATGATAATTCACATTCGGTCGACCGATCGATTATTACGCAAACGCTTCAGATAGGTCAAGAATCTCTTCCATTTGCGATTCTTCTCCATTTATTTTATTGGGAAACAAATAAACCGACTACAGGGAAAAAACAGTTGATAAATAAATGTTACGGTAACTGTTCCTTAATGACTTCCTCTCTCTAGAAAAGAATTAATTAAAATCGAGATGCAATTAACATGGAATACATGGAACAAACAACACCAATAATTTTTTATTATTTAAATTATTTAAAACGCCCGGCGTTTCTGTGATGGTACAAAAATACAAGATTTATATAAAATATATATTGCGTAACGGGTCGCAGACATATATTATAAAAATACACAACGGATGAACAAAATAAAATCTTTTTTTATAAAAATGGAATCTATCCTTTGGCGAAAGCACTTCGTCGACGAGTAAAGATGCAGACATGTATATGCTGACGAATTATTGTGCAACCTCCGATACAAGATCGGACCAGAATGTTGCGTAGTCCTTTAGAACAGTTCCCCTGAAACAGCAAGACACATATTATTGTAATAAATTATTAAAATATTTTTAAACATAAGTATACAAATCGTACCTACTAACAATAAGTCACACTAATTTTCTTTCACAATTCATAAACCATTTTTATGTTCGCTTAAACGTAGCGAAATGGAACAGCCAAATCAAATTATTTTTGCATACATTTTAAAAGATGTAATATATTTTGACATGTTTAGTTGCATACATATATCATAAGATACTTAATCTCTTTCAGTTGTATAAATAATAATTTTTTTATAAATTTATTATTAGTTTAAAAGTACTTCACATTGTTGCAATGTTCTATAAAAATAAACCAATTTTGTTTTGTAATTGCATTCTAAAATTCATGAAAAATCTTTTGATTTAATTTCACCTTAAGATCCAAAAATATATATTTTTTCAGTCCTCAATTTCCTGTCTTCCTTGCTAAGAAAAAATCGGGGCTTAAAATTCATTTAAGAATTCCGGAAAAAAAATTCTGGTTTACCTTTCGTTTTGATGATAATGCGAGATTTATATGAAAAATGTTTCATCTGCATATAATGTGACTGTATGTTGAGGTAATTTTAATTTATAATAAACATTTTTTAGAATTTATTCTTGTACAAAGCATTCAAGGTGATGGAGAGACCGACCGCTCGCAGTCCGACTTTCCAATGTAAAACCGTGCTGGGAATTCAACGGATTATTAACACGTCTCACGTATGCGTGCAATTACGAATGACCGAATAGCATAAAAGCAATTATTTCCAGTGGTCAACGTCGTACAATTAGATCCGCTGCGCCATTGCGAATTATTGCGCGTGCATTGGGTATACCTCATTTTATGGCTATTAAATTTGATTTAGCTGCGCCATGAAATATACGTTTGCGCGAATAAACGTACTGAAAAAAAAACTAAATATCCTCATTAACGATCAAAAGACTATTAAGATCGTAGGATATTTCAAGTTTTAAGAAGATACTTAATACTCTTTGTATTCATTCAAGGAACTAAGTATGCTATTCATCCCTCTATATATACAGAATTAATTCTCTAAAAAATTTAATATAAACATTTTTTATTGAAGCTGAACTCACAATTAAACTGTGCTCACTTTATTGTAATTAAATTTGCTTTGTCCAGATGCATTGTAAATGTAAAATACATGTCTATGCGAAAAAAGAATTTTAAAATATGAAACAAATATGAAAACAAATATTTTAATATCCTTATTAATAACTATGAAATTATTATAGGTCATACATATAATAACGTGACATAATTGATTACCATATTTGTGAATTATTTTTATTTAAAAAACTGGTTTTGAACGTGTTGACTTATTTTGATGATATTTTAAACTTATTTGTATATTTATGTAGAGAACTATATGTGCAAGTGTTATTTATCTTTTATAAAAACAATATAAACAATTCTTGATTTTTTAAAATTAATCTCGTGATTAAAAATTCCATTTCTTTCTAAAACAAAAAATTCTTAATAAAAATGAGAATAATGAAGAATAATGATTTAATCGTAATTATTGATTTTGAGCTGTGTTGCATAAAATGCATACTATATGGTCACAATAAACTATATGATTACAATAAATTATATGCTCACAATTGTCGTGAAATATGCAATCAAGGTATGAATTTGCGGGAAATTTTTATTGCGTAATTCTTGCAACCATTTCAGCCATAAATGTATATGTATTTATAGCGTAATATCGTATAGCTCATCGAAATCACATCTTCCAAGGAACCCTTGATAATTATATAGACAATGAAGGTCTCAACGGTCGCAATTTGCGATAACTCTCAGAATCGTCCTTCCTACACTCCATCGTTAATGCATGAATGGATATTTCCCACAGGATTTCCGTTGAGAATGTGGCACTCACGTGAAGTAAACGCTGCCGCGTGCGTTTGCCGGTGCGTTCCAGACGAAGGTAGCCTGCTCCTTATCGCGTGGATCCGCGTGCGTCACGGCACTGCACTCGGAATGTATATTCGTGTTCGGCGTACGAGCCCAGGATCCGATCCATTCGTTTGTACCGGTATCACGTGCCTGCAGGAAGAATCCCTTAAACGAGGCACCCACAATGGTGACTGAAAAATAGACGAGATCCAATAAAGATGGACATTATTCACTCGGATAAAATTCAATCTGCCCCTTATCACCGCGGTGTATACTTATCTGTATCTGAGATGATATAGCGCACATTGCCGTGGCGTGGTCAGGGCAATCGCGCGCGAATCCATCGCAATATCGGCAAAATGATTTCGCATATAAAAGAAATAGTAGATAGTCGAACGTAACAGCAGTATTCGCTATTTATATCCATCAGGGGATTTGAAACGAATGTTATCACGAATAAACTAGATATAAACTACGAAGAAGAGAGACGAGTCCAAAAAAATTGCTGAAAGGATTATATTATTGATATTATTGATACCGTAACTATATATAAAATCCACTGTTTGAAAACATTTGAACTTTTACGCTGTGCAATCCTATATTATCGAATTGGTTATCAGATAGCGCAATAGAACAATAAAAAACGAATTAAGTTACATTAATTTAAGAAGAATAGATGGAAAACAACAAGCGGAAAAA
Source organism: Temnothorax nylanderi (assembly GCF_030848795.1). Lineage (NCBI taxonomy): Eukaryota > Metazoa > Arthropoda > Insecta > Hymenoptera > Formicidae > Temnothorax > Temnothorax nylanderi. Next base: position 1,698,641 of record NW_027249089.1, on the reverse strand, counting down.
AAGTGCGGGAATAACGAGTGAGAATTTTACATTTGGAATGTATATCGTGTTATCAAATATAGAGTAACGATTATAATGGAATAAAAAATATAATAAAATACATAACATTTAAATGTGAAATATAATCTATATCAAAAAAGATTAAGCGTATCTCAAGTTTATTAAATTTATATATTTGAGTCTTATGACTTTCGTAACGTTCGATGAAACGTCTCGTTAAACTTCGAAAAATTTGAACTTAATCTTAGCAGTTAATTTATCCTGCATATTAGTTTTATTAATATCTGCTGTTATATCTTTTATTTGCAAATAATGAGACATGCACAAAGTAGAGGATTGTTTTATAAAACTTGTTATAATATTGCAATAGATAGACTCATTGCAATTTTCTAGACAAAATTACGTTTTTTAAATATCTATATTTAGGCGTTTTTTAATCATTTTTTTCCATTGTTTTTCTAAAAGCGCGCGTTACATTTATCTTGTTTGAAATTATTTGAAGAAGACGTTAAAAGAAAAGAACAAAATTTAATTTTTGCCTGTGAGATATCCGCATTGTGGTATTGCAGGAATTAGTTGACACGCATTTGATCTGCACGCGTTTTCACAGTCTTATATTGACATGTCGTTTCACAACTACGCAGTTCTTAGACTTTCGTTTCAACCTTCCTTCGCGGATGAATGACATATCTACGTTCAATCACGCGTGACCCACGTATGGAAACTGTTCGCACGCTCGAAAACGATCACAGGCGCGTTTATCCCTCTTGTCGGCCTAATTCGCCATTGTTCCACGAGCGCAGATGTGTTCAACGAAGCCAATAGAATCGTTACGGACATTTAACATGTTTCACAGTTGTGATTTTGATGGGTCCAATTATCTCGTGTCGGGTAAAATGCATGCTGTCGTGATAAAAATGAGGCGGACTAGATTATGTATTATTATTTATATATAATAATAATATTCGCATTGAATTGCACTGATTGTGAGTTCTAAGCGAGAAATGGCAATAGAAAGAGAAAGAGAGAAAAAGAAATCGACTCTGCGTTACAATTGTGTGTGTGTGTGTGTGTGTGTGTGTGTGTGTGTGTGTGTGTGTGTGTGTGTGTTCTCTTTTATAAAACAATTACATATTTTACTTTATTATACAATCTTAGAATTTTGTATTTTTAATTGTCGCAAGATATTCGCAACATTTTTCTTTTTGAGAAGTTGCCAAAATTAAATTGTTGTTATCTTACAATGAGTAGACAGAGTGAAATAAATTGAACATTACACTTAAAAAAAATCTATCATCAAAGGAGCATACATGTATATTAAAAAATAAAAATAGAAAAGAGTTAATAACTTGATTGGTTACTCAGTGTCATACATATTTGAAATAATGACCATCTGAACTTACATAATAATTGAAGAACAATTACTTTTAAAAACTATTCAACACATTTTCTAACTCAATGAAATAAAAGGGGCTCGGAATTACAACTGTTCGTGTCGATGTAAAAATTATTATTCATCTAACGTTTCTGTCTATATTTAGACATCTTCCGTGTAATTTAAACAAAAGAAAACTGTAATTAAAAGTTATATAAACACGCAACAACGTATTATTCGCAGTATATATAATCAAGGCAATCGTATAAAGCGTAAATCAAGTTCCCTTCATACAAACATGTTAAAAAATAAAAGCAATAATAAAAAGAATTTTAATGTTCCTTATGGTAAGACATGTTATAAACTGTCACTTTAAATATTAATAATCGAGACATATATCGATAAGTATCTAAATATGAACCGAAACGTTTGTGAATAATAATAACTTAATAATAACTTAATAATTGTAATTAAAAGAATTTCACGTAAATTCCTTTTATATTATATAAAATTAGCCGCCCGTATTGAGATCTTCCAAATATACATCACCAACACAGCTACACAACTTAACCAATTTTTCAACTTTTACAAGTTTATAAATGTATATTTTTTTGCACATATATGCTAATAAAAATAATGAGTTTTTTCTACAGAATAATGCTTAATTTATCTCGTTTCACTCACTTATTATTATCAAATAATATAGCTATTTAATTTCAACGGCTTCTCGATTCTCGCCGCCAGTATACATATACTGTAGTCTATATATTGTTCTTTCATTATCTTATCGTTAACTTTATCTCAAACGATATGAATCCTTTGTATACCATAAAGACTTGTGTACGCTACAGCTTTATAAAATTACTTTCTAGTCTATTGTATCGCTATCTCTCGCTCGGAAGTGCTCTAGACTTCATGAATGAAAATTTCTCTAATGAAAATTTCATCATTTATTTTGCGTAATAAGAAATTAACCCAGAATACCAGATGGTGCTTAATAATACAAGATAAGCACCAGACGCGCTTGACCCACCTGTGACCTGCGAGCCTGGTCCATACTGCGACGACGAAGCCAGTATCTTGTAAGGGCTCGTGTTTAAGGGCTGTGATCGCGCCTCGCCATGATAGGGTTGATTAGGCCGTGGCTTCACGCACGCGTCCACCGGCCCGCCATCCGGAAACCCGAGGACGGAAATCGACGAGAAGAGGATGAATGCGAATAAAACCGTAATGTGTCCGACGAGATGCATCTTGATCGCTTCCTGTTTCGTTTCGACGACGCGAGAGATACATGCAACAAAATTTCATTAATATTGATCGTTCCTGACGGAAAGGATGAGTGGAATGTATAATGTTCTCTAGCTTCTAAAGCTTCTAAGTAATCCGTTTTAATTATATCACGTCTTTTATTTATGCTGATCATTTATCCGCGCTTATGTCACGCGCGATTTAATATCGCAGGAATAGCTAATATAATATAATATATTAATATTATCAAATAGTTCATGTACAGAAATAGCTATATAAATAATATCAAGTTGATATCGTCCACGAAATTTAAAACGTCGTTGACTAATTAATAAATAATTTGCTACACGTCTGATTTCATAAATGAAGTTCTAATACGCAAACCTAATTTAAAAACACAGAGAAATTCATGAGATACTACTTAGGATAAATTTGAAGAAGATGAATATGTAGCGATCAGAGATTATCGAAAGCAATCACTTCTCGACTTCTTCACACAAGCGGTGAATTGAATCGTTTCGTGCGATAACGGAATGAACTGCCAGAGACTTACTCGAAACAATAAGCTGTTTGCACGAACAATCGCGCAAGGATAAAAGGATATTTCGTGCTCGTGACAGATCCGCACGTAAGAAACTGCGGTACCCGATCAATTGCCGGCGAGCCAAACGTTGGTGGGATCCCACCATAGGATCACAAAGCCGCGTACTCGTTTTTGCTAAATTAATCCTTCACTTTCACTCGATTCCTTCGTCGATCCTGTAACCGGTTCCACTCTTCGTTCGTTTAGGAGAATATCTACAAGTTTTACACGTAGCAAAAAATACTGCCGTAAATGTGTTACTTCCTTTTACGTATCACATAACGATACATGATGTAACGCTGTCATTATTCTCAACAAGTATGAAGCTGATCTCTTGCTGGAAAACGCCGTTATTCATCGCAACTACGTGATTATTTAGAATTATCTCCTTGTCTTCTTGCCATCTTGAAACTTTAAATATACTGTAATATTCAATATAGAAATAAATTTAAAAATGCATTTCAGTCATACATTTATATTGCTGAACTCCTACAATTCGTCGGCTTTTTAATTTTTGAATATTAGATAAGAGTGCATAATATTAAAGCGATTATTAATATTCTCTTTAAAAAGGAAGAATAACTGATCTAGAAAATTATTAAACATTAAATTAGAATAAAATGTTTTTATAAAGCTGTTTGTTCTATATAAAACATGTAAAATCAAAATAAAAAATGCGTTTGTTTAAAGTAGTACACTCTTGGACATTTATGTGCATCACGCTATTTGCATTGCCTTTTATCAAACACGACAACCTTAATCTTCATTAAATTATCACTGTTGTCACGCGGAATAGCTAGGTATTATTTGCTCGCTGTTAAAGCTATTGCAATTTCGTTCTGTATTTATAATACATATCTCGTTCTCTCGCATAGCTTTTAAAGTACATTTCGCAAGAGAATATATGAATATTAAACTCTAAGATCTCAAGTGAATGGATGAAAGGAATTCATATTTATATCGATTAAATAAAACAGATAAAAAATTATGAAAAGGAGTTCAAGAACGGCAACAGATATTTTGACAAAGCAACGGTAGCTCCTGATATCGCAAGATATTCGTTTTGGAATATATAGTGGCATCTCGTTTTCTTTACCGATTTGTCGATTTGTAAGCATTCGCGGCAAATTGAGTTGTTGCATATTGCATTCGATTACGTACTTCATGAGTCGCTAATACGATCCTTTCACTGTCGATTATTAAATGTTACGCATAACGCTGTTACGCACGTAAATTCGCGGCTTACAACACATCAGGATGTAACATTGTAACACAAAGGGAAGTATTGCGTAAGGGTCAATGTTAACATCACAATACTTCCCTTTGTGTATGATATACTCGTCCGCCGATTATTATTTTATATATATATGTATGTATGTATGTAACATTCGCATTCGATAGGGATGAGTAGAATAATAGAAAATGCTCTGCAGCCATGCAGAGCAATTGTATTGCGTGTTAAACTCTTCGAACGAGCGCGCATAATGCAAAAGCGTGCGCGGATTACACATACCTGCACATGCTCTAACACATGCATAGCGAGTTTACTCAGTCAATGTGACTTTTCACACTGTGTGCTATTGATTTTCCACGGCCTTTTCAGGCCGTCGGTAGTATATGCGCTAGAAATACTTTCAGATTACCTCGTAATCGGCATCGCAAGACCAAACAATTTATTTGCATATTGTTTCGCATTACAAATGCTTTTCCTGTTGTCTAACGTCTAACGTATGTATACAAGTTCTTGTGACACGCATCTTTTGTTCTCATAAAAAGTTGATAAAAAAACTTATATTAATAATTCAAAATATTTTTAATTGGAATATTATTTTTCACAAAATAAGATTTGTTGCTATTAGATAGTTCATATTTACACGTTATCATACTTTTTAATAATTACGTTTATATGTAATTATTAAATTATATGTATATGTATACAATTATATTAAATTATATGTATGTATATAGTTATATGTATATGTGTGTATATTGTATAACAAAATTTTTACACTAAGAACTTACTGGAACATCTGACTGAGTAAGCAAAAGTGTATATACATTTTTACTTATTTATACAAAAGTGTTGTAACATAAGAAATGTCTTAATCTATATAGTGTGAGGTAAATACAAGAAAAATATATCGATTTGAAAACGAATAGTCATAAAATATACAATATTTCTCGATTACAAATGACACGCGTTCTTCAGTTTTTATGTACTATAAAAAGTGAGAAATTATTATAAACAGTTTTTCATATCTTCACGAATATTGTCATACAAATGTTCAAAAATTAATAAAACGTTCTTTAATAAATTATCTAAACCATACAGATTTTTCTATTATTTCCACCGCACAGGGCCGCGGCAACCATCCTCTTATACGTTTCGATTTCGTCTCTTCTCCTTCCTTCCGTTCTTTTTCCCCAAATAACCAATATCTGCAAAAAATAAAAAAAATTTCCGTCAAATAGAAAATTATCCAAAGAAATACATTTTTAGAAATTTAATGAGAAATACGGAATGCATACTTTTTCCAACGTGTTACGATCACAATATCATCTATATCTAACTTGATGCGAGGTTCATCGGTACAAAGCGGATGAAAAAATACGCCAAAGCCGTGTCCAATTGGAAACTTGGATCCTGATGCAGCTTTTATAATCCTATATTTGCGTGCTCTTTTCTGTTTCTCTAATTTTTGTGCAAGCTGCTCTCTCTGCAAAATAATAATTAACATAATTATAAATACAGTTTTCAAGAGTTAATAATATTGTATAACAATTATAAAATTCTTATATCAGATATACTCTTTAATTGATAGTTATTATACATTTATTATAAATTTTGTATTATTTGAACAAAATTACCGTTAATGTATATTGATCACAGCCATCAATAACGGGCCATGTAATGCCATCGCCGACGGGAGTGCAGTCCCACGTAAGAACTTGACTAATATTAAAACGCCATCCCTTTGAATATGGATGTACATATTTGGCATCTGTGTCATCTCGCCTATATCGGGATTTCTCCAGAATCCAATCTTCTATTTCCGTTCGATTTCTCACGATGGCTAATATCTATGCAATTTGAAGAATTATGGAATTAACGTATGAATTAAACATAATAGTATTAAGAACATTTACCTGAAAATATAGTAACATTCCTACTGCAAGTACAACGCCGATTGATAAACCAATGCTAAATACTACTAATATTAGTGTATAAACCGTTGGTGGTGGAAACGGCAAAGGCCTCAGTGATAGCACAGTCGCTACCCAGGAAATTAATATAACGCAAGCGACGCAACAACCACCGACTGCGCTTGCCAAAAATGCTGTGAAATGCCCATGATTGTAATGTCCAACGCATGTATTTATCCATGGACAATGATGGTCCATTTTCATCACACAACGATCACCTGAAAAGTAAATAAGAAAAAAATTATACGAGAATTAAAATAGAATTGATGTATTGAGTTTGAAAATGATATAACAATGCTCTTTAGTATTACATATGCTAAATTGCTACGTAAGAGAATATTTTTTTCTGTCAATAATAATAATATAATACATTTATAAGTAAGAGTAGCAAAATCCATCGTTAAATTATATTATTGTTAAAAAATTTACAAGTTAAAAATATATTAAATAATATCTATATTTATTATTGTTACTTTATTGTTTGTATTATATTAAATCTCTTACATTTCCTACAATGATGTGATCTCGGTGCCTTATAACCTTGGCAGATGATACAGTATTGCAGATATTGTATATCTGAAGGTTTCTCCTGAAAGTGAATCATATTAATGCAAACATATTAACAACATATAAATAATATTTAGGTGGTAAAAATTATATTGTTTATTATGAAAAAAATTAAATTAATACAGTCAAATCCCTCTAATTTCAAATCAGGACCATACAAATCTATCGTTTTCAATTTCCTATTATTAATTAAATTAAAATGGTAAGTATGAAATAAATGGAAGAGAAAACGGAAGGAGAAAAGGTTCAGTGGTAAATGTGTAATATATTACCGGCATCCATTTTAATGCAAGATATCCAGGTCCTTCAAAAATTGCGCTGATGAAATGAAATAGAGTCAATCCACTGAGAGTGAAGAACAGCAAGAAACTGGCAGCCGCTGGAACACTGTCTTGTGGCGGCCACCACTGTCTGCTGCAGTGTATGGTCATCAACGTGATTATCTTTATCGTCGCTGCAACACAAATTAATGTGACAAAAGCAGTCAGCAAATAATTTCATTGCCATCAGAATTTTATACCAAGAAATTATATATAAACAATTAATTGACAACACCAAGTAAAAGTACAGTTGACCATTTTGTTAAAAGTGTGCAGAAAATTATACAAAAAATAAATATAAATACAACAAAACGTTACATTAAAGTATACTCTTTAATAAAGCGATCTCTCGCTATTATTGACAGTGAAAACTTATGTCTGCCATATACTACTTTAGGATAACTTGGATCAAACTCCAATTAACTTATCAAATACTATTTCGTTAATATGGGTAGAATTATCTTTCTTTGTCACTTGATAATGGAAAGAAAGATTAAATCAACGAGGATAAAATATATAATTATTCCTGGTTCTTTGAACGTCATACTGTCAAGTAGTTGGATAGTATTCGTTTATACTTCCTCCATCCCCTTCGTCAGTTCTTCACATTTTCTTATACAATTTCATTGATATTTTTCTTCGCATGTCAATGGGCAAAAAATTAATAATTCAATCTACATTACAGAACAATAGTACTCGATACGTTAATCATTTTCGATTATGCTAACGGGAATAAAAGTTAATAGTCATTCTTAGATTACCGAATGCAATCAACGGGTCTATCGCGTTTTCGTCGACGAGATAACCGGAGATAACGATCGAGCGACAGCGAAATGAGAAAGGGGCAAGGGCCGAAGACACCTGACACCTGTCACGGCTGTCACGTACCGAGCGCGGAGAGCGGTCCCCAATGGCATATCTTCTTCAGCGGGCCGACGCACATGTTGTCACCTTATAGCGCTCTCGAGTTCGCGTCTGGACGCCCATTGACGTCCCCAGGACCGACGACGCCGGCGAATCTCGTAGCGGCAGCGGGAGCGACGACGACGGCAACCGGCACCGAAAAACGTGCGCCTCACGTTGTTGTCACGACAGCTGCACGCTGCACATCATCGAGCGGCGATTAGCGACCGTTCTGAAGTTAGCGCTGAATGCCGCCGAACTCGAAACTCGAATCACGATTTCACGAATCGCGCGCAGTCTGGCGGTACCTTGAGATCTGTTCTTTTCAGCTGAACTTTTTGCACCGTTTATCTTTCCTCCTTTTCTTTCCACGGTGAAGAGAAAAGGAGAAAAGATAAAAGGTGCAAGAAGTTCAGCTAAAAGGAGCAGACCTTTAAGTTGGCACTACTCCGACGCGTTTTCTGCCGTTTGCGCCCTGCGGCAAATTTCGTGATGTGCAGTGATGTGGCTATTATGGCCGATTGTTGCGATTTGCGACGAGGTCGAGGTTATGTTGTCCTTTAACGATAAGAACTAATAAGAGATAAGCTCACCGGCTATCACCGGCCGCGGAATGCACGAGGTATATGTCTTTGGGTTCGATTACTGCTCACCGACTTTCGAATTGTTAAAAGTCGTATCGCTTCAGCGAAACGGATATAGAATTGTCTCTCTTACGTTACGTAGATTATGTAGTCCCTGATAGCCGAATCTGTCGAAAATAGATTTTTCAAATTATGCATTATATATATTTTAGCAGCAGATTAATAACAGAATGCTAGCACGTTGATGACAGATTAACTGCAGAAACTGACAAGTAGAATCTGCTATTTTGTAACCATTTAAATGATTATGGAATAGACAGAGCCTTCCTATTGACAATCTGTTGTTAGATTATGTCTCTATTAGTAGAACATGAACTTGAGATGCAGATGCAGTTGATACCAATCTGCCACGATATTTTGTTCAAATTTTCTGACAAACTTTGGATGTCCTCCCATATCTTTATGTATTACATAATGTACAGTTCTCCAAGATGCTACGATGTATTTACTTTTTATTTTTCTTTATTAGTATATTTAAAGTATATTGACTGAAATCTGTCACTTTTATATGCGTTTATCTTTATAACACAGTTTGACAAACATTCTATAATGACATTGCAAGATTAGACTAATTTGATTCCAAATTATCGAAATTGCACGACTGTCTCTGATTTATTCATTATACAGACAATGCATTATTATTTTGCAGACTCACAGTTCACCTGAAGTGGTACCACATATACCTAAGTGTCGAAGGCCTCTGAGAGCAAAAGAGACAAAGGAAAGCTATTCCACGAACAATAATTTTCAAAGTTTACACATGGAGGAAAAAGGACGTAGACGACGAAATAGATCAAATCTATCAGAGACTGAAGTATCACCTGGAGGTCAGAGCGCTAGTTATGACACACAGATGACAGAAAGTTCTAGCGAAGAAGATGAAGAGGAACAACTTATATATCATTCGCTAGATCGTTCTACAACTTTTTCTCCAGAAAGAAATGTTTATTCGGAGAAGCTGGAAAGAAATGTTTATTCAGAAAAACTGGAAAGAAATATTTATTCGGACAAGTCGAGGTCTAAAGACAACACTGATTCATCAGAGAGTAAACAGAATACGAGCACCTTTTTTTATTTCATCATTGTCATAATAGTAATAGCGATAGGTTTTTTGGCATTCCATCTCCATGACATGGCATCTCCAAGTAAGAATGAAGTACGAACACAATCCAGAAGCAATCCTACCTCACTGTTATCCAAATCAATTGAAAACATCAAGGCAACATTTCGTAATCAAGAATCGGATATCTGGAATGATATTTCATCCGCAATAAACGAAGTGATATCGAGAACTCCCAAGATACCTTCGATCATTCTATTATTTGCAAAGGAAAATGCTACGATGGATTGTTTAGCTACTAAACTGGCACGTGCGAGCAGTACTATTTTAGATGCAGACAATTATCTGGTATTTAATCCAGAAGATTTTGGAAATGATGCTGGTGAGATCATTACTATATTAAACAAGCATTCTCCGGAGAAAAAAAAGGTTGTGGTGAGTATGCATACATATTCTAAACGTAAATTTTGCTCTAAGCTTTTGCTCTAACCGAATAAATTTGTTGCAGATGATTCGTGATATATTGAATATTAATGCAGAAGCGATAAAGGCATTACATAATTTATGCGATAGAATAAACCCTTTAGTAGCAGAAGCTATTTATATTCTTACTATGCAAACTAACAATTACCAATCATCACAGAAAAAGCTAAGCTTTGTGGAAAATCAGATTTATAATAAACTGTCAGAGAGCATCGATCAGGATGTTTTAATAGCACTTGTAACGCGCATTACAGACGGGGCAATTATATTGGTACAACCTGAGCCACGATTAAGATACTGTTAATCTAAGTTGCAAGAAAATGAGCGTACACAATTATAATAGCACATTGATGATGGTTATGTAAATAACAAAACTGTTCAATTAAGATTAACGTCTTATGTGCGGTTCGTCATTCGTACAAAACTTGTAAATAATCTAGAAAGACAAGTTTGCACTCGTTTATCATTCAGACATTCCGTTGATTCTCCAGGTTTTTAACGAGAGCAAAGGCGCGAAACGTCATGAATAAAATCAATTTGTGTTGGTTCCAGATATCCGATTCTTGGTAAAATTTTGCCCTAATACTTTCGATAAATTTAAATAGTATTAAAGTACAAATGTGTATGGGTTGTATCTTTATTCGCACTTAAAAAGAATTAGTATTACCATTACGTAAAGAAAAGAAAAAAGCTATTAGCATTCTATATTTAATTTCAGTTGATTGAGTTGTTTGTAAATTTCACTTTCTTCTTAAAACAAATTTGTTTCTTTGAGACACAGTTTTGAGAATGAATAATTTATTTCTTTATTTTGTCTATTAGGATTTTCTGTTATCTATGTATCGTAATAGAACTAGACTACACAAACAACAAATCACAAATCGCGAACATTGTGGAAAGTTCATACGAACGACGAATTTTTGCGGAATTTATTACAAATTACGAATCGCACATAATCTGATGATAGTTTAGTGGCAATATAGTATAAAATATAAAAGAATTTGGGAGATGTACTTAATTAGATAAAGATGCAACATTTTGGAGACTTTTAAAATTGTTGCTGCAGTTGTATCAGATCAAAACTGTCAGAACTGAAAAATTAGAATATATTTGATTAGAAATATTTTCTACAATCTTTTTTGCATTATACATAATAAAGCTTTTTCACCATCTATATTTTTTACTAATTTATATGATAATATAAATTGTGTACAAAAATAAATCTTTTTTTCTTTAGCATTATAATACAAAATGATTATAGTATCAATTTAAAAACCTTCATTTTCTTTTACATCTGCAACAGTATCGTTTATATTAGCAGTTATGACAGTTATGATAAAGTTATTCGTCTCTGGTTGCAAACTAAGGGGATATAAGATCTATAGATCTGTTAATGTAACTTTATTTTGTTATGCCAATGTTACACGAAATAAATTTTATTTTTAGCGAGTTTTTCTAATCACAATTTCATATTTCTATTTTCGAAAAATATAATGACACTGTTGTACATAGCGATTTCACGCACATTTCCGAATGACATATTTATTTAGCTTCAAAATAAAATACAGTAATTAGGATTACTTTGTGTGTATGTGTGTGATATTCAATTTCGGATTGTGTCAGTCGGCAGTCCATACAATGATTGAAGTAATGTCGAGTATCATATCCTGCTCATTGCCAATTTACAAGACATTTCTAATTTTAAGTCTAGTAATGCGCGATATTTATAATAAAATTGTAAAATATTGTTAACACATATTCAATTACAAATATACGAAAATGACAAATTAATTTTTTTAACATTTTGTATGAATTTCGTATGATAAACGATATATAAATATTCATTAAATACGCATTAAACAAATATTCAATTGCTTATTAACTCTCATCATTTTCTTTAAAATAACAAGATATGTATATATCAAATATACATATAAAGTACAAATTTTGTTTCATACAGATTTTATATGATTTCCATCGACTTATATGATTTAGATAGAAGATTATTGGTTTTTTCACATGCATTCAATGCTTTTTAATAGATATTGTTTCAGATATCTAATTCATGAAATATATATGAAAAACTTAGGATAATTGTCTCAAGCTTTAATAAACAATACCTATTTATACTTTATTTCTATTTTAATAAGTTTTCTAACGTCTTATTACAGATTTTTAGGAAAAATATATTTATGATCATTTAGACCAGTGTTTTTAATCTTCTTTGAGCAATAAAATACTATAAGAAAAAGTTTTAAATAAGTTTATACATATACATATATAAAATTTACCTATGTATTAAATAAATAGTAATATTTGCTTTATTAACATTAATATAATATAAATTCAATATATTTATATTATATTATTGTGTTAATAAAATTTTTGTATTATATAATATAAATATAATAAAAAATAAAAATGGTAAAATTAAAATTTCGATTAAAATAATTATGATTATAAAAGATTACTTTTCGATAAAAAATTTTATAAAGTGTCTAAAGATCATTGGTTATATTGATTGAAAAACACTGGTTTAGATCAATTCCTAATGTTTCATGCAATACATATAATGGTTTCACCCATTATACACATTTATCCCAAGTTTTATTTAGAAATAACGTGCACAACATAATGGCAAGTCCTCTTTTCTATGTTTATGTATTACTATTTGGTAAGCATTTTATAAATTGGCAACAAGTATCCATAGCTGCATACTTTGCTAAAGTGACATGTTAGCAAGGTTTCAACTAGTGAGCTGTAGTACAGTCGTTCTCCGTCATAACGATTCAAATCGGTAACTAAAAATAGATAGTATATATATAAGGTTTGTGTATAATATAGTATGGTATCGTCAAACCTAAATAATAAATACATTTCATATATACAGTCATAGACTTTTCATACAGAATGTCCAAAATCTAATTATGTGCTGTACAATTTCATTACTATTCGTTTTCATCACATGCAAATAAAGGGTTGAAAAATATCGCATCTGCGATAGTTAAAAAATTCAATTATAAAACATAAGATAAAAATTATTTATTTAATACATCTGCAAATATATGTTTATAATTAAGAACAACTAATAATTGATCGCGTGATGCTGGATTAACAAAAGTATAGATATAATAACTGGAGTCAGCATTCCGCACAATTACTTAACATAAGAAAACCAAAACATGTTTTGTACGTATCTCAGTACAAATCATGCCTATCACAAATTACACCAAATACTTCAACTAATTCTTGCAAACTGTTGCAATGTTGCGTTGACGGCCAGATATGACTATTGCTTCGCTTCTTAAGGGCACTCTGTATAGAATAGCCTTAAAATTACGAGATACGTATTTACAGTAAAAAAGTTTAATTGGTCATGTTTCTATCTAGTATAGTAAGGAGGTGAGTACCGCGTTGCGTAATGTTGTCCGTGTTGGCTACATAGTCGCGTACTTCAGTCATTCAGTTAGTATCTTGCAGGGTAATGCAAGTTTTTTTTTCGTAATTCTGCGTCAGTCACATGTCGGACGAGGTATGAGTCTGCCTCGACAAATTGTTCTGATGTTGTCTCCACTTCTACTTAAGCACTAAGACGTTTATGTTTTAAAAACTGAACGTCTCATACTAAATATATGCAGATATGAATCTGTGTTCCTACACAAATTGTTTCAAGGCTCTAACACAGACATTGTCACAATTTGACGTAGGTTCGAAAACATAAATCATCTCAGATCATATAGTGAGTTATGGTTCTCTTAAATGAAAAAAAAAATTGAAAGTGCATGAAGATTTTTTTACTGTTTTTAATTCTCGGTGAAGAATAGATTTCGATCACCGTGTAGTGTATTAGTTTTGACATAAATAAACTCAGCTCATATGAATAAATATGTAAAATCATGTTTACTATTGACGTGTACCGATTTTCAAAATATTGTAAATTTCTGCAGAACGAATAACGTTAATATTAAATGAAACAGTTATATCAAGAAAGATAGAGTTGATTAGAATTCAAAGCCTTGCACTGGTAGTTGGGAAGAATCTGGTGCGGTGAACTGGTATTCTTGTCCTTGCGAATCGATTGAAGGTACAAGTCTGGTATCTTCTTCCTCAGACCCAAAGAATCGTTCAATAATATCGAAGGCCTTTTGATAAATATCCATATTTTGATGAGATTGCAAGAATTCTATTTTGTCTAGGCCTAAAACATTACAAGAGATATTGATTACTACCGTGTTAATATTTATCGATTATCATATTAATCGACATATCTTTCATATAAAAATTGTATTTAGTTGATACTTTACCATAACATTCTTCAATAAGAACTGCATAAGGATTGAGACCGTTATGCATGGTTGCATCTTGTTCTCCCAGACGTAAAATATTCTCTATTCCGTTCAAAGCGACCTGAACGATCTTGACATCCATAACAGTAAGCAAGTCACAGAGTGGCGGAATACATCCTTGCATTGCGAGGTATCGAATTTGGTCGGCCGTTCCGCCACTAGTAGCATTTGTAATTGCCCATGCAGCTTCTTTGCGTGTTTTGAATTCAGCTTTACTCAAAATCTCGATTAAAACCGGAAAGATATTAGCATCAATCACCGCCTGCAAAATTATATAAAAAATGTATATAAAAAATATAAAAGACGTTATATATAAGTTATTAATATATGATATATAAATAAAGTTATGCTATTATGCTCGAAAGATTGAGACGTACTTGTATTTGTTGGGGATTTCCGGCAGTGATATTAGAGACTGTCCAGCAAGCCTCTTTACGAACACTTTCCCGTGGCGAACTTAAGAGATGTAATAGACACGGTAATGCCGAGCAATTTAATACAACTTGCGTTTGCACATCATCTCCAGTAACTATGTTACCTACAGCACGAAGAGCCGCGCTTATAACGTTATTTTGTTCATGCCTGAAAACATTTTCATCAATTGTTATAATCCACATTTACATAAAATTAATCTTACATAATAAAAATCTTATATAAATTTTAACATACATGAGAAGTTCTACGAGACGTCTGCAAACGCCAGCATCAATAACAGCTTGTATCTTATCATTTGGACCATCGCTCAAGTAAGAAAGAGCCCAACAAGCATCAGCGAGTACATCAAAGTCAGTATGATTGAGAAGATGTGCTAACACTGGTAAACATGGTGCAACCTTTGGAAAAGCCGGTGCTGGATTTTTTCCTCGACAGAGATTTGATAATGCCCATACCGCATTGCGGGTCATGGAAAGTCGTGTCGCCTTTGATAGCAGTCTGTAAAAAATGGTGCAATATTGCTTGTAATAATAATGTTACGCGACGCGTATCTAAGAGTATTTTATGTTTAACTTTTCTTAATAACATTAGACAATAATTTACATGAAAACTGTAAATGTAAAGAAACGTACTGTAGAAGCGGTGTGAGAATACCGTTGGCTAAGACATGATCTCTGCATTCGGGACTATCTCCCGCAATATTACCCAATGCCCAAACAGCTTGTTCCTGCACATCTTCATACTCAGAAGCAAGTAAAGAAATGAAAGTAGGGACAGCTCCTGCATCTATCACAATGCGCGTTTGTTGAGATGTACCGCTTGCTATGTTTGTCAGGGCCCATGCTGCTTCGAACTAATAATTAATATTATTATTTATGTACGTTCTTGATATACAACAAAAGATAAAATAATGTTTATACTAATTTCCATGTACCTGTAGAGTGCAATTTGTATTATTTTTAAGAAATTCAACAAATTGTGGTACAATCCCTGTTTGTATCACTTCATCTATAGGAGGATTTGGCTCTCTTGATAATAATTTTCTAAATTTCTGTGTTGCTGCCAATTGATCTTGTATGTTAGGACTATACAATGCATCTACCATTTCAGATGTTATAATACCAGGAGACTGCTAAAATATAAATTGTATTATGTAAAATAA
This sequence comes from Temnothorax nylanderi, assembly GCF_030848795.1. Taxonomy (NCBI): domain Eukaryota; kingdom Metazoa; phylum Arthropoda; class Insecta; order Hymenoptera; family Formicidae; genus Temnothorax; species Temnothorax nylanderi. The sequence goes on along the minus strand of NW_027249089.1, from coordinate 1,682,311 downwards.
GAAAATTATCATAAAACAAATTATACATAAAACCAGTAAACAAATAAATAAACAAATAAATACAATAATCATATTACCGATTGTGCTGTAGGAAGTGAATATTCGTCTGTAGCTGTAACATTATCTTCATCCGCAACAATGTTAGGAACATTGCGACGTTTTGATAATTGCTGCTCGCGTTTCTGCTTTCTTAATTGGACTCCCTCTTCTTCTCTGCGTCTCCGCAGTTCTTGTGAATCTAATCCTACGTTTTTATAACGATGTTTATGTGTAGGTCCAGTTGACATCTAAAAATATAAATTATATTATTACATTTTTACGTTATTACATTATTTTTTATATTATTTGATTATTATTACATTTTAATTTAATACAATTTTTTTTATTAAACATAAACATAGCGCAAGGAAAAGTTACGATATAATTCAGGGATTTTTAATGATGTATTGCAATCAATCAATCTTCAATGCTCTAAGTTTATATTAATCTATTCGTACTACATCAAAATTATCAGTTTTCTTTGTCAGACATACAGAAGATATTTTTATGTACATACTTGTACATCAAAACTGAAAATTTTTTGAAGTTTGGAAGAGATCATATTTACTATAGGAACACTGAAAAAGATTTTTACTTATTATTGTTACATAGATTACGTAGAGTAATTGAATTCGTAAGTTATCATCAAATACTTTATCACTGATATGTCTAAAAAAATATGTAAACTAATCTTTATGTATTTTAAATTTTTATTTAATATTTTATTTTTAATGTGATTAATCAATAACATTCTTGCTTCCAGGAAGAAAATTATTATATAAATGTTTTTGACGTTGCAGTTTTATAGTTATAATAATTCTCAATCAATATATAATATCAAGAAAACCGAGAAAGAAAGATGCATGCTAGACCAAGTATCTTGATAGAAATACATATAAATGTTTGTGGAAATTATCTTACAAAACAATATACGTCATATTAATTCTAATACTTTCAAAAATAAAATCACAACAGTTTTAATCCTTAACATTAGCATTTCTCATTATTTAGAAACAATAAAAATAGAACTAATTTTTTTTGTACGTTACTACCTTATTGCCTTGTTGGTAAAAAAAGAGAAGATTTGCAATTATCTACTCACAACAATTTTGCAATCTAATAATTATTTATATCAAACATATAAGCTATACTTGAGAATTGTTTAAGCAAAAAAGGGAAGCTAATTTCTCACTCTCTCTCTCCCCCTCTCTCTTTCGTTTAAAAATATCTTCAAATATGTACGCGCGCGCGCGCGCATACATAGGTGTGCACATGTATAGATGCACTGACGTACTCGTCATATGAATGCGAACAAGAATACAAAGGCGAGCGGCGAAAATGACGATGCTGCAAGCGGAACCTGTTTCGCGAGGGAAAAGAAGTTTCGCTGCGCGGAAGGAAAGAGAGGAAAAAATAGAAGGCGGGCAGAGAATCGCGATGCCATCATCGTCGTCGGTCGGTCGACTCGGTCGTCGCGACGGTCATCTGACAATGGATTCCGCGTGAGGGTTAGGACTTAATTGACGACGAGATCGTCGGGGCGGGGATGCCGCGCGGAGGGAAGAGCGGAGTAACGTCCGCGCCGATCACGCATCGTCGCCGTGCCGTCCGCGACACGACGTGCGGCGGATTCGGCACCGTCGCCGATCCTCCGCGGCGCGCGATCGCCCGCTTTGGACATCTTGGCACGCGCACGACCAACGCGGACTGACATTGGCCTGGAATCCTCTCGATCCTTCGGCACGTCAACGCGCGCGCGGCAGAGCGTCCATTGGCGGTCTCGGCCCGCGGATCGGGACTCCGACGTCGGCGTGATAACGATCACACACTGTACTTACGGCTGTGAGAGCAGATTCGAATCTCAGGATCAAGAATCAGGCGTAAAAGATCATGCAAGTGCAACGAAAACCCAGGCGCCGCCGCGAGAGCCCTTTCTCTGTTCTCTCTCTCCGCCGTGAACTATGCGCCGACGACGATGACAGATCGGAAAGCGCACGGTTAGCTTTGGTTAGCTTTAGCACAATGCAGCACAATGGCGCGACGCGCAAGGGATCACGGATTGGCCGCGGCCAACTGCCGCGCGCGGCGCGCCGGCCGCCGATTGGTTCGGCGCGGTCCGACGCGTGCGCGCGCGCATTGCGCTCTCGCGCGTTTTTATTCGCAATGACCTCTCGACGATACAATAATTAATTTAAGCATTCCAATTAGAATATATTTCAGTGTTTGCATTCGGAACATTTTGTCACGTGAAAGAGAAACAATAATAATAATAATAATAATCGAACGCCGTTTTATATTAATGGAAATTCCTATAGCTACGCGGACAAAAATTGAAGTGTATGTACCGTTTGAAGCGTATTGACGTTCGTCTCGAGAATGACTAACTTCAGACAGGAATACGAAAGTATATGTATTCATATATTAATAGTGCCGCCAGAAAATGAGACGCGGCCCGGTCGTCATGGAGATGGAGGGGATACTCACACAAAACATGAACCACGTCCGTGTGCGCTCAGTGCTTCGATTGCCTTCGGCTGAGTAAAAGAAGGCAGACATATGATCTTCTGTCCTTCTTCCTCCCGCTCGATCCGTACCATAACTCGGGTGTCCGCATTTCGTTTTACCACGCAGTCCACACACTGGCAATGTTATATGTATATGTACATACAATTTGTAATACTAAAATAAATAAAAATATTAAAATATTAAATATTAAATAAAAATAAATAATGTAACGATACACCATAATAACGTACCTACGATAATTCACTCCGCGTAAACGAGTGAATTATCGTAAGTTACTACCGAAGTAACGCTCGCGTAAAAACGCAGTATATTTCTATTTTTATATTTAATTTAACATTTTTGTTATACAAATAGAAATGGCATAGCAATTTACATTTTTGCAACCAGTATTTTTTACTTTCCTGAAAGCGAGAATTGTGTATAATTGTGCAGACCATTGTGCAGATATGCGACCAATATGTACCAATATATACCAATATATTTATATTCTTCAAAATTATTTATTTAAATAATACACGTTTATTATACATTACCGTTATGTGAGTTATTGTATTATTATGATAAACTCATTTATGCTAGTAAAGACATATTAAAGTAAATGGAACATAATAAATAACACTTAATATCTATTAAAAAATAATAATAAAATTCATGATTTATTCATAGTATAATGAATAAATAAACGAACATGTCCTTCGATATTACATAAAGGTAAAGGTAAAGGTAAAGGTAAAGGTAAAGGTAGGGTGAACAGGGGGGTCCCACAAGGCTCGGTGCTGGGCCCCCTGTTGTGGAACGTGGCGTACGATGCGGTACTAAGGACGCTGCTCTATGAGGATTGTCACGTGGTATGCTACGCGGACGACACGTTGCTCGTGGTGGTTCGCGACAGTTACGACGATGCGTGCGCTGTGGCACTTGAATGTCTCGAGCGCTTATTGATTAATATCCGTGCACTGGGCCTGAAGGTGTCTTGGCAGAAGTCGGAGGCGATATTCTTTGGTCACTGCCCCCGGGATGCCTATCTCGAGGTAGAGGAGGTCCGCATACGGTTCACGAACAGTATGAAATATCTGGGCGTCTATATTGACCGGAGGCTCAATTTTTGTAACCATTTCGCGTATGTCGCATCCAAGGTCACCCGGATCAGCGGAGCTCTCTGCGGGATCTTGCCTAACTTGCGAGGTCCTCTGGAGTGCAAGCGCCGACTGTATTATACCATAATTACCTCGATTATCTTGTACGCCGCCCCAATTTGGAGCGAGGAGCTTGCGTCATCTGGAAATCAGCAGCGTGTCCTCCAGCGCGCGATCCGTCTTATCGCGCTGAGGACAGTTATGGCGTACCGTAGCGTCTCTTACGAGGCCGCAACACTGCTGGCTAGAATCCCGCCGATACAACTGTACGCGGCGTGTCTTCGGCGTACGTACCTGAGGCTCAGGGTCATGAGAGAGTCTGGGACCTTCTACCCTGATGCGCCCGTGAAAGTACGACAGGAGGAGCAGCTTGTGCTTATGGAGCAATGGGAGGAACGCTTGAGGGATGTGCGGCTCCCTGGGAGGAGGACCAGGGACGCCATCTCTCCAAGTTTTGATTTCTGGATTAACAGACTTTCTGGATTCCTGACATTCAGGATCACCCAATTGCTGACGGGGCACGGCTGCTTTGCCACATTCTTGTACAGAATTAATAGAGAGGATTCTCCAATATGCCGCTATTGCAACCTTGCGGTAGATACGGCCGAGCACACCCTTGCGGCCTGCAATGCCTGGGGCTTGGAGCGCGGGGAATTGATATCTGTAATAGGACAAGATCTTTCCCTCGCTGCTGTCGTCGCGGCTATTTGCCGTTCCCGCGAAAAATGGAGGGCCTTTTCGGTCTTCGCAGAGCGCGTCATGCGCACCAAGGAGGACGATGAAAGGAGGAGGCAGCTCGGCTTGGAGGAGCCTGGGATTATTGTGGGACAGGTTCCCGAAGACCCGTAGGGTTTTTGCGTGCGTTGAACTGAGTTGTATGCGTGATGATATTATCGTATGCGTTGCGCCGGACTTTTGTGCGCGGCTATCGCGGCGATTTTGCGGGACCGCCCTCGGTGCTCTCCGGTGTTGTCGGGTGCCGGCCGGTTGTGGGCTGCTATCCTCCTGGGGTCCGGCGCATCGACTGGTGCGATGCTCCCGGATCTCTGGGGGGGTGGTGGCTCGGGGGTGGTCGGCGTCTGTCGATTTCCGGGCGCTTCCCGGGTGCGGTCATGATTTACATTATGTCTTTCTTGTTTATTCCCTGGTCTTTCTCCGCCATGGGTTGCGGTTCCCCGGGGGGGTGGGTCGGCCGTGGCTCGCTGCTCACCGCTGCTTGCGGGGCTCTGGCACCATTGCGGTGCAGTGGTGGCCATGGGCTCCGTTGAGGCTGCGTGTCGCGGTCGGTCGTCCTCCTGGGGTTCCGTGGCTCGGCGGGGGGGGATCGGGGGTTTTTAATGTCTCTGTGCCCTCCTCCCGGGCCCTCCCCACGGGGTGGGCCTGGGAGGGGGGCGCAGCCTTCCTATAGCCTGGTAAAACCTGGCTAATAATTGTGGACTCGTGCGACGAGTCCTTTTGTTGGTGGTGGGTATACGTATCCTTCGTGTTGACGAGCCCGAGAAATCGGACTCGTGTTTGTGTTGCGTGGATCCTCTCTATCGGATAGAGGGGACTCCTGTTCGTTGTCGTTCGTACATGTCCAGTGCGGTTCGTGTGCGTCTTATTGGCGGGGGGCCCCCTCTGGGGGAGATGGTCTCGCAGCCAATGAGGAAGCCCCTCGATGATATGGATGCCCGCATGCTATCATCATGAGGGGCATCCGAGGCGGTCGAAGGGTGACGCACACGCGCACTTCCTTCGACTAGGGAACCTATCTCCCCCGGGGGGATCCTGTCTCCCGCGGTGTGACCTCCCGTGTGTCTTGTGGTCTATGGATTATATGTCTCTGGGCGCTTCGGCGCACGGACCGTCCCGTCACGTGATGTCATACCTCTGGTCGTTCCGCGTGTCGTGACTATGGTCCTTTGTCTGTGTTTTTGGGAGAGGTTTTTTAGTGGGTGCAAGCCCCACATACCCTGACAGCCGGGGTCAGGGATGCGTCGAGGCATTTTTCCTTCTCCCACCGAAAAAAAAAAAAAAAAAAAAAAAAAAAAAAGGTAAAGGTAAAGGTAAAGGGTAAAGGGTAAAGGTAAAGATAAAGGTAAAGGTAAAGGTAAAGGTAAAGGTAAAGGTAAAGGTAAAGGTAAAGGGTAAAGGGTAAAGGGTAAAGGTAAAGGTAAAGGTAAAGGTAAAGGTAAAGGAAAAGGAAAAGGAAAAGGAAAAGGAAAAGGAAAAGGTAAAGGTAAAGGTAAAGGTAAAGGTAAAGGTAAAGGAAAAAGTAAAGGAAAAGGAAAAGGAAAAGGAAAAGCCCGATTTTAGTATCGAGTACACAAGGCTTTAAGCCTTTGGTGCATTACCAAAGGTAAAGGAAAAGGAAAAGGAAAAGGAAAAGGAAAGGAAAAGGTAAAGGTAAAGGTAAGGTAAAGGAAAGGAAAAGGAAAAGGAAAAGGTAAAGGTAAAGGTAAAGGTAAAGGTAAAGGTAAAGGAAAAGGAAAAGGAAAAGGAAAAGGAAAAGGAAAAGGAAAAGGAAAAGGTAAAGGTAAAGGTAAAGGTAAAGGTAAAGGTAAAGGTAAAGGTAAAGGGTAAAGGGTAAAGGTAAAGGTAAAGGTAAAGGTAAAGGTAAAGGTAAAGGTAAAGGTAAAGGTAAAGGTAAAGGTAAAGGTAAAGGAAAAGGAAAAGGAAAAGGAAAAGGAAAAGCCCGATTTCTAGTATCGAGTACACAAGGCTTTAAGCCTTTGGTGCATTACCAAAGGTAAAGGAAAAGGAAAAGGAAAAGGAAAAGGAAAAGGAAAAGGAAAAGGAAAAGGAAAAGGAAAAAGTAAAGGTAAAGGTAAAGGTAAAGGTAAAGGTAAAGGGTAAAGGGTAAAGGTAAAGATAAAGGTAAAGGTAAAGGTAAAGGTAAAGGGTAAAGGTAAAGGTAAAGGGTAAAGGTAAAGGTAAAGGTAAAGGTAAAGGTAAAGGAAAAGGAAAAGGAAAAGGAAAAGGAAAAGGAAAAGGTAAAGGTAAAGGTAAAGGTAAAAGTAAAGGAAAAGGAAAAGGAAAAGGAAAAGGAAAAGGAAAAGGAAAAGGAAAAGCCCGATTTCTAGTATCGTGTACACAACGGCTTAACAGAAAGGCTGCAGTAGAGGTAGAGGTAGAGGTAGAGGTAGAGGTAGAGGTAGAGGTAGAGAGGTAGAGGTAGAGAGGAAAAGGAAAAGGCAAAAAAAAGGAAAAGGAAAAGGAAAAGGAAAAGGAAAAGGAAATATGTCTTTACTAGCATAAATGAGTTTATCATAATACAATAACTCACATAACGGTAATGTATAATAAACGTGTATTATTTAAATAAATAATTTTGAAGAATATAAATATATTGGTATATATTGGTACATATTGGTCGCATATCTGCACAATGGTCTGCACAATTATACACAATTCTCGCTTTCAGGAAAGTAAAAAATACTGGTTGCAAAAATGTAAATTGCTATGCCATTTCTATTTGTATAACAAAAATATTAAATTAAATATAAAAATAGAAATATACTGCGTTTTTACGCGAGCGTTACTTCGGTAGTAACTTACGATAATTCACTCGTTTACGCGGAGTGAATTATCGTAGGTACGTTATTATGGTGTATCGTTACATTATTTATTTTTATTTAATATTTAATATTTTAATATTTTTATTCATTTTAGTATTACAAATTGTATGTACATATACATATAACATTGCCAGTGTGTGGACTGCGTGGTAAAACGAAATGCGGACACCCGAGTTATGGTACGGATCGAGCGGGAGGAAGAAGGACAGAATATCATATGTCTGCCTTCTTTTATTCAGCCGAAGGCAATCGAAGCACTGAGCGCACACGGACGTGGTTCATGTTTTGTGTGAGTATCCCCTCCATCTCCATGACGACCGGGCCGCGTCTCATTTTCTGGCGGCACTGATATTAATGTCTTCAGTTACTAATGACTTATGACGTAAATTTATGTACCTGAAATAGTCACTTCCAGCTAACCTTCGACTAAAGGCAAAAGTTTAATAAAAAGATAATAAAAGATAAAAAGTTAATAAAAAGAAGTCACTTCCAGATCGAATGTAATACAACTTTTTGTTCTTTTGTCTTTCCTCTTTCTTTCATTTAATTATTATATTATATTATTATACTTATTTCGTTTTAAATGCAAAAAATATCAATGTAGAACGAATCTATCTAGTCATTTCACGATAAATAAAAATTTCACATGTATGCTAAATGGTTTACAATGTATGTGTATATTACGCAATATACTCAAAATATAATGCATAATACTACAAGTTCGATCAGAAATGCATTTTCTTTTAGAATTTTTTATTTGAAAAAAAAATCTGAATTTTCTCATTAATGAACCTTTATTATACAATGTAAGCCTCACTAATTTTCTTCATAAGTTATAAAAGATATGTATAATTATGAAATTGATAAATTATTATTTGGATTTATTAAGCATTCAAGTAGCTACTTTTGCAACATTCCTTGATATCTTCATAAGATATATTATATAATAAAAAAAATTATGGAAACATACATAGAAATATTTCTATCGCAACATACAAAAATTTAACTAAAAGCAACGTATCACAACAGTTTTTTCAATTTAAAAACGAAATTGCTAAGTTCAAGGAATAAAAGTACCTTTTAATATTAACAGTACACACATAAAAGATGAAAAAAAAAGGAAATATCAAGATAGCCTTGCTTTAAACTTTGATACGATCCGCTAGGGAGCAGGATAGACCAGTGTTATCTGGTTCAACATTGATCTCCTTTACTTTTCCATCTTCAATAACCATAGAATAACGTTTGCTGCGTTTGCCTCCTAAGGCCGGTAAATCCATACCAAGATCAATGGCATCTGTAAACTCCGCTTTAGGATCAGCTAACATTCGTACCTAAGAATAGAAATAACCCTTTTAGAAAATAACTCAATTACAAAAGACTAAGGAAATTTAAATTGTAATATAATAATTATTTTTTTAGTTTTTTTTTATTTGATAGGTGCAATAATCAAATGAGCATACTTTCCCTGCTGCACCATGTTCTTTTCCCCAGGCTGCCATAACAAATGGATCATTAACACTGATACAGAAAATCTCTGAAATTCCCTTATTCTTCAGTTCACCCGCCTTTTGAACATAACCAGGCAAATGAGTCTGAAAATCAATATTAATAACTGAATTACCTACACACATATTGTCACAAATATTGATGTAATCTATCATTCAAAAAATTTATCCTATTACATTCTATACATCTACATATACAATATAATTGCATAAATTTGCTAAAAAATAAAAATTTTACATAATTTTGTTATAACTGAAAAGTTTAAATAAAGAAAATTTAAATAAAAGATATTGCATTAATAGAAAAATTAAAATTAGATCCAAAGCTATATATCCAAAGTAAAAGAAAGGTTTCTAATTTTATTTTATTAAGATGTATGGAAGTGTTAGATTTATAAAAAATTTAGGCAACTATTAAGAAATTAGTTTTCTTTCTTTACCTTTGAACAACCGGGCGTAAATGCACCTGGCACACCAAACACTATGATGCTCTTGGACCGAGCTGCAGCCTCTGCTAGATTCACCTTGTCTGCCGGCGTGTTCTCAAAAAGATCCACGCTGGGTAATTTGTCACCAACCTTGAAAGTTATTCATAATTGATCTTTTGTCTTTAAATAAGGGACATTATTCCTATAAAGGGAAATCATTCATCATATTTGACAAGACATCTATTCGCGTGAATATGAGAAACTCGACCAGCGATTAGCAATCACTTTGGAAATAAATTAAATATATATGTTACATACATATGTCAAAAACATAAATTACATGTTACATTGTCTGCCTTAGCACAAGTTTGCCTTAATCACAATTAATTCTATCTTTTTCTATTTAAATTATATAATGTTTATCACGATGCAATAGGTAAGCAATACAAGTAACTGTAAAACTACCCAAACATTGTCATTGTAGTGTCTAGAATCTATTGCATTCTGGTCTTATCAGCTTTGGGCTGCGTTCCGATATTCGCTGCAAGTACTGAAAATCTATAGTTTACGTGACGTACATTATAGTTTTTCAGTACTGACAGTGAATATCGGAACGCAGCCTTGATCAGCGATTATAAGTACATATATCTAGACTTATATTGCGCGTCATTCCATGTTCATGATGCATCACAAGGAGAAATCTCTCAAAGGAGGGAAAGATAATCAATGGAATCGCTACCAAGATAACCAGATCAAAGAATACTCACGGCAATAACCATTTTTCGTGATGATACGTGAAAGCTTCGTGGGAAACAACTGAACGTCGACCACCGTCCGTTGGCGAAAACAACACGGCTTAGCAGCTGACTCATGTAGTATGTACGGGTGCAACGAGTGCAAAATGCAAATACCAATTTGTGCGCTACGGGATATACGGGGTCGCGAGCGAAACTAGCGATTCGTTGTGAACGTTCACAGATGAGCGGCCGGCAGGGGCGGCAGGGCCGGCACGTTATTGCACGCTCTATTGCATGATCCTATTATGTAATTCCGTAATAGCGGCTTTATTCATCGTGCGTTTCGCTAACTTCAAAACAAATCGAATCAAATCCCTCTAGAAATGATTAAGCGTAATTAAGCCCACGTAAACTTGTACATGCAGAAGATATAGTCTCGATATCAATCTTTCTGGTGCATTAATGTAATGAGCGCCATTGAAAAACATTCGTTATGTATGGAGTTAATGGAGTATCGCTCCAAGATTGTTATAATTAGAGAAATTGTCTTTAATTATAGTAAAAAAATGTGTTTGAAAAGAGACATATATACATTCACGCGATATATCGCGCATTTTCATGAAATTGTGCTTATCATTCATGTTATCAACAAGATTATAGCGTTAAAAAATTTCAAATATCGATCAGTGTTCTAATAAATTTTTTTTGTAATTTTCGCCGACTATTAAATTGGTCCATGTCTATTTCTACCAATATAGAATAACTTAAATTTAAACCCGGTTTAATTCACTTTTTATCTTTTTCTATTCTTAGAACTAGAAAAAGATAAGAAGTAAAATTAAACCGAGATTAAAATTAATCTGCCTTGATAGAAATGGGCATTAGAAAAAGGTAATTACATGTCTTTTATTTAAAATAACCTAGACAGCACACATGTCCAAAAGCGGGACATAAGACGTCTAAAAGACATCTTTTAGATGTCTTACGAAAAGATGGCTAAAAAGATGTCTTATGTCCCGATTTTGGACATTGTGCTGTCTGAGAAGTGTGAAAGTGAAAGAAGAGAAAAAATGAGAGAGGGAGAGAGGGCTATTAGATATTTAACATATAATAAAAATATATAAAATAAGTTTTAATATTTATCGATACATATGTAAGATATAAATATTCTCGATTGTAATTGGTTGAGAATCAGTTTAATATTTATATCTTATATGTATATCGATAAATATTAACTTATTTTATATTATATGTTAAATATCTAATAGCCCTTTCTTTCTCTCTCACTTTTTTCTTTCCGACACTTGCCGACACTGCAAACTGCAATTTGCAGATGTAGCACGGACGCGCACCAAAATGATGTTTTATCGGCAGTGTCGGAAAATGAACGTGGCTACGTAGTACCAATTTCGAAAATGGATGTGTACTGGCGATAGTGTACAGGAGGTCGATTCTGTATTTTGAGACGAGGTGAAAATTACAAAAGTGAACAGATTTACTAGATTTCGACAAATAAAATTGTAGATTTTCTAGCGAATTTCCTCACTTTTGTAATTTTCACCTCGTCCCAAGATACAGAATCGACCCCCAGAGGCTTTCGATGGTCCGACGAAAAAGGCCGGGATTGGCCGGGATGGCCTCTCTCGGGCTTCTCTCTGCTGTTGATAACGTTGATAACGTTTCTCCCGCAGCGTTGGCGGAGGAGCGCCGCGCGCGCGCGCGGGACGACAGATGGCAGAATGTCTCCAAATGTCTCTGGTAACGTTGCACGTGTTACGTTGCCACGGCTTGGCGAGGCTCGCTCTCGCTATTCCGTCGCGATTCGTAACAACCAGTAGACCGGCGTTGACGAAGCTCGCTGCTTTCGCGAAACCTTGCCGAGACATGTCGTACACAACCGTCGAGAGGGGTGCGCTCAATAGCACGGACTACAGAGTATTTTTAAGTGAGTATATTCGACGTGATATACGTGACGTAGATACGACAATTGAGTAAGCCGCGGAAGTCGGCACTCGAGGCCGAGAGGAGGCCGTGAACTTCGTTAAGGTCGCGAGGTCACGGATGTACATTCGCGCGCGGCATGCCATTAAACGTTTCCGACGTTATCATTAATTGCGTTGACTCGCTCGAATTTTCTCGAACGACACGGCATCGCGGCACCGCGAGCGAGGTCTTCGCGCGCACCGTCTTGACGGTGAATAATTCAGAGGAGCCTCCGATCGATCGCGCGCCGTTTTCTAACGGTCGGATTTCGATCCCGGGCTTCAAGTTCGTTACCGCCGTTACTTGCGACGCATTTCGCGGATGAAATAACGACGTTTCGAATGGCAAACGTCCACGATTGTTTTTTCACACGGTCCCCACATCGATCTGATTCGTTACGACCGTGTGACATTTAGGCTGTTGAGTGAAAGTATAATATTTGTTAGACATCATGGAATGAGGAAGTTAGGAATGAGTTCTGATTATGCTTCAGACATATGTTCTTATGCATACAAATTTTTCTTCAGTCTTATATCGTTTTCTTCATATCAGAGATTTTTCTGAGACAATGTTGCACGTGGAATAACTGTTATTCTGAATTAGCATATGGAATAACTATTCTGAATAATTAATATTTTATATGTATTTCTTTCACAATACTTTAAAATTTTTTTTTCTTACTTGTAGAAAATGAGTCGGGTGTCCCAATCTCGCCTATGCATGACATTCCGCTCTATGCCAACGAAGAAAACAAGACCATGCACATGATTGTCGAAATACCAAGATGGACAAACGCCAAAATGGAGATATGTCTTAAAGAGCCTTTGAATCCCATTAAGCAGGATGTCAAGAAAGACAAATTGAGATTTGTCGCTAATTGTTTCCCTCACCATGGTTACATATGGAATTATGGAGCTTTGCCACAAGTAGGAATTCTAGCAACAATACTCAATTGTTATTTAATTGCATATTTTGATAGCATTTTCGATTCTTGTTTCTATCACAGTGGAATAATATTTATTCACTATAAATTCCTTACATTATATGTGGAATGACAGGAACAGTGGGCCTATTCTGTAATAACTCTTAACGACAGTTTCGTTATCGTTATATTGTCGTTGCGCAGCTTTTTTACCATATATAATATATGCGCAACGCAAATATAACGATAACGAAACTGTCGTTAAAGCCCCTTGCACAATAGACGATAGCGAAAGCGATAGCGACAGCGACAAAGTTGCCGACAAAGGTATAGCTTTGTCGGCAACTTTATCGCTGTCGCTATCGCTATCGCTATCGCCTATTGTGCAAGGGGCTTAAGAGTTACAGAATAGGCCCACAGGAGTCTAAATTTTTTGCTCAAGAAGCAACTGTTCTACTACTGAGCTATTATACATATATATATATATAGAGTCCTTTTTTGTTTTCAGTTTCTTTAAAACTACACAAAATATTACACACACACACAAACACAATTTTTTGTAGCCTTAAAGAAACTGAAAACAAAAAAGGACTTTTTTGAACGAAATGAAGAAAAAAAGCTAGTTTAAAACTTAAATTTAAAAAATATTGCATTTATAACACTTGCCTATGACTACGGTCAACGTGACGCTACAAATGCTTTGGAGCGTTCTCCTTCTTTCTTGAAAGAAAAGAGAAGAGGAATGCTTCGAAGCATTTGTAGCGTCACGTTGACCGTAGCCTATATCAGAGACGCGATAGCATTTTTCGTCAAGTATATTTTTTATAAAATACATTCTTTTAATCATTACTTGATCAAATATCATAGATAAACTATCACTCTTTTCTTAATAATACGTGTGATTCAATGATGATCTCATTGATTTATCATCTTTTCCTAATAATAATACGTGTGATTCAATGACGGTCTTATTGATTTGAGCAATTATACATTGAACTGACACTAAGTGGATATCTATATATAATCCTTATCTCATGTTCATATATCTTGCACATATATAAGCTTGTAATTCAAGGCGCACACTTATATTTGTCACTTATTATTTTCCATTACTCTTGAAATGTTATTTCGTTTCCTGGTTTCTTAACAGAAAAGATATATTTTTTATCTCTTATTAAAAGCTGTTTAATATAGAGGAAAGTGCCCTATTATGAGATAGAATCTTAATATGAGATGGCGGGGTTTTTTCATGGTGAGATCAACAGATGGGGCCTATATAGGGCCTTTTAGCTTGACATATATCTCATATTAGGATCCTGTCTCATAATAGGGCACTTTTCTCTAATACTATATAATTTGTTATTTTTTGTACTTGTTATTATAATAAAGATAACCGTACTAAATAATATATTTAATTAACAGACGTGGGAAAATCCTGATGTTTTGGATGAAGCAACAGGCTGCAAAGGTGACAATGATCCTATTGATGTTCTTGAAATAGGATACAAGGTGAGGAATAATTGCAGTGACATATTTCACAAAAATAGTTTTATTTGTCATGTACTAATTATTGATACAAATATATTTGCATTGATATAGGTTGCCAAACGAGGCGAGGTATTAAAAGTGAAAGTTCTTGGAACTGTAGCACTTATTGATGAAGGTTAGATAATTAAAGTTATTTATTAATTAAAACTATTGCACAGATATATTTCCCAAAATATATATTAGGATAAGTTATATGCACAGAAAAAATACTATAGTATCTAAATTTCATTATGAACAATTTTTATTTTAGGCGAAACTGATTGGAAAATTATTGTAATTGATGTTAATGATCCTTTGGCAGATCAAATGAACGGTAATTAAATTTTAATTCACATTTATTAAGATTATGCTTATGCAGTACTTAATATGCAATACTTAATATAATACATTCTTTTCGACTAAAATTCTTGAACATGCAGAAAGTTCAAATAGGAGGTTTTTTATTCGTATCGCTAACTTGATAAATATTATTGCAGATATAAGCGATATGGAGACACATTTCCCAGGCTTATTGAAAGCTACAATTGAATGGTTTAAGATATATAAAATTCCGGATGGAAAACCAGAAAATCAATTTGCATTTAATGGGGAAGCAAAAACACGAGACTTTGCACTGCACATTATTGATGAAGTGCATCAACATTGGCAAAATTTAATCAAACAGGAAGGTTCATCTGGTGAAATAGACTGGTACGTAAAAATTAGTTTTCAAATTGTCATAGATAAAGCAATTGAGATGGTATTTTATGTATTATTTTTACAGTTCTAATGTAACAGTGGAGGGGAGTCCTTTCAAGATTACCACAGAAGTTGCAGCGGAGATTTTAGAAAAGGCGCCTGAGCCAGTAGAACCTCAAGCCGTCGAACCAATAGGTAAATAAGTATAACAATAAAGATAAATATAAATTTTCTTTTTTATATGAATTGGAATTCTCATTAGTTTTTTAAAAATTCTTTTTCACATGTAATAGTACTTGTAATGTTCTAATTCACTTTCAGTTGACAAATATTACTTCATGCATCCCAAATTGTAATAGTTATGATGGGACCTAAAAATTGTATTTACTTTTCGAATATTTGAATCATGTATATGAAGACTTTATTGATGCTGAATGTATGTGAATTAAAACCCTTGTTCATTAAATTGTTATTATAATGTATGATTTCAGTCGATAAATGGCATTACGTACATCTTAAATGAAGATAAAAAAAGGATATCTTCGTTCAGTCAACTATATCGAAGTCAGCTTCTTCGTTCGCTCATATTCAACATGGAGTTCTTTCTCATTTATCATCCTTTATGTTTTTCACTAATACATTTTTTTCATTGCATTCGAATAATTATAAATAGCATTTAAACAATTCAATATATATGCGGCGCTACTGCTTGTTGTTATTAAAATCTCATTCTTTTTTAATAGGTACACAAATTATGTTAAATTAAGTGACATAGGATAAACTGTTTATACAAATAGCACTTTTTCGAATATGCTCCGCATATATATTATCCAATGATGTTACATCGATAACGGCACGTTTCGATGTACCATGAAAGAGACATAATCTCATTTATGGGTTGTGATATAGCTGTACAGGTTTAAGCAGATGGGTTCCTTAGTAAAAAAAAAAACGCGGTTAAGTTCTCTCTTCAGTATTTTTCCTAATATGGAGATAACAATAAACAAATTGGCCTGGGTACGGATGCATATGTATTATTTCCAAGAGTTATCCTTATTTTTCACATTATTTTGGAATATTTATATTACATCTCATTCATATATTTATACCTTACACATTCTATTTATATTTTCTACATATTATCTTGAATTTGAGAGGGATAGTCAAAGATGCTCTTTCGCGGTATTTTTCAAATAATGTGGAAAAGCCGTGATTGGATGGGCAAATGTGACGTGATTATAAATTGATCTTATTGTATTTCACCGAGCCCACGTCTTTGGACACAATGTTCCACATATAGCGGTCTCCAAAGAGACATTTGTCTTCTTCTGAAAATGTACTTAGCAACATGTGCTAGGAACTACATATATTCTTTCACGTGGCACGCATCCGCTGTGGACCCACAGAGTAGAGGAGCCCTTTGGTGCGATAAATTCTGCAGTTGGGTCTCGAGAGTGTAAAAGCAAATTGCCGTATCTCCTAAAAAGATCGAATAAATGGTAATTTCTCGTTTATTTTTAGGAGTAGAAGAAACCTGAGGAATATAATCCAATGACTTTTTTGTTAGAAAATACGTTATGAAATTTAAGAGAAGTATATTTCTGCATATGTGTGTAGTAAATCTAAAATGTTAAAATGTTAAAATATGAAATATTAGATATTTTTTGTTTGTTAGATACGTTACATATATGTATACATATATTTTTTGAAGATATATTTAATATAAAAATATTTGCGCAATTTTAAGTTATGTTCGCTTTTCATAATAATCAATTTCTAAATCGATTTTGAATCTGAACAACAAATCGATTCACCAAAAGGACCGTATTAAAAAGATCAATTTTCAAAAATCGATTTGAAAATATCGTACATAATTAAAAAAATAAGTATCTATATTAATACAATACTTTTTATATTTAATATATAGAAGACCCATTTTAGATAATGTCATTTTCAAGATTCAAAGATTCTTATTTTCTTAAAAAGATTTTTTTTAAATAAAGACATTTTGTTTTATACATAAATCAATTTTTCTTGTTATTTTGCGTATAAAAGTAAAAAAATTGACAAAGTATTTGATATTTTATCAAAATGTGAAAAAAGGTAAAATAATATGGTGTAAAAATTAAACGTACATGCTACTGATTTTTATTAACGAATTAAAAATCGATTCTCTATTCAAATAATTATTTAAAATCGAATAGAAAAAGATCGATTTTTTTGTTAAGAAGAGATCGATTCTTTAAAAAATCGATTCGGAATCGAACATCCCTCTTAAGTTTAAAGTGGCTGCATTTTACAAGTTAACAGGGATGACTGAATGTTCGCACTCGCAGCTTACTAAAGCTTTCCGCACAAAATATTCATAACACGTTACGTTAAGTGCTGATCATTTATTTACACTTTTACAGACCCGTACGTAAACTGGCACGTAATGAAAGATGTAATGTAACAAATGCGAAAATAGATTTTCGCTTTAGGTTACATCTAAAATTGACATTGCCAATAAATTTATCATATTAATTGGAATGGGTATTGGCGTATACACTCGGGAACTTAATGTTTTACGTTTCGATTCGGGTCGCATAAATATCAGAAGACAATGGAAGACCGTCAATCCAGAAAAGTAAAACTTTCTTTTTATTTGTGTGAATTTTTCCATCCTCTAAGGGACGCAATACGACGATTTACTAAAGTAAGGTAACAGGAGAGAACAATGATAGCAATAGCAATCGTAACGAAGAGAATGAAAGGAAAAAAAAAAAGATTGGTCGATCAGGCCGAACGGCCGAGATCGTCTGGGGAGAACGGGACTGGATTTTTCCCCGGTGCCCTTTTCCGACGAATTCCCCGCAATCATTTTTTTTTCCTCCCTTTTTCTCCGTCAAAGCCACGGGCTACATCAGGTAGGTAGGTAGGTAGGTGAACTAGCAGCTGAAGGTATTGACTGGCGGCGGGGTGTCCGCGCGCGCCGAAGGCTGCCGAACAGGTGCACGCCGAGCGGCGAGAACGGCCGAACGGGTAGCGCGCGCGCGCGCGCGCGCTACCGGCCCCCTCTCCGTGCGCGCGATTCGTTTGGACTCGGCCAATGAGCGGGGGGTGGGGGGGATGTGCGCGCGCCTCTGGTGGCGCAGCCAACGGCAGTGAGACGGTGTCGCCTCACCTCGCGCGGTTACCGCACAACTCGTTCGGCTATCGAGCTGCGCGTTTCCGTTCCGCGTCGAGCACCTCGCGCGTACACATACATATATATATACATTATACATACACGGCAAGTCGGAGTTTCGCGTGCGCCGGACGTCGTTCATCGGTTGCGTCGTCCGCGTCAACCGCCCCGAATACTTCGTCCTTCCGTTTTGACGTTTGACGGTGTACTCGCGCGTGCCGATCTCCTCTCTTTCTCTTTGTCGCGCCGCGCGCGCGAGCGTCTTCCGCGGTGAAGTAAGTGACGGTTCCGGGGATAAGGAGAGAGAGAGGACTCGGAGGAAACCCGACGGCGGCGGCTTCAGCCATGCGATTCTCGTGGATGCTCGCGGCCGCGGTGCTGCTGGTTCTGGCCACGGGGGTGAGATGCAAGAGGAAATTCGACGGGGATTTCGAATTCGCCGAGGAGGTAAGTCCAAACGACGTCCTTCTTTCGCCGCGACACCCTCCCGTGTCGCGGATCGTGTCTTTAACGACACAGTGGTTGACAGGTTTTTTTTCCTTTCCTTATTTCCGGCTCGCGCGGAGAAGATAGATACCGCGACGAGACGGATGCGACAATTTCTCGAACGATCGCCCGATCCGGGAACGGTAACTCCTCGAGCGACGTTTCCCGCGGGGTGAGACGCGTCCGCTCGTTAGCGGATAGAATAAAATTGATAGAGAAGCGAAGTGTCACAATCGGCAATAACAACGGCGGCGACTCCGCCGGAGGGTGGCGCTTCGCCGTTGCGAATTGTTGCGAAACAACCGCTTTTTGACGTCCTTTCGCCGCCCGCTCCGAAATTCCAAGGTCTCTTCGTGTCGGAGTATAACCGCGATTCATCGATTCGAAGTTACGCGCTGCAACAAAACCTTGGCGCGTTATAATTTTCCCGCAAAAGCGCTCTCGCGATGAAGGGAGAAAGTGATGCTGCTCCTGCATTCGTATTCAGAATGCTTGTGCAGACACTTGTGCGTTTATCCCGTAAGTGGAATACCATTAACATCAAGCGCGCGTATTATTCGAGAATATTTGCATTTTATTTATTTCTCGCCGTATCTCTACCCAGCGATCGATTTAAGATCAAATTTTTCATGTTCGATTTTTTGCCACTGTCTTTGTTATTTGCCAGATTTAGCAAGTATCCAATTACACCTGTTATCCTTAATTTATATTCAATATTTGAACATTGTCTTTTGTTATTTGCAAATGTTTAGCAAACGACGAATTTTTATGTTCAAAATTCTTTACGTTCGATTTTTTGGCACTATCTTAGTTATTTGTCAAATATTTAGCAAATAATTTCGCCCGTTATCCTTTATTTTTGCATTCAATATTCGGATTTGTCTTTTTTTATTCACAAATGTTTAGCAAACGACGAATTAACGTGCATTTTCAAATGTTCGCGTGGGCAATTGCCATCGGTTTCCGAATGATAACATTAAAAAAATGTCCAAGATACGCCCTTTACATCCTTTCCAGTATTTTTTAGGTACTTGTCTTATCTGGGCTTGTGATATAGTATCGTAGGGAAATCCCGAGTTCAATCTTCACCGCGAGTGTACTCGCACGTATCTGAGAAACGATTTTTCCGGAATAAAATTTCCGAATTTCACGAGGCACGCACGAGCTCCTTTCTCGGGCTCGCAAAGGTCTCCGCTGTCGCGACTTCGCTACTGAATTACGAGTGAATGTACATACGCGCGATCGGTTGAGAGATTCACGCTGCTGTGACGCTCACGATCGCGTTGGAACGCAATATACAATTACGGCGTGCAGTCGTTACGCGGGAGAGAAACGCCGAGTGTCCGCGGCTCTCTTACTTTCGCGTAACTGGACTCCGGACTGAAATATGGGTTACTCGACGTAATTGTTTATTTTGCGCGTGGCTCGCACGCACACGCGCGTGCACGGGCGCGATCGAATCACAATTTCCGCGCGTCGCCAGTGCCAGAAACCGCGAACGTTATCGTTCAACCCTTCCGGCTCCGTTCCGGACGATCGGGGCGTCGCTAAAGAAAGAAAGAGAGAGAGAGAACACTTGTCTCATTCGTTTCCGCCCTTCCTATATATTTTCTACAACGAAGCCGGCGTTTGCGCAAAATATACCCCGAGTCCGTCTGTTTCTTCCCATTGTTGAATTTTGGATGTGTTTAACGAGACGCGCGACTTTCTCTTCGTTAGCCGAGTGCCTTCGATGTTGCTCACAGGTTTGAGTTCCGAGCCCGCGGGGCACGAGGCGTGCTTCGCTAGCGGTTTCCTCGCGTGCCGCTTTGCACCAGGTTGCACCGGCGCGGCGCGGCGGGTTCCGAAACAACCGTAGCCTCGTCACCGAGTTCGGTGTTGCACGAGACAAGCGCAGGCAACATTGATTGATTCGAAATCAGCATGAGACCGTGACGGGAAAATAGAACACAATCCTGCAAGCTGGCGTGCGAAGGAAACCGACGAATATAAATGCGAGAGAATACCCAAAGAGATATTCTTTTTCAGTAGAATCTCTCTATTATTATCTGATTAATACAGCGGTTTGTGTCCAAATTAAATGTGGCCTATTTAAAAAATTAGTTTAAGAAAGAATTCTCTAACAGACTCAAATATATTTTCGAGAATTTATAGCAGATATAAATTACTATAGAGAAAATCAGTTTACTATTAATTTTATACCTGCTCCCTTACAATTAGTCGAATTTGCTAATATAACTGTATATATATTTCTGTTTGCAGAATTTCTCTTTTTGCCATTACGAAACGCGTGTTTTTAAAGCTTTAAAATTCTCAAGTTCTCGACTTAATTTGTATACATTATATTTATTATATTACTACAGTTTTCAGTTGGACGCAATCTGTATATCCCGTAGGATTGCATTAAAAGAAAAAGAAAGAAGAAAACTTTTGGGGAGTTTTTTACTCGTCGATGAATTCCCTCTAGCACATATAGCACATGTTTTAATTGCATTTCCAACCGAATGACAAGTTTACTCTTACAATTTTGTCAGATTAATCTGGCGTAATTCGGAAATAATTAGGAGTTCCTTGCAGTATTATACAGCAATCGGCATTGAGATCGCAAACTCGCACAAGAGCCATTCGTTCTACGGCCGCCGCCGCGCGCCGCCGCGCTATTTATGCGAGACATTTCGCATAAATATCTCGAGTCTCTTAGCGACTTGTCGCCGTTTACCGGCGCGTCTGAATGCGCCATCGCCGAGAGGAGACACCGCGAGTAAAAAAAAAACTCGCGAGTTCTTGTTCCCTTTTGTGTGCGTGCACGAGGACAGGCGGGGGCGAAACGGGCGAACGGCGAAACGGAAGAGACGTAGTAACCCGCTCGGGCGAGGAAACGATAAGAATTGTCGGCCTTGCGGAGTTTCCGAGCGCGAATAATGGGACCGCCTGTCCTCCCGGAGTTATTACGAGCGTCGTTACGCGTTTCCGCGATTTGTAAGTTCCAATAATCGATTTCGGTGATCCCTTATCGTATGCCGCCGGACGATCTTTATGGATACGTGTGCCGTCTTTCGCTGTATACGTACTTATACCGGCGAATCGATTACCTTGCACATAAACGCGAAAGAATCTGCCGTCTATATCGATCCTCGGCGAACGTTGTGCGCGACCCAGTGCCTCGAAGGTAAACGGGCGTGTGTGTATAGTTAAGTGCATCAGTTAAGTACAGTTGTCGCGTGTTGTATTTTCTTACTTTCTCGCGTACGTCCTCCTCCCGCGCGATCCGTGTATTACCTCCCCGATCATTTAACGTTAAACGCCGCACGCTCGTCCGATTCCGAAAAGCTTGTTGATTCATTCGTACGGCATGAGAATCCCATTCAAAACGTTAACGTGACGTTGAATGGGACGTTGATGTCGGAGCCACGCAGCCGTGTTTAACGCTGAATGCGTGGCGAAAATACGGCCGCTCTTGATGCGACGCGTCTCCTTTAATAGAGACTCGAATAGAGATTTGTATTTGAAGCCGTGCACGCGCTTCCACCTTGCGCGATTGTCAGTTTCTTCCCTTTTATCGACGCGATAATTCGCGAGTAATGCATACGATGCAGCTGAAAAATTTGTGTCTTAGCAAGTTTTATGAATTATGGTTTTTAATAGAATACATCGATCTTGTTTCATATTATTTGCATTGCGATACGAGATGTAATGACAACTTTAAATCTTGAAAAATTTTGTTGCAAAAGTAAGGATGATTTAAGAATGACAGTTGAATTCGAGTTTAAATGTATTAACACCACATTTCAGAGCACTCGTTACTAGTTTTTGTCATCACATTCTGATTGTGAGACTAAACGAATATCGAGACGAATATAAAAGGATATAATTTTCATATTTTATATCTATATCCGCCTTTTTGTACATCTCTATATTTTATATTTATTATTTTATACGTATACCTTCCGTATTTTGTGAATTAACGCAAATTTGGGACATTTTAAATATTACTAAGATATCGTTACATGCTTAATCCGACATGCATGCGCTCGCGCATCGGGTTTGATAACGTTGCTGCGGAAATGTCGGATTAAATTAAATTTACATGGAAATACATCGTAATCTTTCATACCGTGCACGAACTGTTTGTGCAGAGAATTATATTTTAGAATACGGAATGTACACAGCATAAATCGTACGGTCGCATAAATCACGTCGTTGATGCATATAGCTTTCCCCGAACGCGATCGATGCTCCGCGTATCGATATGACTGCATCCGAGGACTCGGTCGGGCGACAGGCCGCGATGGCGAGACAAAAGAATTTATTTTATTGCGAGAGAAAGAGAGAGAGAGAGAGAGAGATTTAAATGTTTTTTTATACCACCGCGGTGTCGATAGTACAACGCAGTTGTTTGTAGCTTGCACTTTTCACCGCGCGTTGACAGTTCTCCGCGATGGAACGTAGCGCGAGGCAATGTTTTCGACGTAAAGTTGTGATTTTCGATCGGGTACTCGCGGAACGGTGGAATTCCCATTTTCCCTTCGATATCACGGATATCACGTGACGCGAGACAAACACACCCGCGGATAAATTCGCGGCGATTTCTCTCTCGTTTTCGCAGATTCTGCCTGAGCTGCGGTTTACGGCACAAAGTTAAGATCGCCGCGACTGAATTCGTTTTCCACATCGCGAAATATTTCGTGGAGTCGTCTCGTTCGTTTCTATAATTGAGAAACTTGGCGATGACCGCGACAATTTCGACGGTTTTTCGATCGTCTGCCCGTATTCCTAATCGCGGCAGTAACATCGACATCGACGTTTCGAAATTGGCCGATCGCTTCCGTACGTGATGTTCGTTCTCGAAGCGCGTGTGGTATCTATAATTTTCCAATCGAGTGCATCGGGTTAATCCTAACTCAAAATTCGGTTAGACCGGTTTGAAGTCAAGTTTACCGCGTTTCGAACGAAATTCGCTCGAGTTTCTCTCGAACCGGCAGTTACCGCGATGTAGAAACTACTACTTCGCCAGTTTCCCCGTCTTCGTTGTTTTTCCATCGATATTTACTGAAGCACAAGTTTTAGGCGATATAGAATATTTTTGACGTTAATGTAGCGGATGAAATATGCTATATAATTTTAGTAGTGGCAACGCGATATAAAACCTGAGAAGGAATTCCATCATAAAAATATATATGTAGGTACTTACGACTTTTTAAATACTTTCCACTGGTATTTTCGACACATGTATATAATTATTACACGTATATTTCACGTCATAGATTTATAATACTTTTATTCATTTAAACAGTGTATTTTCTTATATACTATTCATTCAATACAGATATAATAATCTAAATTTCATTCCGTCTTTATATCGATTGTCATCTTTGCGTGTTTTCTGCCAAACAAAGGTAACGTCACGTAACGCTGACTTTGACATTTTCTGCATTAACAAGTCGTTCTGCAAAGGTTTTTATTTAGCAATGTCAATCTCTTTCTTGCCTTCGTTACGTTTTTGCGAATGTCAAATTGTCGGCATCTCTTCGGTTGACGTCGCGGAATCGCGGATTATGGAATACCGCCGTTTGCATACCGGTGCAATGCAGCAGAGACAGGTGAAGCAAATCGCCTCGAATACGGCAGGTGGTAGGAATGTCGGGAATGTCGACTGACACCTCGACTAGGCAACATTTGCCAACTCTCGCCGTGTCACATCCATTCGCCTTACGATCGTGCACTCCGCGATACCTTCGCTCGGCGAGTTTATTGTTTATTGTAGGCAAGAGAGCACACCAGGCGCAGCACATCGCGTCATACATTTTTGCACTTAGGTGCGACATTGTGGTAAAAGCTTTTACCGGGATGTAACTGCGATGCTCTAATCGTGAATCACTGAGAATGATATAGATCTGTGCACTCATAACAAAACGGAATTAATACGGTAGGGTAAAGTACATATTTCGGATCAGATCCTAATTCGGATCAGCAAATTTGAAATGTCTCTCTATATAGCCGACTGTATTTATCATATGTGGATTTTTTTTTCGCTATTGTCTATAGCTATCCCTTATAGCTATAGATAATTAGTGAAAAAATTCCACATATGATAGGTACAGTCGGCTAGAGAGGCATTTCAAATTTGCTGATCCGAATTAGGATCTGATCCGAAATATACACTTTACCCTAGTTATCTCGGAGGATGAATTTTAATTAGTTTTAAACACTGTTTAAATATTACAGCAATGTTGCTTAATATTGATATTCCAATCAACGAGTCTGTGTAAGCCATTTATATTAAATCGTACATTTTAAATTACTTTTCTATTATTCGAATTACTTTTCTATTATTCTATTTCAAATTTTGTGACTGCTGTCTTATTTTTAATGCTTTTGTGTGTGTGTGTGTGTGTGTGTGTGTGTGAGGGTATCTTTTCTTAAAAAAAATTTTCTAGAGTGGTATTACATTATACGGATGTAGGAGAATAGTTTGCAATTTTTAGAATTTTAAATATTATTCTTTTTTCTTCTAAACGAGATGGATTTGCATCTTGTTCAGTTGTCCGGTTTTTCAATCACGTTAGAGTTCTTTATTATAGAAAATCTATAATAAAGCTACGCTCACGCTTACGACGAGATATTTTCATCTGATTGGAATTTTCTATATTGGGATTTGATGAGTCAGAAAACTGTCATTCATTAATAATCCATCTAATAATTCCTATAAGATTATGTCACCACCAATTTCGTCATCGTGCTTGAATACTTTATACTATTTCTCTTCCTTATTTTATATTACATTTTATTTCTTTTATCTGGATATTTGTAACCATTGTTTCGAGCATTTATAATAGCTGATAATTAATCCTATAATTGCCATTTATGGGAAACTTGTGGGATTATAAATAAACTTTCTATTACTGCTGCTCTACATTTCTCAAGTTTCACGATTTTCCATATAATTATTCACAATCGGTGACTCACAGCTAGGTAAAGCCATCGAAAGGATCGCGAAAAGCTTTTTTCCGCAGCCAGGCTATTTTCGACTATTTCCGCATCACATCCTCACGTCGCATTTCATAAAAGTATGCGTCGAAGTACGTTAGAAAGTTCATAAAGGGATTCTGCCTCTCGTCTCGTGCTCACGGCACTCGAAATTTCCAAGTGTCAGGCGCATATCTGGCTTTATTTGCCGCCGTCCTTCAGCGGGCTGACAACCCCTAAATTGGCAAAGGCATTTTCCGTAGCCCAAGTTTCGTCGGCCCTTTGTCTTCGTAGTGATTCGCCCCGTCAGGCAACCGATAGTTTTCCAATTTTCCAAACGCGGCTCCTCCTATCGCGGACGACCCACGGTCGAGTATGAGAGCGGCATTGATCGCCAGGAATATCGATTACTGGCTTAAGGGGTTAAACCGTATTGGCTGTTTGCGCATCTATTTCGCGTTTCTTGGAGTTATACCCTACTTTTCGCGAGTTCGACCCAGATGATTTCGTGTCGTTGTAAATTGTGCCGTTTGTTCCAGTTTTTCGTACCCAGTTTTTCGGAAATTTTGCTAAATTTAACGCATCAGCTTGCATTTACATCTCATTAAAATTTATAATATTCTGAAAGATTTATGCGCGACTGAACGACTCGTATTAATACTCATCACTTCTTCACTCAAAATCTTTTTCAGGTATTTTAAAGAGATCGCAATTACATACTAACACGCGTATGGTATTTAATGAATATGTCAGTAATGTAATTTTTTTTCGACTTTTCGTAAAATATATGACGCGTATATATAACAATATATGACAAAAATATGTAATTATATATCTTATTTATAATTGTAAAATACAAATGCTTGGATATTTTCAAAATTTTTATTCACTATTAAAAGAATTCTTCTTATAAACAGCACTAAATTATGTCTTCTTCTTTTAATCGTGCAGCTATAAATGTACACACGAATATCATAATGTTATCTTTAACTGCTTTTTTATTGAGAAAAAAATAATTTTTTTATTTCCATTCCTCCACTGTGCCTTATAACTTTTAAGATATACGATCGAGATAATTCGTGCGAGACCGACGGCACAGTAATATAACCGATTGCGAAATTAATCCCAAGGGCTATCGCTACGCGGTAACCATTATCATCCCCTTGGACCTACTTTGCAGGTTTGATCTCGCCGAACGATTGAGAAACTGCGCACAAGTTTTATCCTGTCGTTGTAATCTCGTATGCTGCGGAGAATCGGCGCAGTTTCCCCGAAACTTTCCCTCTTGGAGAGGAGGCTCTTTCGGGAGGCGAAGATGACTTTTTCCGGAATTCCGGAAGCATGTGCCACAATCGGATCGTATAAAATGAGGGAAGATCTTGAAGTCGCGACTTCGATCGACCTTCGTCGTTTAAGCAATTTTCCGTCGTATAATTGATTTTAGAAACAAAGTTTCGAGTTACTCGCGAATAAATTTCCTATACCTATTCGCAAGGCTTCCCCGCTTCCCTGCTGAGCGCGAAAATCTTATCTCGCTTCTACCCGCGAAGTTGAAAAGCACCACGGAATGTCTGGTTACCGCACCGTGACATTATCCGCGCTCTTAATTAACTACTCTTAATTAACAATGACTGACGTATAAATTCGAATAATGCAGCGTTGTGTGCCGTAAATCTCGTTATCCGAAATTACGTTCTACCTCTATTCTAGCTATTTTAACTTACTGTATATATATCTGTGTCGACGAATGCTTTCTTAGAAACCCCGACCTTAATTTTAATAAAACATTAATTATTTCACGTATTTGTCATATATTTTCTCCTCAGGGTAGATTCCTATTATTATTTTGTAAATTATGAATTCCTTATATTATATAGACACATTAAAATATTTTGCCAGTCAGGGATAACGATTCTGGAAAAGTAAAATTTATTTCAAGTTAAACAGACAATGCTCCTCGCTGTCTTATTGCGTTTCAGTGTAACTCGGTTCGCTAAGTTTTTCAGTTCCAATTACTCATAACTCGGAAACTATTGATACTTTGATACTTCAGTTTAACTCAGAAACTCGAAGAGTTTGTTACGTAAATCAAGATCCGTTGTGCAATATAATATTGACATCGATAAAACCTGCTGCATCATGAGAAGGCGATAGATACGTATCTTACCGGAAAGCTCGAGTAAATTCTCTACTCAAGCAACGACCGCAGGTGTAATGACGATAAATGCAGTAACGTATACCCCAGACATATGTAAACGATCTCGTATCTAACGCCGAAGTCTCAACGCCGAGTCATGGCGATTAGGAAACTTGCGAGATCTCGTAACAGAAATCAATATTTCTCACGTGTGTTTTCACGTGCGAGAACCTCGAGCGTAGAACGTCACGACTCGACCCTTATCTTTCGTCTCCATGTGCGGAGACTGGAGATTAAAGTGGCGGCAACTGCAAAAGTTTCCCCCCCTTTTATCGCGACGTTGCGCGGATCATTCGGTTCCCCTGGATATTTGTGCACGATCCAGATGATGGAACATATTCGTCGGCCGCGAACCATTCCGTCACCATCCTTTCGTCCTGCTCTTTTCGCCCTTTCTCCCTTCAGTCCCTTCCACCCTCCGCCTCTATCTCCTCCGTCGTTTCTTTTGCCCAGCGAAGAGGAAGCTGCGGATAATGTTGGCACGGGGGGAGGGACAGAGATGCAACGAGACGGACTGGAAGCGGGGCGGAACCGGGACGATGCCGCTGGATAGTAAAATATTGGCCAGACTGGCGGGCGCCGACGAACGACTTTTTCATCGAACGCTTTCGCTTCGACGACGACCGGCGACAACGAGAACGAGTACTACCACTACTCCGATATGGGTTAGATCTCTCCATTCTGCTCTATCTCACCCTCTTTCTTCCACGTCCTCGTGGCCCCACCTCCCCATTCGGTCGAGTTCTTTCCCCCCCTCTCGTTCGCGTTCCGCGCTTCTTTTGCTACCATCCCCGCAGACCGATGGCGACGGTACGTGCCTCCGAAACTTTTAGCTTTTCCTCCCTGTTAGAGGCGTTTCACTCTATCGCGACGCTTCCTGTATATTTTTTCTATCTCTTCGCCAAACAACGACACGGAAATAGATTTCGTTTCAATACTTACCCTTTGTGAACGCGACAGCGTCTTTCAACGAGCTCGTTGAAACTTTAGCGAGAGATTTGCGCGCGCGAGAACGATAATTCCGCAAGACTCTTCCCGTTGTCTTTGCCTGACTCGCGAGAGCGTTAAACCATAATCCTGAAACTTTCGTGATTTATATACAACCAATGTGTTTGCTCATCGACGGGAGGGATATGCGCGTCAACGTTTCGTTACTTAGCGACTTTCGGAAGTTGATGTAGATGCCAGCTTTTGAGTGCATGAATTTCTGATGAAATGACGATATTATATTCTTGTGTTAAGCAATATTAATCGTTGTTATGATTTAAAGATTTATATTTTAAAACAAAATAAATTTCAAACATTACATTATTTAAAATATGTAAATATTTGTTTTAAACGCAAACGAATGTTTAAAAAGTGCTTTGGAAATAATTTAACAGATTTTTCAAGTAAAAATATTAATCGCTTTAAATCGTGTACTTCGGTAAAATTTTTCGATAAATAATTGTAAAAAGCAATCGTTAAATATTAAAGATTAAAAGCGTAAAACACAAAAATAAAAACAGATAAAATGTACAATAGATAAAAATGAATAAAATAAAGAAAAAATATATATTTATAGATTAATATTCTTATTTATCTTAGATCCGTAAATGCAGCTGAAATTTTGAGATACGATATGATTTAATAAATAAAGTTTATTAAATCATATCGTATTTCAAAATTTTAGCTGCATTTTTTAAATGTAATTATGAATATACCTTGTTATACCAGATTTGCAATCGCGATTCAATTAAGGAACTCGCGTGAAATTTATCTTAAAATACAGCTTGAGTTTATTCGTGTGAAATAATCGATTCTTGAGCAAAGATTATACGTACATGCATAATTGATTTTGAATCTTGTAACATTCTTCCGAAGCGGGTCTAAGATAAGGATGATGATTATTTTATGAAAAACATGTTTTAAAGTCTAAGAATAGATTTTTAAAACATTAAAATTAAAAATTATAAAATACTATTCTTTATTACGATATTGTTGTTTTTTAAAAGATAACGCGGCATGATAATATTGCAATATTAATGTGACATTCGATCGAATAGAATATACATATGTATATCAGTGTGATTGTATTTTATAAAGTGTTGAATATTTCGAGACAATGTGTATAATTCTCTGTTGACGTTCGGCCTTGATGTTTGTTATTGCGGCGTACAGCGCGCTGTTTACACAAGGTCGCCGCGCTACCATTCGTACAGTGAGACTCGAGCGGGCAGGTAGCATCGCCGAGCTTGCTTCGCGTGTCGTCGTGTTCGAAATGTGAAACGTTCCCTGCGAACAATTAGCGATTATCAACCCACTGGATTGATTAATTCCAGCAATTAACGTCATGTAAACTTCGTATCAAAGTTCGACGCCTGTTTATTAAGGCATTATTTCGCTCGATTTATTTCTTTGAAGTAGGAATTAAAGTCGTAGGGGATGGAAATATATATATTATAAGTTATCATTTCGCGCTTATGTATCGCGATAATTATGAAAATTTTTAATGGATACTTAAATTCGGATATATTTTGCATCGCGCTTTGAACTTTTTGTCAATTTGAGTATAATTTTCGCATACACAGCATGAAATAACAGATTAATTGTTAGATCAAGTGAGTCGAGTAATAGAAACCCATGACATATTTTTCGTTAATATAATTTCGCGTATTTCACAGGATTTATGCGCTCGAAATATATTGAATACGCAACACTTTTGGTTATATATGTATGTATTTTTGGCGGTTTACCGCGTTTGAAATAGCCATTAACTCAACTTCGTTAATTGTATCGCACGATATCAATACGAGATGCAACCGCGAAGTATCTGATTAGCTGAGGGGATAATCGGTCTTAGAAAGCCATCAATAAAGAAATATCGTAATGTAGCTTTGTGCAGTCGTATTTCTTTCGTCGAATACATTCTATTCGTCACGATGTAGCAAAATCCGTGTTGCGTGATGCGACGAATGTCGGGAACGTCATTTAAAGCGTCCGGCCATCATCGTATTCTGGTAATTAGTGCGCGCGCGATCGTAATTAACCGCATTTTCGCGAATGAGCATTGTGACAGCACAACGAGGGAATCCGAGAGGCAGGAGAAATAGGCCTGGAAGATATCAGACAACAATAGAATATATATACAATGCAATACAATATATATGTATGTATTTTGTAATACATATTTTATATATTTTTGTAAAATATGCATTTTTTACATCATAATGTAAATATTTATTCATATCGCATTAATTTTTTTATTAGAATTATCTCCACAAATTATTAACACAAATATTAACATAGAATGTAATATGCGCATAAAATCTATGTTATAGAGTATAATAAAGATTTTGCTCTGGTATAAAAAGTAACTTCGATCTCCTGGCAGAGATTCAAGAATAGATGGTGCAAAATGTAACTGTGTATACATTTCAACAGTTGCTTGCGTTACGCAACGTACGTAACTGAAACCGGGGGAACATTTGTACGAAATGTGACGTTGTTACACATATCGCATCTAATTAATTAGATTACTCGGCCTATATATCCTATTTATGGCGCAAGGAATTGTGTTTCGCGTAACTCTCTGGCCATGCGAGATACGCGCGTGCAAACATACCCGAGTTTAATTTGAATATGTTGTTACCCAGCGCATCGCAGCATGCACTTTCGTTTAAATAATAATATTACAAATTAACAATTCCGCCCATTACAAGCAGCGTAATCACGAAAAATTATGAGTAAAGGATGTAATAGATGCAAAAACAGTGTCCTTCGTGAATAATATTACGATTCATATTTTCGCCATACATTTTACGGTTAAGTAGGATTATCTAACTTTCAATATGCAATTGCGTTACAACTTATATATTAAATTAATAGAATCATAAGGATGAATGACTCGGATAAACATATTTGACAGCACTTTGGAAATCAAACGGTAATTACTCAAAACCACATTGCGATAGAATTTTTATAATTATAGGAAGAATGTTTACTAAAAATCGTGTATGCAGTAATATATAACGAAAGAAAATTTACAAGTTTCTTTATCTCTGATGAAATTTTTTCATTCGTATAACTTATACATACATAAAAAATACAGCTTGCTCTCGTTTCTGCCCTTCAAACTTTATTTCAAAGTTACTGGACGTAAACTTTCGACTTACAATTCATGCGAAAATATTTTGCATGAAGACGGTAACATTTAAAAGGAAAAGGAATAATTTTTTCCGGTAGAGATAACGTAATACGCGAAATATTGAGGGAGACATCGGGCTTTTCACGCGTTCTTCCCTTCGCCTGGTAAATTTCGAAACGAAATCAACTTGCTGCGTATTTCCGAACTCCCTCCGTCTCCTCGAGGGCCTGTTTGCTCGAAGAGTTTTGGCAATGGCTGTCTTCGGCGATGCCGTTCGATATTCCCTTCGCGAGACCGCCGTGCATTCAGGGGTGGCGAAACACTCTTTTTTTTCTCTCTTCAGTCGAAAGCAAAACGTCTATAGAGGTTGAGCGGTTGCTGTTTGCGTCCTCTCTTACAAGCACGAAATAAATTCAAGAGATAAAATAAATTCGAGAAACAGAGAGAAAACTATTCTTTGCGCCTTGTTGGTACAAAAAGTACGAATGTAGGTCGCGATATATGATTTCTTCTCTTACAGGTCTGATGTCTATGACCCGTGTCCTCACCTCATTTTTCACGTAAGACCATGAATGTTCATGTCACGAAGAGTTGTGCGGTGACACGGTGAACGCCAAGAGCAAAATCTTTATCTACATAATAGTACTTGCCCCCCCCCCCTCTCTCTCTCTCTCTCTCCCATATTTACCATTTATTCAGGCGATATATGAAATGCAACTGGATAAACAAAATGGATTTAAAAAAAGTCACGCGTGTATAAACAATGATTGATGTAACTTATATCGTATTATCTCATCACCGATTCACAAATAGACTGCGAAGTGATTCCATATTATTGTCAGTATTACTCTTTCGTTAATGAAAGACTAATCAACTTTATTATAAGTACCTCATGAATTTAACATTTTAATATTTTAATTTCTGTTTCTGTTGAATATATCGCAACCGAGCATGACGATAATTTCTAATTCTAACGTTGTTAGATATAAGTTATTATTCGCATTTCACGATTCAACGTCCGAGTAATCGGACGGTCGGGCAATCTCGAAGTTGAGATCCTTCGCTTTTGTTACCTTACAACGTCGCATTACTTGTAATCTCATTACATCGTCGATCGATCGGGTCGAAATGAAAGCGCCGGTGCTTGACTCGCGTCGCGATAACGACAAGCTACAAAAGCCCGGGACGCGCATCGCTCGGCGCAATCTCGACATCGTTATTCGGACGGCGACGTAGCTCCGCGCGTGCTAGCGCGCTCCGCTCGCGCTTTTCCTCCAGGCCGTTTGTCTCCCGTGACAAAACGGACGGTCGTTTTCGCCGTTTACCCGTAACTCTTGTGCTGCGTCGGCCGCGCCAAGCAAGTCGTGTCCGTGTTTGCGGCACGGCGCGCGATTACATGAACGTCTGAAACTCGCCGCGATGGCGAACGTCGCTCACATCGTCCGCACTGCTTTCCATTAATCGTCTTTCTCTATATCGTATATCCGTGCGAATTGTGCGTAATTGGCACTAATCGTGACTGTGAGCGATTGAGAATGACGAGCGCTATAGAATTTTATTCAGTGACAGCCTCCATTTATCGGCGTAATTGACGATGACGGCTTACACACGTTTCCGTAAATAAGGCAACGTAACTCATTGTCAGAGAGAGAGAGAGAGAGAGTGTGGGATATATTTCCGCATTATTATATCTCTAAAAACTGCTTACTATTTAAATCTCATCTTCTTTCTTTTTCTCGAAAAAATTTCAGTGCATACTAGTGCATATATATTAATCATAATATTTTTACTATTTATTTATAATCAATAAAAATGATCGTATAACCGTTAATATTTATTTCAGTTGAATTTTTGAGAAAAAACATTTGTAGCAATCTCTTTTATAAAAGATAATTCCATTGTCAATATCGTAAATTGGGGGGAGTAGTATTCTTTTCTATATAGCTGAGTTAATACCGCGTTTTGGTAAACAATGATTCACGATCCCCTAGTCTTAAGAAAATGATTGGTAAATATCAAGAATTCCCGTGGATAGTGAAACTTGGATAGTAAAGCTTGTTAGTTATTTCGTTAAGTATTGAACAATCCCGGAGTCTTTTTACTATTTACATTTGTTATAAAGCTATTTTTACTGAAGCAATCTTTTAGATTTATGTTGATAAAAAATTAATACGCTTTTAGGATAAGTATAACGCATGTAAATATTGACAGCACAAGTTTATTTCATATAAATTTTTAACTTAAATTGATATAAAATGTTAATGTTACACCAATTAATTATATAAATGACCTCAATTTAGCCGAGATGAAAGCTTTAAAGCGAACTTGTAATTATTTATAAGCTTATTTAATTTTATTCGCCATCGTAATCAATAAAATACTATTGATTTATCGATTAATTGAACTAACAGCATTGTTAATGATATATCATTTGATAAATCGGGGTCTGCACTGGAATGTAGAGAGATGTAAGAAAATTATAGATTAACTTTTAGAGGACGGGCCATGACTTTTTATGATTTTTATTTATAACTTCCATATATATGGCAAAGTGTTTTAGGTACTATGAAAAATAAGTGACCCCCGTTGAGCCTAAAAATAGGCTTCCCGTCCTCCACA
Organism: Temnothorax nylanderi; assembly: GCF_030848795.1. Lineage (NCBI taxonomy): Eukaryota > Metazoa > Arthropoda > Insecta > Hymenoptera > Formicidae > Temnothorax > Temnothorax nylanderi. The sequence goes on along the minus strand of NW_027249089.1, from coordinate 1,647,686 downwards.
GGTTAAATATATGCATTACAAGAAGCAGCTATGCCTTTTTAGCGGGTACATTTTGCTCAGATGCTTGCAATAAAGTAACGAGAAAGATCATCTATCTCAATCTTCTCATCTAGCCGTAATGTTTTCAAAGATCATATTTTGCGTTATTAAACGCGAGGAGGAAACGTGGACATAGTTTTACGTCCACGTAGCGTTTGTCAAAGAGAACGTCCCATATACTCGCGTCCGGATCAATAACGCATACGTTCTAAATCGGAGCAAACCTTGCCCGTCCTCCAATCGCAATGAATTGCGCGAGACTAAAAGATTTTACATGCTTGTTAATAACGGACACTTCAAAGTGAATTAATGATTCGATATAATTTTAAAATTAAACCGTCTACTTAGAATGATTCACATCGCATGTGTCGTATATCTCCTTTTCAATAATGTGTTCGTTATATGATCTGATCATTTTATTTATTTGATCGTAGGCGAAAGAGAGAATTATGGAGTATATCTCTAATTACTCAATACATCTATCTTCTTGTAATATTCTTTTTTAAATATTGAAAATGTGCTAGCTTTATCTTAAAAATATAAAGCTTCGGCGAGAAAGAACAAGACTTTCTGCTGGTAACGTATTTGTTTAGCGAAGAAAAATAGTAATGAAGACAATACGTTCGATTGTATATTTCACCACGAAGCACGTTTGTACAGCCGCACATAAATCTAAGATCTCCATTTATTATGATACACGCTGTTATAGGTTACGCGGGAGCGCACTGTTATGTCTTATTATTGGCAGATTGCATTTAGCGCGGTCGCGTGAACGCGACGTGTCGTCGCTGCACCGGAGGGATATTCCGACTCCGTATTTTGCTAGGGAGTGGCATGAACATATCGATTTTGCTGCACATCGCGTAGAAGCAGTCGGTGTAAACAGAAAATACTGCAGCCGCGGCGAAGAAATTAGAACGTACTACTTGCGGCGTCCGGTCCCGCGGACGCCGCTGCGCGCGGACACGAAAATTTCGGTCGTCTACCTGCTCGCTTCGTTGATTTCCATTTGGTGTTCTGAGAGTGAGATTTCGTGTATCCAGAGAATACATGAGATTACGTAAAATTTTATTCGACGATGTATATCACTGTACTGCTTGCGAGAATCAAGAGTCGATACATTAACACAAGAGATACGTTAAAACAAAGCTTATACTTTTCGTTAAAAATCTAAATTTGATTATGTATATTTGTTATTATTTTTATCATTGATGGATTTGTTCGAAACGTCTATATTTGCACCGTTGGCAAACGATTATTATCTTCTTGTTTACCGGGGACGATATAATTCACCGGTGTTAAAGCGTTGCCGATATTCGTGGCGATATTTGTTCTTCCTCATTAATTCATGCGTCTCCGTGAATCGGTTTTCCAAGGAAAATGTTCGCGAATCGTACTCGGCGGACCGGCTACGGCTACAGTGAATGAGTTTCAAACTGGTCTTGCAACACAACGACGATGTCGAACGAAGCGAGTTGGAGACTGAAATTGAAACTTTGGTTCGTACTCTTCGAATACTCAATGTAACGAGACGAACTGTACCTACGCGTGCCGGGGATTCTAATTAGAATTTCGTAGGGATTTCATTTTCCACGTTCTCGGTGCCGGCCTGTCAAATCGTTGCGGACACCGTCGGAACATCGAATCGCACTGGACTGACTGGACCGCGAAGATGCATTCCGCTCTTTTCAAATTGCCGGACTGATCGTTTTCTAAAATTATTTCTGACCTCTTTACCGTGCCGTTCGTTTAAGCGCCGTCGTTCATTATCCTCTACAAAATGGTCGGGTAAAAGCGCGCTGAAATCCTTCGATACTTGACGCTTTCGGAGACGGTTGTCGAGCGACCGGAATTAAATTCAAGAGAAAAGTTGCACTTGCGGCCGAAGCGTTTGTGCCAAAGCGAGTGTTCTCTCAGTCGCTGTCCCAGGGCATTGTACAAGTTAGCAGCTGCAACTGGCATTAAAACCATTGAAACGTGCTGCTCCAACGAGATCCATTTCCACGCGGATAGCCTCGTCAACGGTTCCGCGACGACGAAAATACAACGACGATGAAAAAAGCTGCATGGGGGGGGGGGTGAGGGGGAAGGGGGAGGATTTTCATTTCCGTTCGGTTAATCCTCGCGCTCCTCTCTCTTTCACAAGAACAATTTAATACCATATTGTATATGCATCGCGATAGTAGTAAACGCGCTAATTGTAACAAAAGCGGTTCGTGACGAATTTTTACCACGAAAGGTTTCGCTGAAGAGTCCGACGAAGAAGATCGCGTCAAATTCCGTGGAGCCGTCAACGGCGAGAGATCGAGGTTGCCGTAAATATACGAGGGGAAGTTTATTCGCGCGCTGCTCGATCCAAGTCGAGAATAACGGCCGGCTCTGGCGCATACAAATCTGTTTTGGGCGAAACATGGCATTTCCACTTTTGCCCGAGTGGAAGAATTCGGCGGCGAAGCATAAGGGGGAAAAGGCTAGATGGAAGGGTGGAAACGTTCGGCGCTGGCCGTGTTGTCAGCGGGGTGCAATGGCAGTCTGACGGGCTGCAGGTGGAAGCGCGTTCTCATTGCGGTTTAGTTTACAATTGGCGGATCTGTAAACACATTAGCCCGCGCCGGCTGTGGCCGCCTCGGCACAACGCGATTCTCTACCCTTTCTCCTCTCTCGCCCCGAACCGACCCGATTAGAGAACGCGCCGCGATGCCGTCCGTCCGTTAGTCCGTTATGCCCAGCACGTCTCGCGTTCTGCGCTGCACTCGCAATAGGCGTGCTATTGCGTTCAAATTGCCGTCGAATTGCCGTGTAAAGTATTCCATTTCACATATCGCTCTCGTCATCGTGTTCGGTGTTCCTTGTGTCCCTTGTTCCCGCTCAGGACCATTCAGTTAACGATCCCATGTCTGTAGATTTTGCATTACAAAAGCACGGTTGTCAGTCTTCGAAAGTATAGCAGTGTCGAAGAACTTTATCTCGACAAATAGATCGTGCGAGAATTATTAAATTTATGTATCACAATAGTATAAGATTACTCTCTAAATTTGAATCAGTGACTATTCACTGATTCAGATTTAGAGAGTATATTTAAGAAAAAACATGAAAATATCTTACAAGGGAATCTCGCCAACCTAAAAATTCTGATTTTGATAAAACTACACATGTAGGGGAGGTAAATATAGATAGATTTATAAATTTTTAGTTGCGGTATAAAAACCGATTCTAAGGGGGTGAAACCACTTCTCATATGTAGAGCGGCTTTTGCTTTTTGCTTTTCTCAATATCTCGAAAAGTATTTGAAATATCAAAAAATGTTTTATACAAAAGTTTCATAGTAACAAACACTTCTATTTAACCACATTAATAATATTTTGATAAAAAATTTTTTTTAATTCGTGAGGTTTTTTTATTATTTAAATCGCTAAACTTTGACTAATTAAATAGTTTTCCCAAAGAATCTCTTTTGACATATTTTTATTTTCATGATCAAATATCTTTTTGAAGAACGTTGCATTGTTGTTAATATCAGCTATCAGCTTACGAAATATTTGGGTGAAATATTGGAGGTGGGGGTGAATGGAAGTACAAAGATTGTAGCGGAGAATATCGTATTTGATGTATAGATAATTATTATAGAGAAGATCTCCTTCCCCGTCGTTTTTTAGCTCTTCGGGCTTTTGCGTGTTCGGCCTGGCCAACCTGATTAACTTGTGTTGATTTTCTGTGTTCTCTTATATAAACACGGTCATGCGGGGTTCCGTGGCCGCACACGTTATATGGTTCGAGAGTTACGATAGATAAAAGGCTTTTATATACCACATTCGAGTGTGTGTGTGGGATTAAAGTAAACATAGTATTCCAGAACAGTTCGCCCGCTTCCTATAAAACGAGAGGCGAATTTTACTGTGACGCGCGGATGGAATGGTGTCGTCTCTTGCTCTAACCGAACTCTAACGAAATCGACTGCTAGGAAAATTATTTTTATATTTATTTTTTACACACGCATATAGATCAAATGTTTTAACTTAAATTTTAAGATCCTACATTTCAAAGTGTGATAAAAAAAAGAAAACCATTGCACGTTGGTGAACACAATATAATTGAATTTTTTCTAGAGAGAGAGAGAGGGAGAGAGAGTTATCTCTTTATAGAATATATTTTTATCGAGTTTAAAGCTTTAAAAGACGCGCAAGCTTTTTTATACACATATATAGATAGAAAACTTTGTGTATTAATAAAAAATAATTCTTTTTGTTTGTAGCTACTTTTATTTTTATAGAAATAACCTGTCGATTAATATTTAATTATGTAATCATACAAAATCTAAGCATTGTTTACGGATTAAACTTAATGCTGTCTACAAACAGAAAAATGTTATTTTTATACAATTTTATATAGTTTTTATACATAGAATATTGATCTTTTTATAAAAAATATATAATAATTGACTGTAAATATTGCATTGATAATTTAATAGAAAAAATTATTTCAAATTTATTTAAAAACCTTTCTTTAATCTAATATCTTGGGGAGCAGAACCTTATATATATATATATATATATATATATATATACGTACAAAAATAAGTCAGGTTGCTATATATTAATTAATGTGGAAACTGATGTCACCGCGAGAATTCGCACGCTTCTCGTGAAGAGTAAATTATTCTCGCAAATTACCGTTTTGATTTGTAGCGTACGATAAATTGGATAGGCCCTCGAATTTAATGAGCAATGCGATCCACTAATATCCGGATATTCTGGAAGTACTAACGAGCATATCTCGCTCGTCCCTCCTTCTCCCCTTTTCTACGATATGTACGACAGATATGTAAGCCGGATTTTGCATGTTGCCTGTTTGTATCTCTAGAGGCTGTCTGTCGGCCTGAAGATTATGCACTTTAATGAAAGGCATCCTCGCAATGTGTGTTCAAAATCTGCGAGGTGTCTTGAGAGAATATGGCATGTTTATGTGTGAGCACTCGCTGCATTTGCTCGAATCTCCAAGTCGTACATGTGTTGCAATGCTGCGCGTTGCTTATAGATTTTATATTTCTTTTTGAGAAAATGACGCAAAATATCATCTTAGAATTTTCTAAATAATAGTTACGGCGAAGTAAAACAAAGAAGAGATTCAATTATTTCAATGTTTATTTAAGACATTTAAGTTATTAACTTTAGTAATTATTGTTACTGAAATTTTAAAGTGTTCTGACATATTGCAGAGTTTCAGAAATATAAATAAATGTTAAAATTACACGTTAAAAGTTATATTTTAAGTGGCTTTTAATATGTGATTTTAAGTTTAATTGAGATGTTACAAGTCTTACTCAAAACTGAACTGTCATAATATCTTGACCTAACCATGCTCAGTGCAAAATATTTAATAAATAAATTAAAGTGGAATAAAGCAGAAAGATTAATTTTATATTTGTTAGAGAAAAAGGAAGCGAATAAGGTAGAAAATTCTGTGTTCGCCTATACGGGATAGAAAAATCTATATTTCTCGTGTCCTTTCCCACTCTGCACACTTGCTATAGATGACTTTAAACATGTAGAAAATTAAAAGTTAGACACATCCCAGTTCAAAGATGAGTTATTTCTATACGCGCGCGACCGCGGTTAATTAAAACTTCTTCCGCCGATTCTCCGGCTTTTAGCGTATGCGGTTAGTTTTAATAATCTCCAAAAGTGCGCGGCATTAGCCTAAGTCGCCGCGAAAGCTGCTTTCGCCGGAAACTCGTAATTGTGCTACTGTAATACATATATAATTATAAGTTATCGGGTGTGTTCATTATCTCGCGCGTCTCTCGTATTTCTAAACGCAATTAATTTGCTCGAATTTGTGTGTCGTTGTTACACATATTGCACTTGCGCACGCTTCTCGCAGAAACCTTCGTTATATTTCCCGCGCAACTGAGCTGTCGATACGATTGACATAGAATGGTACGTGCTGAATTCGATTAAGGATAACGATAATTGCAGCCATACGTGCACGTCTGCCATGGAGGTAATCCCTTACTGCACCGGGGCCCTTCTGGAAGAAGCTCTTCTTTGTTTTATTTACCGCCTACAGGTATTTACTCGTTTCGTGCATGCAGTTAATAAGACTGGCTGTAATGAACTTGTTTATTTGCTGGAGCATCCATAGAGGAGTTTAAAGCGCTTTCTCTCTCTCTCTCTTTCCCTCCCCCCTCTTCTCTCTTTTTCAGCTTATCGATTTAAATTACGTTACAACTCGAAAGTTACGAGTCATACATGTATGAAGCAGAAATAAAAATATCCGTATGAGTAATATATTAAAACAGTAGGCATGAAATTGATATTTCCTTTGAATAGTTATCACTTGCAACAACCGATCATTAACGGTGCATTTTGAAACGTTGCGGCAGAATTGCGATGGAGTCACACTGATGTCGCGCGTTGTGGATGTGACGCGAATGAATGAAGCAAAATTTTCAATAGGAGCTTAATTTCGAGCGTTTTAAAATGCAGCTATTTATAATTGCCGGGCGAGGAGGGCGGGCGAAGTGAATTCCGAAACGAGAGCGCGACGTCGCGGTCGGGATGGTAAATTTCGACAATCCGGACGGATACGAGGCGGCGCGTTAGGAATTCGAAATGATTCTTTTTCATGGAGCGAGATCATCCCGTCGACCTTGGGCCGGACACGTTTTCTCGCGCGCGTATGCCTTTCGTATACCTGGATCCACCTGTCGACCCACTCGATACCCCGATACGTGCCGGCAGGTATATGTAGAACGTAACTATATGGTACACAGCTTCTCAATTACGGATTTTTCGAATTAAGAGGCGATCCTTTTGTACAAACACATTGAAGGTACTTGTAAGGCTCGCGAGAGATAAAGTAGAAATTAACAATGTTTTAAAAATTATAAGAATACAAAGGGATTTAAGCGAACAAACGCTTTATTCTTTACTTAATATTAAGCGTACTTTACATTCGCAGAATTTTAATTAGGTGGCTTTATACGTGTAGCATATATGTATATGTCGCCATAAAAGCGCAATACGTTTACCACAAATAAAGAAAAACAAAATCCGAAAAATTTAGCTTTAAATTACATACATAACTCGTTCTCGGAACTATTTTTGCATTAAGATATATACAAAAAATTATTATTTTTATTCCTCTTTCTATATTCGTTCTTTTTTCTTTTGTTATATCTGTTTTTCAGAGAAGCACATATTTTTTAAATATTTGCACGCTTTTGTTAGCTTAACGAGAAAGTTATACTTCGTCAAAAATCTAGAGAACCGCTCGTGTAGAATTGTTCAAAAAATGCATAGGAACAAAAAGAATACAGTTGGAAATCTACGAATATTCTCTACATTCGCGCGATTCGATCTAACGTCACGTAGACGCAAATGTTGACTTGACACGCAGCACTTTGCATTCTTCATTCGTGTCTTGTGCTTCTCTTTTTTCCGTATCCTAATACGTATTTTCCTTATCGTGGCGTATCATTTTCCTCCGGAGTCTTCCCGGTCGGGTCAACGTCATCGATCCACGGAAAACCACTACCGTCGTCGCCATCGCCGCCACTATCTTCCGTTTCTCGTTTCTCCAATGCGCGACGGGGATACCAAAGTTTACTGGCGAACAGGGACGCGAAGCGCGTAAAGCTTCATCAACAATAAATAATGTTAGACTCGCGAGCGAGATAAATTTACGGTTGCATTGTCTCTCATTAATTTCCCAGTTCTAGATATACCGTTTCTCGAATTTAGAGAAGTACAGTTTTCGATGATTTTTGAATTATTTATCGAATGAATGAATTTTACATTAGCCATAGCATTTTTATTTTGGATCTTATCGATGTTTTACCGACTTTTCGATAAAATATCATATACATATTTGATATTTTAGACTAAATACAGCTGTTAAATCTTTTTGATATTTGATTTGTGAGTCAATAATAATACGGATACCTCTAATTCTGTGAAATATGATTAACTGTTTGAATTTAGTTTTCGCATAGAACATGATCGAGACATTAGTCTGAACGCGTTTACGCGACGCTATCGACGATAGTAATAAAGATATCGTTTGAAGATATCGGTTAAGTCGTTTTCTCCATCCATAAGGAGTTGAGATCATTGGTTTCGTACGATTTCTTCGACACGTACGAAGGTAACGGCATAGGAAGGCACGACGTGCACGGCGTACAAGCCGCGCTGCACGGAAATTCATTTCACGAAGCGCGAAGCTCTATTTTTGTCTTACGCATGCAACAGATATTACATTGTAACGTATTTCCTGATTTTGTGTCTTGTTTGTAGTACAATATACAACGCATACTTGCATAATCATTCGAACGAAAAATAAACTATCACCAAAATAGAAGAAGGAATAATCGTAAGAATTCGTAAAAATAAATTTTTACGAGAAAATGTTGCGACCATCGGCGGATTTATATCGGATGTCTCGAGTAGAGTGTTCGAGTAGAGAAGTCTGAATATATCCATATCTAAAAAATAATATAAAAGATATATGTGAGAAGTCATTTTTTATTAAATCTTTAAAGAAATAAATTATTAATTCATCTAGGGCTCGTCATAAAATTGCATTTGCAATACTTTTTCGAGTATTGCATACCTTTTCGATTAAAATACACAGTAAAATTGTAAACGGCGTTACAAAGAGACATCAAAGTAGAATTATTATGAAATAACAAAGATCACTTTCGTTATGCATTTAAAAAAGTGAAATGTCGACGAAACACTTGATCACGTTTACAAATATATGGAAATATTTTGCATATTACAATCGTTGCGTTTATGCCAAAAGTATATGAATTTGATACTATCAATAAAATCAATTAATTAATAACATTCATTTTACTATTATAACGTGTACGCAACGATATTTTTATTTAAACGAAATTTAGATGGAGTAACTGATACCTAATGTTAACGTGCTTTTGATGCTGAAAGCGATAATTATACCTATCAATTGCGTAGTTTATATTTCACGAGGGTCCCTCGCTAGTGAATAGTGCGGACTGACATCCAAGTCACTTCCCTTTCGCATTGAAAAGGCCGTTTTATCCCTCGCACCCTTCCTGGGGGGCCTCTTTTATCCTCGCACAACGAGCTAGCGATCAAGTCATAGGTCTGAGGTCTCTATTCGACAAACGAAGCGAAGGGTCTGCGCTCAGCCTCCTTGAAAGAATCAATCTCCGCTTTTTCTTCTCTTTTCTTTCAAGCTTTGCCGGCTAATGAGAAACGACCCGGCTGCGTCCCAAGAATCATTGCGTGGTCTTGTTCCAGCTTACAACGGTATCGGTTTAGACGCCCAACTGGTTTCGCCACAACTAACGAACATAATCGGGCTAGATTTAATCCGATCTAATTAGAGTGCGCCGCGCGAATTGTCTGGCTTCCCGTTCCTCATAAATAATTACAACGTGTGAGATCGGCTAATCGTCCAATACGCATTGGCTTGTTGTACGGTAATTTAATTACCTCGTAAAATATCTCGGCGTTTGCAATGATGTTACATAGAAAAATAAATTTTTGAAGATATATTTACAAGGCAATCGACTGTTGCATATTATGACTCCTTATTCGAGTCTTTGAAACTACTAGCTTTAATTGTGTAATCTCGATTATTTAAACGATTGCTTAAATACTTTAATAGACGATCATTTAAAAAGTGTGATATGTTTGCTATTCAAATGGCCTACGTCATAGCGTTTACACGTTCCAAGTACGCTTATGTATAACTATACATATGTCATCTTGTTACGGCTGTGTCCATTCGTTGGTTACCATCTACAGTGTGCCAAGAAGGCCAACGTGAGTCAAGTCATGCAAAATTAAACGCGGTTTCATTTCCTTTATAATCGTGGAGAACGGGTTGCATCTAGAGAACGTGGGCGTGAGAGAAGCCTTCGATTGTTTAATGGAACCAGTATAGTCCTCAATATCGACGACTCAATGCGTCGATGTTTATCCTTTATTCATCAGTCATACTGAAAGGCTAAATGATCACACTTTTAAATACCTATATCGATAATAATATCTTGAAATAAATCTACCATGAAAGATAAATTTTTTACAAGTTAAACGCATTTGCTCATGTCACTAGCTATTTTTTTGTTATTGTCAACTATTTGTTTGAAATTTAAAAAAACAGAATAGTTTTTTCATAACGTTTATGTTTGTTGTGTTATTTTTGGAACATGAACAATAATGCATTTAAAAAATAAAATTTTTGCTCTCTCTCTCTCTCTCTCTCTTTGTCTTTAATCGTTTGTTATATTGTTTAAATTGATATAGTGTTTTACTTTATTTTTTTAAGTATAATATTCATTATCTTCTCTAAGAAAATATCGTGCTTGTTTGTAACACATATTTTAATAGTTAACTTGCATGAATCTTTTATATTGAGTGCATTATCAAATGTTAACGCTGCACTTTAATTACTGAGAGTGCACGAACTCATACAATTATAAGACACGTCAAACTACAATCCGACTATGTCGGAATTTGCCAGCATAAACTTCCAGGCTGAGATTCGCGGGTACATCAACCTCAACTTCAAACTAACATTCTAATTCACTAATACGAATGCACGCTAATGCACATCACTCGTGAAAGGCGTAATATTCTCTGTGATTCGACATGGCGACCTGGCAGCTTTGCTCGTTTCATGCTGATATATGATATTAGCCCTTTGAATAGGACACTCGATCGGTTCTGCTAGTTTCAATACGCTGGCTACAAGTAGTGCCATTGCAGCTTCACTAATAACGCCTTCCTTCATTCACGTTTACTTGAAGAATCTGCTTTTAGAAAATTTATTTTTATTTTTTATTACTTTAACACATCACAAATATGTTTTTATAATTGATCCTTACAACTCTTTTTTACAACCAATATTTTACAACAAAATATCTTACAAATAATATGTATAATGTGGTAAACTTTTCAAGAGTGCGCGCTTTAGTTGAAAGTTAATTTTTTTCTCGAATCGATATCAACGGAGTCTTTCATTATGGAATTTATAACGGAGAAATTAAAAAACTTTTGACGAATTAATCCTTGCAAATACTTTAAGTTTCAAACAGATTTTATTTTAAGATAATATTTTATCTACAGATACTTAATTGAATTATACAGACATATAACACACACACACACACACACACACACACACACACACACACACACATATTGAAAATTGAAAACTTGCGAAATAAAATATTTTTACGATTATGTATAATTATTATAACTTATAATACTCGTTGTAAAATCCGTTATACACAGCTAATGTCTCTCGACAATTTCGAGACAAGTACTATGATTCTTCTCGATTTACGTTGCCATTCCGAGCAACGTCGTTGCTAAAAAGCCACCCGGAATTCGGGCATGTCGATGACATTGATCGATTACCCAGTCCTTCGTCATCTCGCTTTTGTCAATATTGCCCATCAAACCGGGATCATATCTCCGTCAAGTGTGCCGAAAATGAAAAGATCCACGTTCGTTAATTGCATCGACATTCATGCTTCGTCATTCTTCGCGAACGCACGGAGGGTACGGAGGGCGTGGGCACAAATACCTATCAGAAAAGAGATTACGACGAAATTGCGAGATACCTTTTTCATTTCATTTTTTTTTTCACATATCGTTTTTCGATAGAGAACGATTCGAGAGGTACTTTAATATAAGCGACACGGGTGGACGATAAAAGAGATCGAGTCGCAATTGTAAAGTTGATCGCGCTATTCAGTATCCCTTATATCGTGCTCGTATGCCGCAGCGTCCGAAAGCTGATTCGAGATCATTACGGTCGAGTCGAAAGTTTTCTCGCCCGAGACCGGGGCGGTTTGTAACGTACCGTTCGCACCGAGAAATATATATTCTCGCGGAATTTGCGGGAGGGAAAAAGGAGGAAATTGCGATCAGGAGGGAATGGGTCCGAACGGAATTTTATTCCATCCATTTGCCCGGCGGATAATGCGGGCGCACAAATATACGACTGACGTAAAAATGATAGCTCGAAGCTCATGCGCCGCATAAAATGCACGCCTGTCGCGAGCGCAATCACGAGGATGTATTACGGCTGTCGTATCGTTATTGGAACGTATAACAGTGCGCACTCGCGATAGCTTGAGTGAGCTGTGTGCTGTGTGTATGCATGCGTGTGTACGAACACGGAGCCCCCACGGCGAATCGCATATAAACGTGGAGATGCGAGATCTGTAGAGACGATGGGTCACTTCTCTCTTCCGCAAATCTCGGCCGTAGGGTAAAAATGAAATTCTAACGGAATTCAGACGCCACGTACTGTTGGCGATGTTTCTCTCTCTCCCCCCTCCCTCTTCCTTCATCCTCTCTTTCCCCCCTCTTCTTCTTCTTCTTCTCTCTTTCTCTCTTTCTGTCTGTTTGTCTTTCAATACGATGATCGGTGTATTTCGTGTCGATTTGGAGATCAGATTTTTCCGCCGCGTTTATATGAGAATCGTGTTATATCGATACGCGCAAATTAGTTTCGGTCGACATACGGCTCTTGATCGCGATAAAGCGCGTTTTCGTTCGTGGCGCTCGTACTCGCTGGAACGCAATCTCGTCGGAGTGTATCGATCCTTTATCGGAAAGCTCGTCACTTCCTAGATCGTGCGTGCAAAAGGGTGGAATAAAAACCTGCTTCCAAGAGCAGGGGAGAAAGAGAAACGCTCCGGCTTTGTGCGCGAACGAAATTCCGCGCTGAAACGTAGTGCATATCGAGAATGCCCAATTCGGTTCTGCAAAATCAACTTCGAGGATATTCGTTGACGTTGATAAAAATATATTTCGGAGAGAATTTTCCTGAGGTCAGTACTCGCTGAAATAAGGTTTGACCCGCAAAGAGCCGCATCCTTTACCGTGCGATATTTTAAAATGAATACGGGTTTGACCGAAAGCATTACAAAAATGCACAGTATAGAAGAAAAATGCTGCAAGATTTGCATAAAAATTGTAAAAACGCGTGTTTCGCAATGAGAAAATGCAACTCACCTTTTAATATGACATTTGAAATAATATAACAATCTATTTTAATTATATATAATTTGATAGTCCTTCTATTTTTTTTTCCAAATAAATGTCAGATATGATTAAAGCCGACAATTTTTTGTGTACTTTTATTGATATAGAACACACACATTTCCAACTCCAATTCGTCAAAAGCCAACGTTTGATTTTAAATAGCAGAATTTCTGTAGATATCTATATAAACAACTACGACAGTGAATATGATGAATATTGCACATGCGATATGTGATATAACTTGACTCGAAACGATTCGTCGCTTGTTAAAACGGAAAATACGACAGATTTATCTCGCAGAGGATTAATTCGATGGAACCGTAAACGCGTGATATCGTCTGCCATTACGAGGCGTCAGGGAATATATTTTCTCCCGCGAGATCGCGGAAGTGCATGCCGATCGGAGATAATCGATATATAGTATTCGTTACTAATTCGAGCGGCAAAAACCTCAAGGTGAAACCGCGCAGTGAATGATCGTAACATCGCTGGGATTATATGAACTTGTCCTATGTCCTATATATAACGTTCGTTGATGCATTACTTTTTCATGCGCGAGCGCGGCGCGGCGAGACGGAATTTTCGGCATACGTTGATTACGGATTGATGAACGTGGCTTGGTATGACCTATTTCGCTGATAATCGATTTTCCAAGTGCGCTCCGCTTCGCCTCTAACAAACAATCATTGCTGGAACGCGTAACTATTCGCCGGCTTTTCGAGCCGTTCTCCCGAGAGTCCCGAGCGATTATTTGTTTATAATCCGACTATCTTGATGTAGGGCAGATGAATTTGGATTTTGCTGAAATTGTGTCAGCGCGCGGGCGGCGCGGAATAAGGGCTCGATTGGAACGTTCTGCACGAAAGATCATCGCGAAATATCTGAACGAGAGATACTGTGAAAGTATCTTTGTTCTTTAAAATGATCATTTTGATAAATGACATGAGAGTACTACTAGTACTACTACTTTTCGAACGAAAACATGAGCTTCCGAAATGCTAATGGATTTCTTTGAGAACGACGCCGTCGTTCTTCCAACTTTTTATATAAGTAAAATATATTACTGAGAAACAATATCGGAAAATCGTTCGTATATGTACCCGCGGTACGAGGTCACGCGTGGATGTGAGCACTCGTAAACGTGCCTGCGATAAAAGGAAATGGCGATCAGAAATTGCTGAAAGAATATCGAGCCGATTAGTAATTTATGGCTGCGGGTCACGGTGGTTAGCCTGTACGTACGTACGTACTGTATAGCGACGGCGTGAGAAATACTATTAGCTACAAAATTCGTGGACCTTCCGCACGGCGCGATGTTGTACGTGCGCCGAATATTGCGAGCGTTATAAATGCAGCTACCTTATTTCGAAATGTCTTTTTTCCTAAAAGATCGGAAGCGTTAAAGCTTCTTCTTAATGCACTCGGTTTATTTTTACCACGTACCATTACACGTTATGCGTCGGTAGATGCACATTGGAAAATCGACGGCGGATACGATAAAGAAATTTCAGCTTCGTTACGTGCGAGAAAAACTTGATTAATATTGAAATGTTTTGCGTCGCGCATATATTGCGTTACGCGCAATACATTACCGTGTGTAATGAAACATGCGTATATATCGCTATTGAATACGCTGTTAAGTACAAACTGTGTGAAATTCTGAGTTATATAATATGTATATAAGTGCGCGTTTAACGAAGGAATTTTCAACGTAAAAAATTAAATTAAACATTTTTGTTAAAGTGAGACTCCATTTAAAATCAACTGAAATTAAAGTTTCTTCGAATTAAACTTCGAATTCATGAAGTTTACCGAAACTTTTCCAACGTTAGATAACTTTTTAATTTTGAAAGTTTTACATTTTAAATGAAACGCTCATTCTAGATTCCTGAAAAAAATTCGTATAACTGTAAGGGACATATCCAGGAGCGATAAGATGCGATCACGTTTATGTAATTCAATGTTACATTACAGTTTGATGAACATTTGCAGCATCCCGCGTGCTCATATTATAAATGTTTAATATTGTGTAACGCGTTAATAACGTACTAGAGCACATCATATGCATACATGCTAATAATTCTACGTACTCTATACAGAATATTAATATTGTGTGTTAGCAGGCGTTACGTTATATTATGGGAAATTCCATCATAATTTAAAAAAATTACATATGGTATAATATTTTTAAAAAATCATCGAGAATATCTAGAAATACACAGCGTATCTCGTGCTACGTAAAAAAAAAGAGATGCACCGTCTATCGTAGACGCCAAGAATGTATTCGTTCGCTCTACCGCGATATTCGTACTTTCGAGAAAAGAGCAGGATAAAGAGCCAGACAAAGAGACAAAAGAAATCGGTTTAAAGCTACTGCAACCATAGTTCGTCGCTTCTGCCGCAGTTTAATCGCGTGTATAAATGTCCCTTTGTTCTGTATGTATCCTGTATATATTCTGGATTTTCACCGTAACTCCCTGCAGTTTTTCGAATTCTTCTTTTGTCGCGGTAATATACCGATTAAGATCTTACGGATGTCCGATTGGATTCTTCGCATTCTTGAGAATTATGCTCAAGTGCCCACAATCCGTGTGAGCTGTATTATTTCGTTGAAAATTCCAAAATTGAGGTGCTAGTTTCACACACACAGAGGTGTTGAAATAACATTTTACGTCGCTGCTCCCAACAATGGTCGAGAAAATTTACGATAAATCGCCAATACGCACCGGGCATTAAAAAAACATCGAAATTATGCATACGCGATGAAATATCGAGAACGCCAGGCATATCTTTTTTTTCATACGCGGTCCGCTCGAGTGAGAGGTAAAACGGCGCGAGTGACGAGATATAAATGGCGCGAGTACTTTGCGGATTTAATCTCGTTAATGCAAATTCGCGCGCAGTTCGCCAGTCGTTTCGTTAATTTCTGGGCTTTCAATCGCCCCATCGAGCGGCCTCTCGTTACGCCGCCGCCGTATGCATATGCAGTATACACCGGAACGTTGTTACTCAATCCCGCCTTCTCTCCGTGCCTTCGTTAATTCATTGATCTGCACCAATATACGTAAGAACAGTATCGCGCTCAATTGAGAATAAAATCCAATCGAATGCAAATATGATAAATATCACATCGCCATGGAGATCTGTTCGATTTGGAGCGAATTTCAAGTCCCTGGGCGCTTCGTTTCAGCAATTTTCCTAATGGCGTCGTGATTTTATCGCGCCAGCATCATCTACGATTGCACGGCAACATTCGGATCCTTGTTTAGACCACGAGAGGACATAGAAATTTTGGCGAAAGGAGCAAACGATCGAGTGACTTCTTTTGGTATTTTAAAAGGAAACCATGTTACCACTTCGCTCTATAGTAGAGCGAACGGGCATCGATTTTGCTCTCGTCGAACTGTGAGAGCACTCGTATTTTCCAAGCAGCGAAGTGTCTGATTGTACGTTAATGGAGTACTAAACCAATTGCTCGGTTGACTTCCGGTCCGCGTTGTCCGCTCTCCGCGTTAATTGCGATTTACGAGTAGGCTTGCATTGCGCCTTCTATATCTAATTATGATTAGGTCCTGTTATTGTTTTCGAGAGGTTTGTTCGCGAAATTTCATATGTCCCGTTTCGTTTCATTAAAGTTTTCCGTATAGAAATGGAATTGTTATCTTACCCTTTGAAGGCATCGTAAAACTCGATTTGCTCGCTGTATTTCTGTTAGTTATTGTTCGTCTTTTCTCAATTTAAGAATCTCTAAGATTCCTTAAAGTAAAATTACTGCCGAAATATAGACTGTTAGCTGTGCATTCAAGATCAGCAAAAATTCCACTCTTCAGAGTGATGAGGATTTGGGACCGTACTTTATTGAAAAATCTGGGATAATATTGAGTGAAAAATATACAGAGCATTTCGTGTTAATACAATGTGTTACAAAATTTTCCTATACAGGCTTATATATTATCCGAAAATCATGCAAATCGTGATGAGCATGCGAAACGTCTCGAATTCTAAATGAGTATCTGCTTTTGGACCATTTTAGGTTCAAGTTGCTTCCACATTGCTTCCACCATTGTCTTCTTTCGTCTCGGCCTTTCAAAATGTTCCACGTTGACCTAGTAGATCCTTATCTGCGGGGGTGTGAGACGTGATGTGTGAGAGGAGTCGATTGGTTAAGACAGTGTCAGGAGAATTCTGGGCGGACATGTGTCTTGTGTATCTCCACACAAGTAGGAAGAAAGGAATAGGTGGCAGCGAGCAGTACGATTATTTGTGAGCCTCCGCTGTTCTTCGTCCTCCATGAAATTCTCTCATCTGAATTGTAGTCCCAAGGGCGGGCCTACATGCCGCCAGGTCTATATCACTCCTCGTTTATAATTGAGCGTATTTCCCTTTCTCTGCTATTCTCCTCTTACGTAGGTAACGCGCCTGTCTTCCTGTCGCTGTCGCATTGTCTTGTGGCATGAACATATGGTGAATGCCTATGGTTGACATTGAAAAGCCGTCGCAGGCACAGTAGGGATCTCAACGAACTGTTAGACAATAATTTGACGTGCGTTACGCTTTAATTATAATGAGAGATGCTATAGCATCCCTCCGGTGGATATGTTTGTGAATTAATGTTGATTAGCCACTTATCAGCTTCATTAAAGTAATTTTTACAATAATATCATGCAGGTTCCAAGTCATCCAGGCTTTGCTATTATTTACGAATTCACGTTCTTTTATTTGTTTAATATTAAAGTTCTATCAGTAGGAGAAAAGTTTTATCAGTTAATCTTCTGCTTATTTTTTATATCTATAGTAGGAAATGTTGAAAGATATATATTTATATAGAAGGACTAGAAAAATAATTATAAAAAATATTTTCTTTATATAAATAGATTCATTTCCGTTACATGTTTTCTTTCCTTCTTTTTAATAAAAACATTGACGAGAATATATCGTGTTTATGACAACAAATATAAGCCAGGCTGCGTTGGACGAGTTATCGAATACGATTGCACTCTGCGACCATATTTCTGCGTTACAGTACGTGCTCTTCATTTTTCAATTGGCGCGGAGAAGCAGCGAAACGCGACGTTATTTTATAATCGAGTTGAAACACGTACAGAGAGAGCGTGCGAGGGCGGGTGCGATGGAAAAGTTTCCGAATGAAAACTTCTCCGCAACTTTTCGCAACGAACAACTCGGTCGCGATGCCATGCCCGCGCGGTGTTTCTTGTCTCGCGAGGGCCGCTTTCGCGTTCCCGTACAAAACTCTCCTCCGATAAGCGGCGTTACCGACAGCTTAATAACATTAGAGGGCGAGAGATACGAGCTTTTCGAAAGCTAGACTAATCGACTCCAAACAGAAAGTAGGGAAACTTGATAAAATTCCAAACTAGTCATACGCTCTGGTACGAAAATTGAGAAATGTACGAAAAGTAGGGTAAACGATCAATTTGGCCTTTGAGAAGCTCGTATACTGCGTCTCGCACGCCAGCATGAATATCGCGGCGACGTTATTTTACGAGTAAGAGCAGAGTCGTCGATTTAACAAACAAAATACAACATACAGTTTGTTTGTTTATTAAGCAGCGGCTATCAGGGAATATAGTAACCGGAGTATAATTTCTACGATAGGTGGAATCTCGCATAACGATCACGCAGCAGAATGCTTTTATCTTTACACATTCTCCAATTATTATATTTCGCAACACACAACACGACTCTCGTCGGCGTAATGGGTTATATGGATAATAACCAAAGGCAGATGCTTTTAGTAAAAGGGCAAAATCATTTGATTTAAAGAGTATAAACTGCGAGCGTGTAGCGAACGAATATATACCTTGCACTATTAAACGTGAAGCTTTATATCTCAAAGTTTCTCTTATATATAGCACAGCGAGTTGAATCAACAGCATAGAGACCTTACTGCAGTATCAAACTAGTCAAGTCGCTGTTACTTTATGCAATCGTTTTTAATTCATACCGTTTCAAATAAACACGAACAACGGAGCTTTACAACTCAGCTTTATTATTACTCTCTTTTATCACTCGTATATTCATTCCGGAAGCACAAAGCTTCGAGATAAAGAAGAACGTACCCGAAATATTGAATAATAGAAACAAAATAAATATAACAATACTTTTAATATAAAGAAGATAATAATTTAAGAATCTAAGAATATTACCTTGCTTATATGTCTGTATGTGTGGATATATGTTGTCAGAAAGAATTAACGTTCAAATAATCAACATCTGGACAATGAGCGTTTCACGGTATATTATTAAAAAAGATTTCCGCTTTTAAACAAAGAACAAGACAATTTTTGGTATTATTATCTTATTTATGATGTCATCTGGATTTTTCTTAGGTAACTTCTCATTTATGTAGTGCGATATTTTAATACGCAACATACAATCATATATTCTAATCTTCCCGTATCTTTTATATACATTTTCTTTGATAGGTATACATATATATAGAGATTAAATACTTTACATCATGCATACGTGTCTACCGCCGTTAAATTCTCTTCCATCCCGCGTCACTAGAGTGTATGGTAAAATATAATATAATCGGAAAATCCTTGTGAGAATCTCGTCGTAGCTTCTTCTCGTCGGCGCGTGCTTCTTATCTTGCAGCGCTGCCTAAGGCAATTTTGCTTGCCTGAGCAACGCTGGTCAGATTTTCCCGACGGTGGAATAGTACTTGCTCACCCTAATTATACGTGACTGACCAGCTCGAGGAGGAACATTTTACTAGGACGTTTTTATCCCGCGCTGACGTGTACGCTCTCGCTTTTGCACACATGTATCCCGCCCGGCAGAAGACCGTCTAATTCTCCGTGACGCGGTGAATCCGCAGCAACAGCGGTACGATGACTGTGCGCATAGTAGGGGCATTTGCGTAAAATGCGTAAAAACAAGCGGATTACGGGACCGCGCTAACTATATTCCGAGTTACGAATTCAACGAGCGATTTTGTGGCGTTTAGAGATCTGGTGCGAGAATGGTAATTACTATTTAAGCGAAAAAGCACTGAATAAAGCTGGCAGACTACGGGATTTAGCGAATATAAATTAGAGAAAAGAAAGAATAATTATAAATAGAATATAAATTAAAACAAATATAAATTTGGCATATTGGTATTTCACACATGTAATAATGCCAATTACAAATTAATTTTCAAGCTACAATAATGCGACTTTCACATTAAAAAATCAAACGTCAATAAAAAGATCTGAAAAGTTTAGTATTACACGATTGGACAACACGACTCGTAGTTTAGGATAAAAATTTGTAATTGTAATTTGCAAATGATAAATTTAGAAATACGTCTAGAAGCCTAGAGTGTTTGAGAATCGCTCAAAGTTGAAGTGCAAGAAGATATAACGGTCCAGTGACAGCTCGATCGACCCTGTTGGTAATACGCTCATTGAGTGCAGCTTTATACACGGTGGACGCCGCCGAATGACCATCGTCTGAGGTGAAACTCGCGCGGATTGCATTGAGGGCCAAGCTGATACGGATTCGCACGGCTTCTGATTGCCAACCGGTCGGCGGTCTGGTTTTCCGGAATAATCGGGGAAACAATTTGCCGGCGATCCGTGCTCGAACGCGCGTCTCCATGAGATCCGCTACTTCCACCACCGCCACCACTCGTGTACATGTATCGCGAATTGCAATTTAAATCCGACAATAAAGTTTTCCGCTACTCGACGCCTCCCGCTTCCTGGATCGCACTCGTGCGGAAATCGTGGATTTCTGTAAATGGCATTATACGGACGGAGAGAAGATGAAGTGTGTTAAGTTCTTTCTTTTTTGTTATTTCTCCGTAGAAGTGAGAAAAACCGCTGTCAAAATGTTAATATATTCTGAAATTACCAACTGATATTTTAACTACATTTATATTTTATTCAACACAATTTTATTTTATTTGTATTTTATATTAACTGCATTAATATTTTAATGATTTCAATAACGGCGTTTTCCAATCGAATAATTGCGAATAATTTTGATAAAACATTTATCCATGTGAGAAATATATATAAATTATGATAAAACATTGATTAAGTAATTAAGTGAATGTATACGTTGAACGAAATTAAACATATGTTTATGTATGTGTGTCACTACGATTAGAGATTATATGTTTTATGCATGCAGTACATATATAGAAATAACGATATGCATAATGTAGGTAATGTATGCTTTATTTTTTTCTTTCTCTTTCTGTTTAAATCATATTAGAAACAACTGAAAATATTACTTATATATAATAACATAAAAGAATCGCACAGATATTTTGACATTTAGGAAATATAGAACTCTTTAAAAATATTTATACGTATATAGTATTACGGTATAAAGAAAAGTTGGCAAATATCATTTTACGATATTTTGAATTTGTTTTTTCTTATAATTTCTTGAAAGAAATAATTATTTTTATAACAAATTTTCAATTTTCTTAGCAAGATTTTTCTCTTGGTAATTTATATTTGCATTAATTATCCACTATTTTATTGATTTCTCCAAAAAAAGTTGGAAATTCAATCGCGCGTTTGCACATAAAGCTGTAACATACCTATCTGCAATGGAAATCCTGTTCATATATGATGTAATCGCTTTTGATGGTGTCTACATTGTCGTATACTGATCAATGTCGAAAGTCTTTGCCTGGAGCTTCTATCATGTTTTGCGTTCATCTACGCCACGTGAATATTAATGCGACAACGCTGTCCTTTGCGCAGTCAAATCATTTGGCGTTAATTGTCACTGCAATTGTAATCTTCAATAGATCGTAAATCACATTATTCAACCTAACCACATGTCGTTTTTACGTTTCTGCGAATCAAGCGAGATAAAATGTACGATCCAATTTTCTTTTTTAATAATCTATCGGTCTCGATCTCTTCTTTTATCCCTTTGTTCTTCATTTTTCTTATCGGTTTACTCGTCCTTATCGAGCGCCAACCGAGCGAAACGCAATCAGGTTTTCGAGCTCACCTTCGCTCTCTTTCGGAACTCAATCGCCCGCAGAGCTATTGTAGTTCAAATTGTCATCGCACTTGTCTTCGCTATGCTCTCGTTTCTTTATTGTGTCTTCCTCGCGATTCAGAACTGATCGATGGAGCCGAAATTGCGAAGGAATCATTCGCCCGATCGATTGTCCAATTCATGTGCGCGCGTAAATAGATAAAACAACCGGTCTTTGACTTCTTTTTTCTTTAGCTAAAATCAACAGTACACTGTAAAAAAATTTTGTAAAATTACAACTATTATAGTGGGTAATTTTGAGACCCACTATAATAGTTGTAATTTTACAAAATTACAGTACGGAAGGAAAAAGTAATTTTGTATTACAATTACACAAATTAAAAATGTGTGGAAATTTACACCTATTATAGTGGGTCTCAAAATTACCCACTATAATAGTTGTAATTTTACAAAAATTTTTTACAGTGTATACTGCACTTCGTAAATCAGCAAGCCGATGTGAAATTGTAACAATTTTTGCAGCTAAGATGATAAATATTATACATAAATTATAGATAGAATTTTTGTTTGTGTTTAATTTTGACAAAGGTGGATTCATAATATAGTGGATGAATTTAATATTAATATCTATAAAAAAATAAATGCTGACTTTAACCGATTCTAGTTGATTATGTCGCGTATGCGTTAAAAGTTATGTTAAAAATTTATTTTTTACATTTAGAAAGAAAATTAGAAACTTTCTTTCAAAGTATGGATAAAAAATTATTATCAGTAGCTTAATAAATTTCTGCTCTTTTAATTATGTCAAAATAATTATTAATTAATAACTCAATAGATTATGCGCTACTTTGATGCAACATTTCATCAAATTTCGATTTCGATTGTATAGTCTTTATACCGAATATAAAATAAACCGTTATGCTCGTTTTACTTAATTCAAGCCAGCCATTTATTTCAACTGCATTAAGCGACTTTTAGAGCAATTCTGCTTCCAGACTGCACCGATCGACCGGTCGCAATCTAGACGGCGGACTCGGCCGATGCGCGATAGTGGTGGTGAATTTCGGCCGTCGCTTCCTGCCGTTTCGCAATTTCGTCCTCGCAAATCCATTTATGTTCCCTCAGTTCCAGTTCCTCGGAGTTGCGTCGCGTCGGCAGGTTTGTTTGTCCTGCCCGACAGGAATCTAACGGCTCCCGAGTATCCCAGGCCGGATATCCTTGTCCCTGACATCGTCATCCGTTCGAATTTGCTTTCTGTTTGCTTTACCTACGGGACATCGTCGAATTGGTCGCCCGTTTGCTTCGTGTCATGAAAATTGAACATCTTGACCCGCGCGATTAACCGATTCGGCAGGACCGTCGCGGCGTCGTACCCAGATACTCAAAACACTCGCGAGCATTTCTCTGTAAATGAGTTTCTCTCGCGAAATGGATGGCCGCAATGTTTGCCGAGTCAGATTTACACGATAACAGACCGAGAAAAAAATGCACAAACTCTTTTAATTAAATATAGGTATACATAAAAGAAAATCGGGACATATGTTCTGGCTCTTTGATATCTCAATATACTTGGAAAACTGCTGAAAAATATCGTTTTGCGCAAATTGAGACATCGCGGATAGGAGGGAATTTAATTTGCTGCGTGCAACGCATCGCGGCTCGCCGCTCTGCGGATTGACCGATTCGGGCATTTCCTGATACAATTTCCGGGGGATTAGGACGTGTTCCACGGCGTTTTACGAAAACATGCTTCGCTGTCGCATCCCCGTTACGTCGTCTCGTCGCACGGACAGGATGAGCTTCGGAGCCAATAAAGCGTAGATCCCTCCTTTGTGTACGAGGGACGGGAATTGCTTTCAGTCTTTCAAATTCTTGCGGATAATGTAGCCGCTTTGTAAACTGCTTTCATCTTATCCTATACTCTTTTTCTCGTTCGTTGTGCATACATTGGTGGCCGTGCTTGTAGACTGTCCCTGACTTACCACACTTTTCTCGTTTCACGAGTGGAATAGGTCAGCAAAAGCAATTCCAAAACTCATCGGTCAGTCGATTTTTCGGAGCTTTACGGGGGCTTTAAGATGTATCGGTCAGAGTCGCGCGCGAACTTTAGCCGTTATTGCGAGTCGGATCGACGAGGTTTTATTCATCCTCCGCTTCGATATCCTGCCGTGAACGTTTCGCAATGTTTGCGAAAACCTGTCGACGTGTTGTAACATTTCACATAAGATTTCGTTGCAGATCCGTTATTCGAATCCCTTTTGACATTTTAGCGATCGGGTGATATCTCATTCTCAATTCCGAGAAAACGATAAAGATATATAACACCGAATTTATTTCGATCGCGATCGATTTCGCGAGTTGTTTAATTTCCCCAACTAGGGTGAAAAGCTCGATTTTCGTGCGTGATCTCTCCGAAGACATAGATACATAGAGTTTTGCGGTTTCATGGAGTTGACCTTCCACAAGGTTGGCGGATGAAAATCGGTATGCGACGCCGATATTTCCATTTGCCGATGCGCATTCGCCAAATCGGAAAAGCGACGAGCCGAAGGTATTCTATTTCCGGGTGTGTTGTACCCCGGCGTGGCACTGTCATCAAGAATTTATTTGTTGCTGGAAAATGCATCGATTTTCGCCGCCGACCTACTACTTCCGAGCAGTACTGCATTTTCGGCGAATGCGCTCGGTTCATCATCCTTACATCTGCAGAGCGGTCTCGGGCGGAAAATCAATATTTGGTATATGTTCTTCGAATGAATTCACGCGACCGACTTTCCATTTGCAAATATTTTATATTGGAAGCCGTTCTTCATAATTTTTCACACGTCTCGGCGATTAGATTACGATGAAATTTCTGTTGACGTAAAGTTCGTCAGGTGTTAATTCGTAAGCTTGAGCCAATCGAGATCTAATTTTTAATAGCAATAGCAACTTTGCAATTATAGTTTGTGTGAGACTTTTACGATTTTTATTCTTTTATTATTTTAAGCGTCAATTTTTTATCTTACAAGATACACTACATTAAATATGTGTACACTATAATAAATAAATAAAATAGTGAAATAATATTTGTTATTTGTTGAATCTATCGCTTTAAATGATATTTGAATAATTAATTGACTTTCCAGATACTATTATAGTTTGCAATATTAACATATTTTGAATAAATTATTTATATGTATCTTTTGTCGTTAGCATATTTTTTATTAGTTGGTAGTTGCATTAAAATATAGATTGGTTAGAATTACACGGTACTTTATGTGTAAGTAACACTAACTTTATTGATCTAATAATTCCACAATTCTTCCCGATGTTTTCGTTTCTTATTGCTCTTATTTATTTAGCCGTAAGTCTTTTGATGTGGGAAGTCAAAGTGTAAACTGATTCCATGTAGGGGACTGTGCTACTTTCGTTTGAACGGGAATTGTAAGTGCACTAGACGTGGCTAATGTCAATTCGAAAGAGAACGACAAAGTGGATTTTGCCGCCGGTAAGTCGCATGAGACTCGATTCATAAATAAAGACGTAATGGGTGTATTTGTCGGCGGAAAATAGGGGAACCGTGTGCGTTTAATGCGAGAATGACGGAGAGAGAGGGAGAGAAAGAGAGAGAGGGAGGAGGGAGGTATCTAAGAATACACCACGTAAACCGGATTTGTCGCATGTCGCATTATGCGGGTGGATATATGTGAGTTGATGTTTTGCATAAACGGGAAAATTCAGCTGGTCAATGCATTTATGGCGAAATTAGTTTGTTCTCTAAATCTCTCCCTCTACCCTACTGAAAATAAGTATCCAAGATTACAGACCCTTTTTACTATAATATTAACGATATCCTGAATGACAATCGGAAAATTGCTGTTATTATATAATAATAAGGTCATTATTTCGAAAACGTATATTAATTATAAAACCAGTTGAATTATTAATCCTTTTTTATAATATTTATTTATATAAAATTTATGTATATCTCTTTTGCATTATGTGCAAAAATAAAAATTATGATTTCTTTTATAGTATATATATAGAGTTTAATTTATTTCATATTCTGTTCACTCATTACAAAATAACAGTTATTTAATTTCATTTTCCGATTACCGTTCTGTCAAATCTGTTCATCGGACCAGGTAATTGTAATTGTAATCTGTGCATAAAAACAATCGGATTTTTCTGATCGAAATTACCTGCTTTGATTATATTAACTATTATTTTTATTATTATTGTTATTCCAGCAAGTTTAATTATTTCGCTTAATATGCAGAACATTTATTAAGAGTATATAAAATAAGTAGCTTTTATCTTTATTAAATAACATAAAAAATACTCTAATTAGCCGCGTAATCGACGTAATTATTTGCATAAAATGTTCTCGCGTTCTCTCATCTCTTTAATTTCTCTCTGTCTTAGGACGCGTAAAATTACATGAGGAATACGAGCGAAATCCGATCGAGCGCCTGCTCTCCGCGATGAACCGATCTCGTCGTCATCTACGTATACGTGATTTATGTTTTATGCATATTGTTTCGGTGCATGGCGCATTGTGCGAAATGCAGCCTGGTATACACATGTGCACGCGTATGTACTAACCGAATACGAATACAGGCGCGCGCCATTGCAGAAACACATACATTTCGCGGCATTACAAGTTTCTAGCCGTCAAAATCTCGCATATATCGCGGCATGGTCCGAAAAATGGTTTTTCTCTATCCCTTATTTCAGGAGTAATTCGACGAATTCAGCCTCTTCTCGACCCGCTTCAAGTTTTTCCGTAATAGCCTTAGACATTTTGATCTATCAGCAAGAGGCTGAAATTTTATGCCATATGAACAATATTATTATCGTAAAAGTCACGATTATTAGGAGGCTTTTAAGTAAAGGATGAAGTGATACCGACGCACTTTAAAGTACTACATCCATCAAAGTAAAAGAGATTGCAAAGTATTTAGTATGAAGAGGATTGCAGAGATACATGTTTAGATCTAAATGTGTTTCCCCAGACTTATTATATTAAAATATAATTTCTGAAACCGTAATTTTGCATTGAATTCTTTGCTGAAGGAAAAGCTTATCTCCTACGAAAAGACCATTTATGCATATCTTATAAACAATTATTTATTTTCTTAAATATATTTTACAAATTCACACTCTTAGTGCTTTTACGAAAATTTCATTTTTTTAATGGGGATACTGTCTTCTTGCGAAGAAACTATTTTAATTGTATAAACAGTTAATAATCACGTCGAACCTCATGAGCTCGCATGGCATTTGTTTCGACGAGTATATCGGTATATTTTTTAACGTGATATTCGATTAGAATAGCTACTCGACGCTACTTTTCGTTCGCGAGATGGTTATTTTCCAGCCGATTTTAAGTTTCCTTCGGAAGTGGAAGCGACGCAATATTTCAGGCGGAATCACGCGCGCACTCCGGTACGCGCGCGGTGGCGTAACATCTCGCGTAGCAAACTATAAAACATATATTTCGCGTTCCTCGCGCCGACACGCGTCGCGCGCACCAGGTCGCCGCCGCCACCGACGAGAATGCATGCAATAACGCGGCTCGGGAGTGCGAGCACCCCTTCGTATTAACCTCCGGCACCTTCGGCTACCCGCATACATGTTTCCACCTTGTGTGCGACTGCGAGTCACCTACATGCGAGTCGCGCGTTTCCTTTCCCTGCTTTCGCGATGACGCGTGCATGCACATGCACGCGTGAGTAGTAAATATGGATGTGCGATAATATGGAACGACTACATATGTACCTATATTTCTTCGTGTACGTGATGCGGGGTTTTTTTCTGTGCGCTGATCTCACGATATTATATGTTATATAGCATTCGCCGCTGCGTGACGTTTCTTTCAGACAAACTGTCATGACTTTTAGCAATTCCTTGCAATCGGATGACTTTAGTCTCTTATTTTTTCGTGAATTTAGTGAGCTAAAGCCCGTTTTTTAATGAGTATTAATTTAAGATATCAAGTTAATTGTATATTAAAAGATATATAAAAATATATAAATTTAAGGTACATATATTATTTCAAAATATGTGACTCACACAGATACACACATCCGTATATGTATATACGTGTACGTTTCCTTTTTGGTGTTTCAAAATATTGAACATTTCTAATACGACACACGTTCTATTAAAAAAAAGAAAAATTCTTTTAGTATTATTGAAATTATTGAATTAAGTATATAACTTGTTACGATAGTTTGTTTGGAATAATAGAGATTTATATTTTGAAGTAAATTCGCGTAATATTAACGACTTAGACTGTTACAAAGGGAACACCGCACGTGGTTCACCACAAAATAAGATCATCCAAAGAATTTCCGTATGAATTATGTAAAGAGTATTCTCTTTGCGAATGCATGCCGCAAATTTAGTTACCTCTGTTCTGCAATTTTTCGTTTCTCTGTTTTGAGACGAGCGAAAAATGAGGCGCATTTAGCTCGCGCAACGTACGGTATTTCCCGCAAGTTTGCGGTCTCCTGGGAATAATTTCGATAAAATGACTTTTATCGCTTTTATCGGCGAGCGATCTTTCTTCCGTGATTCCGTGGTTCGAATCAGCTGGTTTTAGAAGAGAATCGCGAAGGTGCCATCACTCCGGTCGTTCGTAGCGAAATGCGGGCTCGTTCCGATTAGAGGTTCCTAGATCTTCCGTAGATTAAGTCTCGATCTTAATTGGTAATCGGATTGATTCCGCGAGACCGCCTCCGCGGATTGGCGAGAGGCCTTGAAGCTCCTATTATTCTTACAAATTGCAAACGAAGGTGAGTTCCCGCTATAGAGCCGAGTCGAGTGGGATTCGTGCATTATGCTAATAGCGATTTTCTTAATGTCACGTACTTTCGCGGCGCGGCGAGAAAAACGCAGAGGGATCGAAGACAGAAACGAGTACGTTATTTCGGAGCCTCCGTCTCGGAATAGGGGGAAAAGGGTTGATCGCACCAACATCGACAACAATCGGCCGTGTCGCGCTCGGCGTGGGGGGCGGGCTTATTTGCAATGCGCGTTCAAGCGCCCGCGCCGGCGAGCTCCATCGCGTAACTATAAATAACTATGATCTTTCGAGGCGTGGTGGGTTGAAAATTATACGCAGCCTGTTTACATCGCTGCGAGCCTCTCCGCTGGTGGCACGTAATACACGGTAGGCGTGAACTATGGCTAATGCACACATCTGTTGCATTTAGCTCTCTCATCTCTGTCGCAATTAACTTTTTGAGCTCCCGAATTTTCGTTCCGAATTTCCTCATCTCGGGATACGCGCGCGATTTCTTCGTTCTCTCGTGGATTAACTTTCCACTCGTTGATTCTTTTTCCCCGTCCTCGACTCGGTCTCGCTTGTGTGATCGCGCTAATTTTTTTTTCTTTCGTTGTTTCGTCATTTATTTTTGCTCCATTGCAAGCATTCGCGAGTGAACAAGAACGTTTTTCCCATCTACTTTGCTAATTTGATCATATTTTCAAGCGGGATAAACTATCTTTCATGTACGGAAACATATTCTTTCTGTGTAATACATGCTCAGTTTTACTTCGTACGTGGTGGAATAAATTTGTAAGCTATATTACCCACATGTGTAGGATACTTTATTGCCTAAACGTGCAAGCTATAAGAGGCTATAAAGTAAAATACGCGGCGATCGAGATATACGTGTTTACAATAGCAAGTACGGATATTTTTATGTCAATTCGCTCGTCACGTCGCTGAACCAGGATACTGTCTATGAATAAACTTTGCCGATAGTTTATACGCGGCTGATATAATATTAGCCGATCAGTTTTATTTTTAAAATTCTTATATAAAGATCCATTATAATTAGATTTATTCTATAATTATTATAACCCCTTGGATAAGATAATGGAGCGTAAAATCGAGGTTTTTCCCGACTCTTGAAGAAAGGTAATTATTTGGAATTTATCTTTTTCGCTAAACTAATGGGCTGATTTCGAGATAAATATCGGCAGAGGAAGACAGAACTGGCATAACAACGCGAAAAGAGTCTTTGCTGCTTTCCGTTGTTCTTTGAGGACTTGCTCGGAAAGGGAAACTCTTTAAAAAAGGATCCGCGGACGTTTAAGAACGCGAGAAAGGCAGATTTTCTTTGAAACGGAAAGGAAATAGTTGGCTGAGAAAATACTAACGCTGTATTTCGACGGCTTAGTTGAATACTCATACGCCCGTCATCATTTCTTTCAGAACTCTACTTTCACGACAATCCGCGAGGGATTTACGATCATAGCGAACAAAATATATATCGCTAATAAATCCCCAAGCGACGCTTGTCTTATATACACGGCAATTTATATATTATAAATCGCTCGAATTTAATGCGAAATGCGGAAGTATAATGAAATATATAAATCTAAATTATTCATGCATGCACGAATAATAAGCGATGGGATTTAATACTACCGATACATGATAAAATAATAATTAAAAACGGCAACGAACCATAAAAAATAATTAATCGCATAAATATGATTAAAGGACGAAACAAATGAATGTTATCACGTTTAATAGAAATGCAATGATAATATTTGAGAAGCATAACCAAGTACTACTTTAAAATAAACTCTTATTTTTAATCTTTATTCTACATATTTTACTTACAATTACAGTCTACATAGATTGATAAAAATTCAAAAAAACGAATCTTGACAGATTAGACTTTTATGTGGACCTTTGTGAGGACATTAAAAAAAAATTCTATACTGATAAAAGTATATTTACAAAATTCTTAGCACTTTAAACGATCTTATGAGTGGAATTTTATATGTTGTATATTTTAATGTATGCGTGTATACTTTAACGTATATTATTATATGCGTGTCTTCTAATTCTTTTATTTATCGTATCACACGGCACGAGAAATTATGAATAAAATTCTATCCTGAATTCTGACACGAGTTACAGGTCGTGGATGTAATTTTGTATAAGAAATGAAATTGAATAGGAGCGCGATATATTCACATATTACATATTTCGGTTGTTCAAAGAGCCTTTACGAGATGCATGAACCTGCCAAGACATATAAGATTATATATATTGTGCTATGTACATTAATTATATAAATCGCCGTGAATTTACATCGTGTCTCAACGATTTTACGAGCAACGCGTCGGTTTGTCGCGCGAAATGACAACGCGATTTTTCGTACGAAAAGAATAAAGAGAGTGGACACAAGAGGCGGGGATTGTTGCGGGACGAGGAGGGGAAGAGTGGAAGGGAAGAGTAACGCGGCTCGGTGGTATCGATAAGCTGATTTACGATCGACGACCGTGCGCGCGATGTAGAAACGCTCGCTAGCAAGGAATATAGCCGGTCGTAGCGCGATGGCGAACGTGTCCCGGAGGTAATGCATTTTATAGTGGACCCTGCGACATTCCGCTGCAATTCGGTCTCCGCGGAGACTCACCCCCGATGACCTCTCACCCCAGTATTCGGTTAAGCGCGGCTGCCGGTAGCTTCGCCACGATCATCGTCTTCCGCGGGCGCGAGTTCGTAAAGTCCCCGGTATACCCCGTCGTCAACAAACAATGCTGATAATGACGATAATAATTTACAATTTGTATTAGAACGTATGGACGAGAATGGGGAATGTGGTAAAGCATTTCGCGAAATTTCGCCTACGTTCTCAACGTTCTCAGTTGGTAGCGCGAGAGCATCTGGCAATTATCGAGGAAATGCGATTTCATTTTTTAGATGGCCATCGCGGACAAATATCTCTCGGAAATACGGCAACTATTATCACGAATTGTAATTGCTGTTTAATTCCGTCGCGCGTTTCATTGTCCGGCGATGTCCGTTTCGTCAACATAAAAACGTCGGAATTGCAGTCGAAAATTTAAAATCCATCTATAAATATAAAAATTACAAAATACTATACGGAAAAAAATATACCGAGTAATGACTCAGTAAAGGGCAATTACAAATCTGTCAGCATGTCGCGGAATAGCATTCAGTGTTTCAACAGTATCGTGCTTCAGCAATGTAAATGTAAAACGCCTGCAGAACAATTTTGCAACGCTGGAACAATTTTGCTAAAAACAGTAGAACGATAAATAAAACGACGACGCTGCACTTCCATTTGCGAAAGAATATAAAAACTGCATATTTAAAAAAATGTGATACACGGCAGAGAAATGTTTCATAATAAATTCTGCTTATGGTGAAATAGTAAATGTGAATTATGTTATGCAATTTGGAATGAATTTTAAAATTCTTCAGTATCATATCCATTTGACTGCAGTTAATCACGCGCATATTTGTTCTCTTGATTTATGAAAATAAATACCTCTCTTTGATAGAAAATTATAAACGTGAATATTTTTTCGTAATGTGCAAAATATTTTTTACATCAGATTAAGCGCTTTTATATTACGTTGCTTAATAACCGTCAACTTTTGAATAACTGCATTTTATACATATCATTTTATATGAAAGATTATTGTCATTGTAGTCTGCATACCAAGCTTCTTTCTCGAATGTAAGACATTTATTTCGTGCTCAAATTTCCATCCATTATATTTCCCTACCGAAAGGAGCATTCTCTGCCGAAATATCTTGGTTTATTAAATGAAAATATTCAAATGATATTTCTTAGTTGGCTGCTCCCTCGCGCCCGCGCCGCGCCGCGCCGGCGCCGCGGCGTGGCGCGGTAATATCGCCGGAGTTTGGAGCTTACAAGTTTCCGCACTATAATATAACGATACCATTGCACGTTAAGTTTACACCAACAGTCGAATAAGATTGCCATAAGCTAAGGATTCTGGACTACGATATCACTGCGCGGTAGTGCTAATCTTTACATGAATCCTCGTGTGAACTTATCTTTAGAGAGTACACGCAAAGTGTCTTAACTCATCTCGTAATATTTATTTTTTCCATCGTATTTCTGTATTTGATTAAATCTTGTCTCGTTCTAAATCTAAAATTTAATCCATTGGCATTTGTTGTCACTCAAGATTTCTTATTAAGATTTAACAAGGGCTTATCATATATTTTGTCAAGATACATGTAATTATATATAATCAAACCCACTTTAAACGATTTATAATTTTATTTGCCGTGCGAAAAATTGAATTAGAATACGCACATATATAAAATTATTATATATTATAGTATTATATATTACAAAATAAAATACGTATGTCAAAATACACCGTAAAATATTACAAATAGAAGCGTCACATTTCTGTCCTATTTATTCTATTTAATTTTTTATATCGTATGTTCTGATGTATATGTGTTTTAATATATATTTTACTATATCTATGTTTTTTTTACATATATATGTTCGAACTGTAGCTCGTTCAAAGCGAGTTTTAAATACATATTTATATTTGTACGTATCCTAATACTTTAAATGATTTTCGTGTTACACGACACATAAAACTATAAATAGAATTCCGTTCTGAATTCTGACACGAGTTATAAATCGCCTAACGTGAGCTTTAGTATAAAATGTACCGCAGTAATTGTTCTCTGCAGGAACAATCCTTATAATAAAATTTCCATCGAGTTATTGCGACCTGTTAAGCTACATTTCCATAGCGTCCGAATGAAATTTCTCAGAACGATTTCCCCTTCTCCTGAGTTTTCGAATATCTCCGTTACCGGAGCTTGGGTTCTGGGATATCGCGGAAGTAATATTTATGGGTTCGTATAATCCACGGGATTCCCCGGCGCGGCGCGCAGCGAATCGGAGGGATTCGCGTCGCGCTCGGGAGTACGAGTCAATTCGTGCAGCCTTTGAAGAGTCTTAAGCGGTTGTCGCGTTAATCGGATAGAGAAATTTCCGCGGCCACGCGGACGTAGTGTTGGGAGCGAGCGAGCGGGCAAGCGAACGAACGATTTCGTGCTCTTGGCTGCGTTTCAAAGCCGTTTCGTGGCCCTCGAGGGCCGTTGCAGTCGAGGACCCGCAGCCGATTAACCTAAATCCCCGCCATCCTTTTTGCAATTCACGCGAGCCGCGATGGGAAAGCGAGATTCGCGTTTCCGCGCTCACCCGATCGAAAGAAACTGATAATGGGCGTGGCGCGAGGAACGATTTTCTTCTATCTCGCGGGAGCAATCAGCTCGCAACTCTTGTAAAGGTAAACTCGTGTGAACACTTCGTGTTCGCTAATAATACGGACGCTTTATTGAAAATTATCATGTCCACATCGTGTAACTGTAAAAACGTGATCGGAGTAATTAGTAATACATTTTTTTTATACTTAGCATACTTCAGAAGCTCATATTTCAGTTGAAAACGATATCTGATCAATGTTAGCAACACAGTTACATTACACGAGAATTAATAATAATAATAATAATCAAATCTTGAAACTTATCTTTGTCAGTAAATAATGAAAATGATTTTTACTCGATCTAACTGGCCACATTTATCAATTGTAACATTCATGACGTTTCGACCATTGGTTGTGGTCCTTCTCAAGTGTGAAAATCTAAGTCATAAAATGAAATTCGCAATATAATGATTCACATAATAATAACAATGCATTAATAATATAAAAATTGTGTCCATTATTGAATCATGCGCAATCATGAAAGTGTGCAATCATAGATTCATTGACTTATAGCTGCATGTGTGTGAGTTTGTTACAGTTATCATAATTGTCTTTGGATGGAGAGATCTAAGATTCAAATTAAATGTGTATTAGCGATTACTTTAAAAACAAAGACCATAAAGATTGTCGCATTTTTGCGCACGACAAAATACGACGACGAAGGAAGAAGGAACAAGTAAGAGCGGCTAATTGCTAAAGTTCGACGAACGTCCGTGCTCTCTTTGTTCCGTTGTAGCGCTTTTGCGTAACGATTTCTCCAAGGGTTCGAACCGAGCGATATATACAAAGCGCGTGAAGGAAAAAAACTATGGATTATCTCATTCGGCCGGAATGGAAAAGTTCGTCCAACTTCTCCTCCGCGGGTCAGTGTTTTTAAAATGGATTAACTCGCCGATTGAGCGAATCGAGAACGCATCAGCGCTGCAGCGTCGAGGAACAGTACACAGCAGATCGATAAGCGGATTCTATTTATCTTGTTCCTTGTAGGAACATAAAGCGCGCAGATAAGACGGACGGAGTGAAATACGTAATTACCTTTGGGACAGTATGATGGGCACTATTTTTCATACGCCATAAAAACTCGATGCAATTTGTATTATCTGGTGCCGCTTGAGACGTATCGTATATTTATGTTTAATTCCGCTATATATCTAAAGCGTTAAACTTGTTTTATAGATGATCTACATGTAATTTACGTTAGAATAAAATTCAGAATAGAATTATGTTTATAACTTTATGTGCTGCACAATCAAATTGGCAAAATGTGTCTTTAAAAAATTTGAAGAGTGAAAATACACATATAATATTAAAATAAAATACACACACACACACACACATACTGAAAAATACGTGATACATAAAATTATAAATAGAATTTTATCCTGAATTCTAAAATTAGTTTAATTAACAATAAATTCAAGAATAAATTAATTACACAAACTACTCTACGAAATCATTCGATGCAAAGCTTGGTATAATAATAAATCGGTTAACATAAAGATTGTCAAAGATTCGGTAATACAAACATTTAACATTTTATACTTTTGTATTTACGAAGACAAAAACTGTGTAACATTAATTAATCGTATCAGTGAGCGATTATATCAATTTTTCGTTTTCTATTTGAAAATTACATCGGTAACGAAAAACTACACACTCTATAGCACTTTCCGGAAAATTCTACCCCTATTTTATATACTTGTGGTAAAAATTCAGTCCAATAGTTTTTAAGTTAAAAACGCACAAACATACACCACCCGTAAGGATTTTATATATTAGTATAGATAGACCGAATTTGTATTAAAACCATATAAAATAGGGGTAGAAGTTTCCGGGGAGTGCTATAGAGTGTATAGTTTTTAGTTATCTATTTTCTGGAAACTGATTTTTTTAATTTTTTTAATTTCACCACCCATAAAAATTAAAAAAATCGGTTTCCAGAAAATAGATAACGAAAAACTACACACTCTATAGCACTTTCCGGAAAATTCTACCCCTATTTTATATACTTGTGGTAAAAATTCGGTCCAATAGTTTTTAAGTTAAAAACGCACAAACATACACCACCCGTAAGAATTTTATATAATAGTATAGATTTAATATTATTTAATATTACACAATATATGCGCTAGAAGATAAATGCGATTTATTAATCTCTAGTCGGCTCGTAACAATCAAATACTATGGACGGTGCACAATCGTACCACGATTGATTGCGGTGCTATTGGCAATTTTCAGGTGGAATCTGATAGCTCGCCGTGGTATTCGAATGGACTAAAGGCAGCTCTGGCTCTCTCTCTCTCTTCGATTTTACATAATTGTATAAAATATGTACGGCTATTATAAAATATATATCGCATACGGGATTTAAGATGGAGATGGAGTGACACCGAGGTGAAAAGCTTGTTCGGTTCAACTGATTTAATTTCGTTCGTCTCACGGTTTACGCCGTTCCTGTCCAAAGGTAGCTTCGCAAACTTCAAAGGCCGTTTCGGCGGCCGCTAATAATTCATATGTAGCCATGTGCGAGGAAAAGTGGCGAATTATTCCGGCTGGAGAGTAACGGAATTACAAAGCGAGCGGTTATGCATTCGCGCAAATGCATGCGGTTACCGGTTCCGTGCGCGCGCGCGAGAGAGAGATGCAGTTGTCAGTAGACGCCTACATTTTGTTAATGAACGCGGTGCACACGGAAAGCCAGCCTTGTTGCACTTGGCAAACTGCGACTAGCTACGAGTCGGACATTTATTTCTCTCGCATATCGTATCTGCGCGCATCGCGGCACCGTTTATTGCGACAACGCGTATAATATTATCTGCAGAACGAGCAGACGTCTAATGGCGTCCAGTGAACATATAAGTTGTCTTTAAAATTTTAGGTACCTATGCACGCCTATGAGATTCAACGTTAATGACATATTCATACGTCATAAGGAGCTTAAGAGAAATTTCATATGTTTGTGCATTGCGTTTATATAATTGCAAAAAAAGATAACAGTTTATATTTCCTGTTATTTTGTAGCATTAACCTTGGGTCCTCGCCCGTTGCAACATTGCATATTTGTCTCTATCTCATCCTGTGTGGTGTAGCCCGTATAAAAACAGTTCGTTAAAGCCCGTCGCATTTCCAGAATAAATATGTGGGTTGTATCCCACGGTGTATTTACTACAGCAATTTATTAGATATACAAATACAAATAGCGGAAATTACGAGGTGGCGTATATCGATATCGCAGTGGAATAGAAATATAAACTGAATATCGGATTATGAATAGCGCGATTAATCATACGTATCATCTAAATAAATAAATAAATATTTGTAACAAATATTGCGCACGTATTGGTGCGTATATGTGGAGCTGACACGTCGTGTAGCGAAATTCTTTATTTTTTCTAAGCTGATAAATCTTAGGATATGTCGTCTGTAGAAACGATCGCGGTTTTATGGCGGCATCCTTTGAGACGTAGGTTAATACACTTACGACGCGTTATAAAACTCTTTACGACAACAATATTCTCTCTCAAATGGTGGGTACGCGTTCTATTTTCCGCGCGCGACCGATCCGCGGTAAGGCGACTTTTCGGGTTGCACCTCCTCTCTCTTTCTCCCGCTCTTTTTTTTAGCATTTTCCGCCCGTTTTTCAGCTTTATCCGGCAATTCGATAAATTTAACAACGGTAAAAGCCGGAATTCGCCGCAGTTTTTCTATTTGTCGGCAAATTCGCCCGGTCTCCGAGCAACCAGACTGCGCAGGTGTATATTTTATTTACTGGGTAGATTCTACAATGCCCTTCTATACCATGCATAGACTAGAAATTAGACAATAAGGTATTCGTGAAACGACGTAATATTACGTTAACCAAAATTACGCAGAGTAGAATAAATTTGTTATTTTTTAATAACTTTATTATAAGATTAAGATATGACATTAGAATTGCATAATTTACACACACATACACATTTCTTTTTCGAAGAAAATAAAGAACAATGCATATTGGAACGAGGTATTTTTTGTATCTTTTACAATCAAAAAGATTGTATTGTAATGTTCTTATTCGATACAATATTAAATGTAGGTACGTAATATCACTTTATATTGAAAATTTTATGCAGTAAAATTTAAATAAGTCAGATAATACATACATACACATAAAAATTATTTTTTGATGATGAAACAGACTGTGACTATGACTATAAGCTATAATAGAATGTAATAAAAAAAAGAGATTATCTATATATTTTATTAACATTAGATATATATTTTAATGCTACAGTTTTATTAGCAATTAATTATTAAAAACGAGTATGATTAAAATCTAAAAAAGTTAAAAACAGACAGTTGTTTAAACAAAACGAAGGCAACTGTCGGTGAAATTGTGTGAATCGCGCTGCACCGCGATTTTTAACCCGTTCCACTCTACTAAACATTTCGTATGAGGGCCGATAAAACAGCGCAGCAGTGAAGAGACCACGTGACAGCTTCATAAAGCAGTGGACTATTTGTTAGACGTAGTCCGCAGGAATAAAGTAGGACGTTAGGTCGTACATCCGTCGTCTGAGAGAAATTTTATTTGCGATTCATCGTGCCGGGTTCACGACGGCCGCTAAAAATTCGAAAAAATTACGTTGGTCTTCCGATCGATTTTTCCCGAAAATTAGACGTAATTCTCCGACGTTCTTTCCGATTCATTGCGGCCGCCGATGACAACCGAGTCACTCCTAATCATTTTTTCAGTTGTCGCGAAACATCACGGTCCCGCGTGTACCCCGTTACACCCGCGATACGTTAAAACGCGACGCAACGAGTATCCATCCGATACTCGATGATTCTGTTTTTCATAGAGCTCGTAATTTCATAACAGCGCGCACCGCAGCTTTTATTTTCGTAAGGACTCTTTCGTCAGACTCGCCCCCTCCCTCTCCCTCTCTTGTCGGCCAACGAAAGACTCCTCATATCTCGCGCGATCATTTTTGCTGCGAAATAACGCGTCGCCGCGCGTGTGTTTTCATTTCTCGTTGCCGATGCTTTCTCGCGCGAACCGTACAGCTGTTTACAGCGGCAATTTGTTCGGGGTGACGTTCGGCGCGTGTTATACGTGCCATTTATTTTCGCGAAGCGCGGCCCGCCGCACTTCCTGTCGCGATTCTACTCCGGTAGTCCCACAGAA
Source organism: Temnothorax nylanderi (assembly GCF_030848795.1). Taxonomy (NCBI): domain Eukaryota; kingdom Metazoa; phylum Arthropoda; class Insecta; order Hymenoptera; family Formicidae; genus Temnothorax; species Temnothorax nylanderi. The sequence continues at coordinate 1,608,371 of NW_027249089.1, read as the reverse complement.
ATGGACGTCACCGTGCAATTAGAGGGAAGCAGCGATACTTTGTGATCGCGCCCGGTCTATTTTGCACCTACGAATTTTTTTTTGATCCATTTGGTTTGAATCGAAGTTTTATAATTGTCTTTGTCGCGCGTGTAAAAAAAGCTAGTTTGCTCTCGAAAACTCATCTTGAAAGTTACATATAAAATGTACAAGTTACACGACTACGTGCGTGCACACATGTCGCATGCAAGGTGTGTTAAAAAAAATTAATCTGCCTTGCGAAGAATCAAGAGAAACCAACCAGGAAATAAATATTTACGTAATGTGTATATGAATTCTTCTGTATGTTCTTCTTATAATTAGTTTTGCCTTTTCTCTGCGCGTAAAAGTATATGCAAAAAATGCTTGTGTACTTTCTCAGAGAAAGCGTACGATATTATAATTTTTTTTCGTAATACTTTTTATCTTTAATAACAATGGCATAAAAATATAAAGTTACTACATATTTTAATATTTCGCTGGACGGTTTATAACGCAAAGCCGTAGTTTTAATAAGAACGCTAAATTAAAAAAAAGAATGATGAAAAATTATTAAATGCGCGTTAAAATATATTATGAATAAGAGTAAAATTTACCTTAATAAAATATGTGTTAGATCAAATAACAGAATTACATATTGAAATCTGTTGTAAAGTATAATGTATCCCGTATTTCTGTAAAGTATTATGTATCCCGGCGTTTTGTCATGTTTTATTAGAAAAGAAATATAAAAACCTAAATTTTAGATAATCTATAACTTTAATTTTAGGATCTTTATATTTAGAAACTGTAATTTTATGACTTATGAAATTATGAGTATCTTGATGTAGATTTTATACACACATATGTACATATTCTGATTCTTCGATAATTCGATGCATGCGATGATTGTCGCGCGATGCTATAGCGTCGATATCGATCAAAGAATATTTATGATTTCGTAAGAGCCCAAGTATTCTTCCTTTAATTGATTTGACTGCGTCATTTTGTCTAGCCTATAAAGTAACTTACGGTCGATCCTCAGAGCGTGGTCAGCAACCTACATTTCATGTATTCTCCCATTGGTATTTTAGATATTATCTGCGAATTTTGTGTAAGTATGTGTTGCAAACTAGCACGTGAACTATCACGCGAGCCTAACTCGCAAGCTCGTTCCCCTTCGAACTACGTTTCACCCCATTCTCTTTTTACCTCTGACCTCGGCCTGAACTTCGAGCACCCGGATTACGCGTTCTTATTTTATCGGGCAACCCTGAATTTCGTGCACGTGACGAGCGATCGTTCGTCATATTCTCTATTCACGTGCATATAGGTACGTATATATTCGTACCGGTAGCTTTCGTACCGTATCAATCGAACTGCATTTTGGCGCAAAACGCCACTTACCCTTGATTTCGTGACGATGCGAAAATAACGACCTTCAACGAGTCCATATGTTTGCGTGTGTCCCATTATATCCAAAAATAAGATTTAAGCAGCGTATATAGGTGGATGTGAAATTGACCTTTTCTAACATGTCAACTTTCTTATTTTCAGGATGACCCCCGCATAATGAAAGTTGGAGACAAGAAACGTTGGATACACGACCCGAATAGTAAGTGACATATTGTCAAAAATATCTGCATGAATTTAATAATCTTGGATGCATAATATTGGAGGAACTTGTGTAAATATATCTTCTTGAATTATTTTTTCATATAGCTGGAGCTTAGCTTTTTTATTCTATTTTTATTTAAAAATAAATAAATTTAGATAAAAAGTAAACTTTTATCTGAAAATAATATAAAGTAGAGAAAACGTTTTTAAATCGTCTGATACAATATCAATCGTCATATAAAATAATTTAAGAGATTTTCTTTGAGAATATCTAAATATGGATAACTAAAGATCAAATCTGTTTAATAAATGCCTCTGTCAATAATACGAAGGTTTTGCGTGAAACCTAATCAGACTTTGTCTCGTGTATTTCAATCGTATGACAGGTAAATGGAACATTTAACGGGCTATATTTATCGCATCGCGCGAAGTTCGCATGGATAATTGGCATTGTCGCCGGTTCGCCGATCGAATTGCGTTATGGCGCGTCAAATGAATTTCACGCGGCATGTATCCCCTCGAGCGCAAATCGTCGAGCGCGATGTCATCGCCCGCCTTTCGAATGCCTCGCGATTTTTCACCCCCGCCGGGTGATGCACGCTCGCGAACTTTTCGCGCCGCGCCGGGAGGATCGTAAAGCCGGATATACGTACGACCGGTATGAATTCGAATGGAATCTCTCCCCCCCCCCCCCCGTCAGCTGGTTCGCTCGGCGAAATGTGATATTTATCACGAGCGTTGCCGCTAAATTCCCTAGAAAATTCCAAATATTATATATACTTCACGTACGCGTTGCACGCGGTCGGATGTATCGTGAAAATCTGGAGTAAAAGTCGGAACGATAGACGGTTGTGAAAATGACACGAACATACCCGACAAGAATATCACGCTGCGCGCGAATGATGTACCCGAACAAATATTATATTTATATCTTTTTCTTATAAATATTACATAGAATTTCGAGATGGAATTCTTGAATTTAGCGCGTCAAGAATATTATTCGTTCTATGTTATCGAATGTATTATTATAATATATACATGCATATATAGTTAGAAACCGTGAAACCGTGAAATGAAAATTAGAATTGCTTTTCCTGTTACATTTGTTTAATATTAAGTAAACTTTGAAAGATAAATATGTAGATTGTACTTGAAAAAAAATGTGATAAAAAATAACCAAGTTAGATGACGTTCATGAATTTAAAGTTGCGAATAAAAGTTAATAATAATGCATGCGGACATCGAAATCCACTGATGAGTAAATGAAAGAGAATTGCGTCGAACGGATTTAATGCCAGTAGTAAAAAAGATCGTATTTACATGTCGTCTTTTTAAACGTTTCCAATTTGAATAGCGCCGTGCGTCGTTTAAAATATTGCTGAATTCACTTCGTTAAAGATTTGTATATAAAAAAACATTATATGGTGCTCCGTGGGCAGAACGGATTTATTAATAAAAAATATAATCCTATTGTAATGCAGATATATGCTGAGAAAAATGGAGGATAAATTTATAGAGGATGGACGCAGTTGGGTGCAGTTTATCCCGGTTTTTACTGCAACGTTACTTCGCAGTTTCCTTTTGTTTTTCTTTTCCTCTCAGCTCTTTTCTAATTGGCTGTGACGCATCGTGTATCATTCATGTGCTTTTGATTCTTTACTGTGTGTATCTCTATACCTGCATCTGCACGTTTAACTATAATTGCATCTCCTAAAGCATCTCAGTGAAGCCAGCGTCTTATTTTCAGAATTTTTACATAATTGTTTGATTAATTCTATAACGGAAACGTGAAATAGGCATCCCAGTACCTTTGGGCAAAACTCTTTTCTTAACAGAAACTTTAGAGCTTTTTAAGAAGAACTAGAACTCTCTCAATTATATCGAAATGGAAATGTAGTTCTGGAAATGTAGTTTTAGAATGCTAATTTTCCCTGTTGAATAAAGCAGTAAGTTTGCTATTGATATATGCGGTGGGCTTCCAGAAAAATTGTAAACTAATTTTGCATATTCCTTTATGTTTTAAAATTGGTTTAGAATTGGTCTAAATGCTGCATTGTGCATATTTATTAATATGTACATAATTATAATTGAGATATTATATATTACACTATACAATATAAAGCGCACGCTATACACAGCATGACGTGAAACTATTGATACGATCGCCAATGCTCGTCATAATCAAGTGAATAATTCCGTTTACCATAATTAATAATGAGCGAATATTATGTATGAATGTTATATCGTCGACTTCAATCTATTCATGAAGATCTAATTAAAAACGCACCTTGTTCTCGAAAATGTTTTTTATTTTAAATTTGAAGGTAAATAGATCAGAGTTATTTTATAAAAAATAATTTTCAAGTAATTCTTCCTCAAATGAAAGCGATTTCGCGATTGCTCACATTTTAATACCAGAGAATCTCCATCAATTATCGTATGAAAAAAGATCGTATGAAAAAAGAAGAAAGAAAATGTAAATGAATATAAAAAGGCTCAAAGATTAAAAATCAATAAAATGAAATTAACGGGCTTAGAACCATAGGTGTTCGTGTCGATATTCACATATTCACATATGTATTTAATATAGATCGACTGAAACGTTTGTTATTCAGACCATCTTCAGTGCAGTTTCGAAAAGTTTTACATAGTTACAATTAAAGATCACAAATTACAAAAGTACGTAAAACGCATTATTCGCAGTCTAACGCATAAAAAGCAAAGGTTCCCTCCGTGTGGGCATGTCAAAAATTAAAAGTGAAAATTGTGATACATGCCTTCTTATATAACAAGACATGTCGTAAGCTGTCACTGTTGTTAATAACGGTTTAGGCACGTATAGAAGAATGTAAATGTGTAAAACAAGTCGTTATGAGACAGTTTTGGTAGCAACATGACGTTATTTACCAACGACGTCGGTTGAGTATTAGTAAAGTCGCCGCTTCTTAACAATTTTTCAGATAAGGATACGTTAAACTTGATGCGCATCTCCATTTTTTCCAATTTTCTTTCTCCGAACTACTAGCACGCGTGCGTTATAGCAAATTTTCAGGTAAAGTCGCGCTATGAAGGTCGTTGTAACGACGATAGGTTTCATTTCACACCTCTTAACGCGAAATAGTTTAAGGTTCGGCGGAAGCTGAACGACGGAAAGGATAAAACGAGTCGGGTCACGTATTTAATACCCCTTCCCACGGGATCCTCTCCCGTACTCGATTTTGCGATGTTATCCGCATTGATCGCCGTTTTCCTTCGGGCGACGAGACAGGTAGTACACGTTGCATCTTTAATTCTCAGGAGTTGATCGATGTTCCATCGGCTGCGTGTGATCGTTTTCTTTAAGAATAGCACAACTTTCCCTTGTTATTGAGATGGCACCATGCGCGGAATTTTGTATAGGTGGTATTTCCGTATCGCATGCATATATGATTATTTGTTATGAATTTTTATGACAAATTTAAAGGTTGAAAACATTTTTATGCGGTGCTTGTGTTAATATGTATAAAGACTAAGTTTCTTTAAAAAATTCTAGCTAACACAAATATATAACGCATATTTTAAAATAAATTTGTAATTAGTGAATATAAAGTTTTATTGTTTGCGAGTAAAAATTACATGGTTTAGCTTTTCGCATAAAGACACTTTTTCTGGAAGATATAAATTCAATTATGAACCCATAAAGGTTTCTTGTAAATCTTTCAAAATTTCAAAAATTGGAAAATAAAGATATTACAAATATATGTATATAAAACGTCGTAAAACGTTTGATTTTAATATCAAATACAAGAATGTTAATAAATTTAGATTGAAGATTTTGTTAAAGAAAATTTCAGAACAGGACATTATTATATTTTTCTACTTTTTAGTATTTAATGTTAAGTATTATGGAAGCAAATTAAATTATTTCATGATATTAGGTTTTGTGGAACGATAGAGAAATTATTCGAGAGAGGCAAAAGAAACAATATCTCGGCTTCGCCGTGTACAAATTGCGATAAATTATACCAAGCGACGATGTACATGATTACGCGTTATTTATACGTCTTAATTATGCAGTATTTATAATGCCGAGCTCGATGAAATAGCCGTTCACGACGATCGCGCGAACCGGCATGCGCGGCGGCAGGCACAAATTGATGTTTCAACATGCGATTGCGTGTAATTGGACTTGACTGTAATAATAACGTGATCTTACACGATAATGCGTATACTGCAAACACCTAATTATTATCTGATAATGTGTATCATAGAGCGAGGGGAGGGTGCAGTTATCGGGTAATTTCTGCATCGATTTATATCTTAACTCATGTACCGTTGAATCCACCGCAGTTATGTACAGCTAGAGATCGCTTGCTCGAACGATCCTTAATTTTTTTTTTACGCAAAAAGTAACATATTTCTCCTGTGAGAAATCGCATCAACATATCGTGTTAAGATACTGAATTGATACGTGAATTAAGTAATCACGATCGCAAAAGAAGCTCGTGCCTACGAAGGCGCGATTAATTATTAACGGGAAAATTTACAAAAATGCGCGCGTGTCGTTCTAGGCGATCTCTTTCAAGGGACGCTTCAGGATTTACGGGGCGCGCTTATTACGAAATTCCGACCGAGTTGCTGCAACATCAGCGCGCGACGAATCAATTTCCCCCTCGCGGCACGCGCCGCTTTAATCGTCGTACGATGATACGCATGTATCATTGTCGCGCACAGGACACAGTCATCGGAGCGCATGCAAATATGCGTTCGCACGCGCGACTCGACCGCGACGCGACGGTGCGTCGGGCCGGTGCGTCTCAGGACATCGCACGCGCGATTGCATCCGCCGGCCGACCGCGCCGCGCCGAATGCGAGCGACCCTGTCGCGCCGCGTTATCGTGCACAGCCATTTCGTTGTTCTCCACACCATTGACCCGCCGGCGACGCTATTAGCGTCGGCCGATCATTATTCCGTTCCCGAAATACACGCGGGTACGGATCGATCGATCGATCCCGCGCCGAGACGTCCGATTCGAGTAGCCGCTCTGCTATAGCCCGCCGGTTCCGAGGGCGCATTGTGTCGCGTAATCGCAATCGTATTGTAATGTACGCCGTATAATTCACGTTGTAATATCGCCGAGTCGCGCGCGCCGCCGCCCTCGGCACCGTACGATAGATACGCGATTTATGGTATCCGCGGATCCCTCGTGGCGACGGTGCTGGTAATAGATGGTGAGAGGATCAGCCGTCTCTCTCTTTCTCGCTCCCCTTCTCTCCCCCCCCCCCTCTTCCACGACGAGCGTCGAACGCCCTCGTAAATCCTGCTCGAGGCACAGAAAGAACTCCCGCGGCGGTCTCAAGGTAATTTAGGAGACTCGGGCTATTCGCCGGAGGAAGAAGGTAAACGAGGAACCGGAGGAGCTCCTACGCTTCTCCTTCCCTTCTCGTCTAGCCGAATTAACTGTATCAGCGATTACGATACGATAATAGCGAAAGTTAGCCGTTAACGCGACAATGCTGGCCGCCGTGCCGCACCGCGGCAAAGTGGATTTTCAACCATCTTTTATGAACTTTTGAAACAAAAATGGGCCACACCGCGGCGGCTGCGGCGCGGCGGCGACCAGAGGGAATAGCTCCGAGTAAATTAGCGCGCCCGTCGAGCGAACGAGCAAGCGAGCCAAGAAGTCTTGAGATCCGGTCCTTTCTGCAATTATAATATATTCCGTCCTCTCTCTCGTGCCACCTGACGTTCGTCATACTGCCGCCGCGCAAATCTTGTCCTCTTTTTCTTCTCTCTCTCTCTCTCTCCGCACTCCGCCCACTTATATATCTCTTTCTCGCTTTACCGTGTAATCAACGTTTGCAGCTGGGGAAACAAGGAACGTCTCCGGCTCTACGCAACTTCTGTTATACTTACACGCAAAACCGTCGTGCCGTTACTCGAGACGATTCACAGTTGTGTTCTCCTGTCTTCTCTTTTGCGAGGCAACTTTTTCTAACTATTCGAGAGAACTTTATCATTTTGTCGAGCATAACAGAGGACGACGTGAGGATCGCGTTACGTCCTTAACGCCTTCACCGCTAATACTTTACTATTTTTATTCGCGCGAGTATTCTCACATTGATGTTTCTGCTTTTTAATATAGAATTTCATTTTTCGCGACTCTTTGCCATGTGTTCCACTGCGTTTTTGACACGTAATATGGACAGGGAAATATGAACAAGAAAAGAAATTTTTTATTGCAGTCTTTTCAAAGAAACTTAAAGGTATTTTTTTAATGAAATAAAATACCTGTCAACTTGCGTAGACAGTAAAATGATTTATAATATTGAATATCGTATTTAAAAAATCCTGACTAACTTTTTTAATATTTTTGCGAGCACTTTTTCGACGTAATTATACAACGGCAATTCAGCCATATTGCCAGAAATACATACTCGCAGAATATTTCATAATCTAATAATACAGATCGTTAAATGTATGCAGCAGTCTTTCTTGCTTTTTTACATTTCAACAAAATTGTAGCTCCGCAAATTTTGCTAAAATTTTACATAGTACACGAAATATATTTGCTATTTTAAATATGGTATCCATATTCTGGAAATTTTGTGCAATCGCAGCGACCACGCTTTTTAATGTTTTTCTTTTCGAGACTTACGGGTATATCCTATTTTGCAATAATTCTCAATTTTAGTGGATCTTAACGTAAAGATTTATGGTAAACGTCAAAATTTGTTTGCGTGAATTCAAGAGACCTTCGTAACCGCGCGCAATCTTTTAACGAGAGACGCAGCCTCTCGCTCCACCTCGGAGTATCTTGAATATTTTTCTCAACCAGCTAGAAAGCCGCCCGCCATACGAAACTCTCGACCTTACTGCCGCGAAATCCGGAGTTACGCTCGGCGGATTGGTTCGATCCGGCTCAGAAGAACCGCTCGAATTACGGCCGGCGGATGCTTACCGAATACTCTCTTACGTCTGCTCTCCTCTTGTCGAAAACCGAATGTCTTCTCCGACGTGACGTCTATCCGCTTCACGGCTCGAAGTCTCGCGTGAAAACACTCCCGAGTCGCGTTTCTCGACAGCGTCTTTCTATCACGAGACGATCGAGGACCACGATGCGTAACACTCAGTCCATTAGATGGGATTCGCGACGATATGCCGGATTCAGCTTGAGCAAGCGAGCGCGAACAAACACGAATGATCAATTTGTTTCAATGAGCGCGAATTTACGTCGATGTTTGTTAGATTTTTTATCAGTGCATTAAAGAAAATGGAGCGTGCTGCATTAGTTCATGGCCATTCGTGATCGTTGTTTTCGCTTGCCAACTTGGTCTGGATGCGTTTTTGTAGTATGTGGGATCTTATCGCGCATCGTTCCAAACAATACGCAAGGAACGTGGCTGCGAGGGACGTAATGTCTTCGTCCTCCCTCGATCTACGAGAAAGTTTTCAGTTATACGCGACGAGCGGAAACGTGGCAGGTCTTGTACATATATGCGTATATTGTATATAGGGGAAGCTATATATGTATATTATAAGTATATATATTGTATGTATATATGTATATATATATGCACAGCAAACCTTCCCCTTTCTCATGTAATCCTGCGAAATTAAGCCGTCAGGAGACAGTCCAAGTCTTCTTAATTCATGTACGGTCGACTTTAATTTCGACCCGATGGAATTTCCCGTTTGCGCGATATTACTTCTACCGCGCCGGGAGACAAGCTTCACGTCATAGGAGAAACTTTTAATTGGATATTTTGAAATCTTTAACATGCGGAATAGAATGGGGGGTTCCCCTTTTATCTACTAAAGAGAAGACCGTTTTCTGTCTCGGCGCGCCGGTTGTTTTACACCACGGATGCTGTATGCTGGCTCAGTGAGAAGAAATATTGAGCGATTTTACGCGACATTGGCACGATACGAGATATTCCTAAATGCTTATGACTATATCGTGTAAAATGTTAAACTTAGATTTTTATAACTATATATTCTCGATGCAGTTTATACTTTTCAATCTTTGTGTAAATGATGAGTGTTAAATTTTTTAAAAAGATTTGGAGCGTTACGTGTGTCTTTTTAATAAAAAATACATAAATTGAAAGTAAGTTTTCATGTGCTTATAAAAATATTTATAATATAGTATATTTTACACTGAACCGAGATACGACAATAAACTTTTAAATAAGGTTTTAAAGACCATGTGCGCGCAAAGATCTTCGTAAATATTCATAATTCGTACGGAAGTGAATATTGCAAACGAACTTTCATGAGTTTATAATAGTATTCATAATGTTGTTTACGTCATAGCGATGTAATAATATAAGTAATATAATAATAAGCTTGCGAATGAACTTACAATTAATTACATAAAAGCGAAGTGACTAATTTGAATGTACCAAAGAGTTATTTCCATTTGGTAACTATGCACACGCGCATAGTTTAGTTAGTTTGAATCGCGCGATTATTTTAGCAATAATAACGATAATGTAACTATCGTGTCTGTACTACCCCTGAATTGTAATTATCATATTTCAAGCAAAATTTCAGTACAGTGTATTACATTTAATTAATTATTGTATGCTTGATACGATACCTCTTAATGTGAACCAGGTCAATTAATTGTCTTTAAAAAGTATATTATTTTTGGGACAAATAATGTTATGTTATATTATCATGTACGTATAAGGTTTATTTTTATTTCCTAAAAAAGAATATAAAATTATGCTTTATAAAACAGTTTAAATGTCAGAATTTGCAATATAATGTCTTTTGATTTCACAAACTCATTACATTGTAACTTTCTCTCTAACGAAATTCTCTCTTTACAGTTCTTTACAATATTGTATTATAGTGCAGCGCAAAAAAGCTGGCAACTTCAACTGGACATTAGCCAGTTTTTAACACGAAAACTCGCTTTTGTCGTCAAATGCTCATTTATTTCTTTCCGTTGTCGCGCATTTTCCAAATTGCAATGACTTTCTTATGCATTTGCAAATGGGAGCAAGCAACATGCGTATGACAATGTCAAGCAAGAAATAATTACTTTATTACGTAAACAGAGTATATGTTATTTTTTATCACAATTAATTTCTATTTTATATGTTGACTAGTTATATTTCTGCCAAGCTTGAATAAAAAGTAAAATAGTTTACAATCAGGGAAGAATTATATATTTATAAATGTCGCGAAATTTTAAGTTTTGAGATTGTTACAATGCGCAATCATCAGTCTTAAATTAATAGTTTGTGATTTTAAAATATTTACAATTTCCAAAAAAATATTTAGATACTACATATATAAACGAGATTTAGATTATGTAATAATTTTATTAATTATTTAGATAAATATATAAATGTAAATACTTGCAACTTGCAATGAAAAGTCATTATTGTTATTTTTTTAACTTAAATTTTGATAATAATTTAAATTATTATTGACCAATTTGAAATGAATAAAACTTTAGGAATATATGATGATAATTTATATCATATAGTTACAAAAATATATTTAAAGTCATACAAGTATGGGACATAAAGTTTACTTACGAAATAAAACTATTAAAGTAAGTAATATTTTCTTAAAAGGATGTTAAAGCTTTTCGAGGTAAAAAGTACGGTTATCAGGTGTAGTACACGCGGTCCTGCAAGCTGTGGCTCTACGCTAGCGTACTTGTTTTTTCGGTTGCCATATGTTAAAGAGCCGTAGGTTGAAGTGGGGTATCGTTTTATTGATTGCGAGGACTGCGGGCGAAGAGAAGACACCGGCGATGTGCTTGGTTCCGGGCGGGTTAATAGGGGAAGAGGAAGATCTGATTCGGCGATTGGATGCAGTAGATATATAGAAGTACGCTCCCTCGAACGACCAATATCGCTTGTCGGTGATTTCCAGACGAGTGAAAATGCTCAGAGCGCACACGGCGGATGTCCGACGTACATTCACGGCGAGTCTATGCATTTCATTTCGGTTCGCGGATAGAAAATCCATCTGATTAACGCAGCGATGCGACCGCGATCGGTCTCGTCATAATTATCACGACTTTCCTTTATTACAAGCGAATAAACCGTAACGACGAATTATCATCGCGCTCGTTTAGCTCAGAGAAGTAATTGTAAAACGCGGCGATTTTTATTTACTTATTCTTCTTCGAGATAAAACGCTCTTTTGATTTGTCACTGATGGAAAGAGGTCAGCGATCATCGATGTAATTAACTCGTGAATTCATAATGCTAGGTTTTGCAAAAATTCAAATAGAAGAGGAATGATTTTGATTATTTCAAATTGAATGTTTTCAAAAGATAGTCTTAAAATTTCTCCAAAAATTACTAGGAAAAGAAAATTTGTTTGAAGATATAGAAATTCTTTTCTATATTAGTCTATATTATAGAATACCACACTGAGAAAAAAAATTGTTAATCCCAAAAAATATTTAGTCCGATACGTTTAACTAAACATTTTAGTTAGTTAACTAAACATTAGTTGTTTCAACAATTTATTTAGTTTCTGTAATCAAGAATTAATTAATTCAACTAATGTTTGGTTAACTAACTAAAATGTTTAGTTGAACGTATCGGACAAAATATTTTTTAGGATTAACAAATTTTTTTTCTCAGTGCATTAAAAATCAATAATGCAATATCTTAAGAAAGGTCCAAGGTATTAAATTTGGATTATTCATGTAATTGATTCTTTCAGACATTTTTTATGATGAATAATATTCAAATAATGCCAAAAAAAGAATGACGAATGAAAGAAAAGTAGAAGAGATCTCCTGCTTTGAGAAGAGAGAATTATTCGACAAAACTAACAGTAAGACGAGATAAAGCAATATTGATTTTATCACGAAGTGATTGATTTCGACATTACATTAAAACGGATCCCATTTCTATAACTAGGTATTAAATTGGCGCAATAGAAGATAATTAATTTTTCTAAATTTTCAAATAACTGCAGTATAAAAGACATTTTATTTAAATTGAATCCGAGGATGGAAAGAATTGAAGTAAATTATTGACTAAGCTAGGGGGAACTACAATAGCAATATCATCAATAATCTAAATATATCTAAAGTAAAAAGGTAAAGAAACCTCAATAACCTCTAACACCCTTCTCTCCAAATCTTGTAAAACAATGTCAGCAATGATAATTGGGACAACATTTTGTTTGTTATATAGGTTCCGAAATGTATAAATTTGATTCTTCTATCTCTGTAGAATAATGAAGAATAGATCAAGTATATTGTTGTTTATAATATCAGAGTTTAAAATCAATTTTTATCTGTTTCAGGCGAGCTGTGTCGCCCACTCAACTGCAAGAAGAAGGAACTCTGCCTTTTGGAGGACACGTTCACGGCCGTCTGCGTCTCAAAGAAGGAGCTACACAAATCAGGGTAAGTATCGAATTTATTCATTTCCATAATTTTGAGCGAAATGATGTTTTAAGATAAGACGCTTACGGTCAGACTAATTAATGTTGTTAAGTGTTCTTTACTGCGAATGTTTGAATCTCTCCCCCTTTCCTTCTCTCTAATAAGTTATCAATATTTCTATAAGAAGAAATAAATATATAAAATTAAGGATAAAAATCTTGATATAGAGCAATATCAGAACCGCTAATTGTGATAAGACAATCCCTGAAAACTCCTAACGACGAAATTATGAAAATGAACGCAAATAATTAACATTGTATTATATAAACATGAGGATATGTATTTTAGAGATGTATTTCAGATTTTATTTAAGAAATTATTAATTTAATTTTTATCATCATACCTCAATAAGGATATGTAACGCGATACAATCTGACAAAGATAAGACAATCTGTTGGTATAAAATTTAAATGCAATACGTGCAATGCATTCGAATGTAGGTACTCGTACTACTAGCTTATTCAACATGATTTCTGATATTGCGTTTCGAAGTTTGCATTTAGTGTATTATTTACCTTTTATACGCTAAACTGAACTCTTTATCTAAATCTTCGGTTATATTTACTTGGCACCGATACCTAACCAATTTCTTGAAAGATTCTCGTGTGGTGCGTTCGGCCAAATTTGCTCGTTCCAAACAACGATAATGCGCAAATTGTCGGTCGATGTTTTACTCGCGGCTGGGTAGCGATCTTCCAAAATTCTTCCTCTCACTTTTCCCACGCCGATCTCGTAGCGCGTTAATTTTCGCGGGGCCGAATAATTGAAATTCTTGGCGTTTGTACGCCGCCGATGTTGGCATTAAGCAGCGCCGATATTAACGACGATATCGTATCGCCGCAAAACAGCATTAAACCACCGATCGACTGAAGCCGTCCCGGTGATCATTGATTCCCCATGCGGTGCTTATTGCCAATTAACTGTAATTGGACATTTCCACGGACGATGTATGCGCGCATACATATCCCACGTACAGATACCTCGATCGGCGGTATTCATCTTGCAGCACCCGTACGACATTAAATGACCTTAATGCGTCATTAACAGCTAAGTAGCCCGATGGGCTTGCCTTGATAAATCGATGCCCCTGTTCGGGATTAATTTCACCAGCCATGCGCGCTGGTGATCCAAGTGAGTTTCACTTTCGTGCATTGATCCTGCTTCCGCGTTCGATTGAATTCTTGATATGTTGCGAAGGGGGAGGAGGAGGTCATACCTAAACAATCTGCCAACGATTCAGGTGTAATATTAGATAGATATAATTAAATAATCTTTTAAATAATGCCATAATCTATATACGACATTAGTTAATTTAATGGAAACAAGTTTTGCTTCGTGGTTTAGACATTTGCACGCGAACGTGAGTGTTGATTATAATTTTGCAAATTTTCTCTGTACAGAGTATATTTCTTTTTAATCGTAAATGATGGATAAACATTAAATGAACAATTCCTGGGATAACATTTCTGAAATTTATATATATACACATATATACATTGTATATTAGTGTTTAGATAAAAAATATTGTGGTTAACGTAATTTTGGAAACTTAGAAATTTGACACAGCTGAATTTCTTTTCTCTATGAAAGCACCCTGGCTTTCTTAAGGCGCAAAGGTATAGTGACCGCCACGTTAAATAATGACGAAGGATTGCTTTTGATAACAGACTCGCCGCCGTAAATGCAATTACATCGCCTCGCAGCCGCGGGCAGATAAAGTAATAACACGACGATGAAACAAGAAACTGTATCTACCCAAGTTAACGCAATCTCTTCAGCAACGAATCAAGAACAGAAAAGCACTAAATTCCCGGATGTATTTCATTTCATTGTGCTAAAGCGGGTGCTATGTCAACATGACGAACGTCGGTGAAACTCGGGATTTAGAATGGCGCGCCGCTTAAATACCGGGGAGTTTAGCTCGGTAACGTAGTTCGAGTAATGGCCGTTTAATTTTTGCCCTGCGTAAAGCTAATTCACGCTTCGCGTCTGTAATTCCTAGGGCGTGGTATCTCCAGTGCCTCGGCAGGGTTGTAGGACACGAAACTTCATAACGAGCATTAATCCATCGAATAAAGTAGGTTCTATGCAAATCGGGCGCGTCTGAATTGCTCTTGCAAAAGTTTCCAAGGCCCGATAGAACAATTAGAATTTGAAGTTGGACCATCATCGAGCTCGTGTTTTACTTCTTACACACAAAAAAAAAGAACTTGTTTTATTGTTCATTAATTTATTATGAGATTTTACATCGGACGAGAGACGGAAGCAGGAACATTATTAATTATCCACGACACAGTTACAGAAGAAATTTTTACATTTGTCTTATATTCGACAATATCTTACTATATTTTCACGATGATTAAACAGTAATTTAAAAATCTACATTGTTTATTTATATCAGAGCTACTCTTTTATGTGCTCTAAATAGAATAGATCCATTATCTTTTATTCTCAAAACAGAAGCATAGCGGCATACTGCAAAACAAATGAGTTTTGCCAAGTAATAAGCGGAGTCGCTCATTTAAAACTAATTAGTTTTTTACGTTGAATTAAGTGCGGCTAATCGTAGATTGTGCAAATGTATTTTCAGGGACATAGTAATACCGAAATCTCGGGCGGTTCAACAGCGACGGATGAGGGCCGAAACATCGGTCGATTCCGACGACGACGACGCCTTCTTTGATTCCGAGGATGACGACGACGATCAGGACGAGTCAAAGTAAGTGACAACAGATTTCATTATTCGTTTAATCCACGTTGCACAGATTCGTTGCTTTAAACCCTCGATTAAAATATAAAGTTTCCTCGAAGCCCATATATTTGTTCGCCTCGAAATTACTCCGAACAAAGAATCTTATTCTTCTGAATTTTGAGATTGCAATATTTTTTTTATTTATTTATCTCAAATTTTATTTTTGTCATAATTTTACCGTTAACCAAAAAATATGGATAATAAATAAATATATATATTTCTGTGAGCTTGTGCTGAATTTTAAACTTTTTCTTTAAGAACGGTCCAAACTTTAACAATGTTCTTCTGGATGGTACTCTGAATAGACGCCATAGACGTGAGATTATTAATATTAGCATGAAGTCGAGCGGTAAGAATAAGACGTGATCCTTATGCGGACTGTAGACGGTTTCTTGAATAGTTCCGGAAACTTCATTTGGAAAAGCCGCATTGCGCGCGCGCTTCTGTTTAATACGACGGATGAAGTTTCAGGAAAAATTAGTTCTGAAGGTAACATTGCGCCCGGGAAACGCGCCGTAGCTCGTGTTTATATTTCGCAAGCCACGTCAAACGGGCATTATCAGCTCGTGCACAAGCTCCACAAACTTTAAACGCGGCTTTTCCGTGAAAAGAAAATTCCCCGAGCGGAATTGAGAATTTCATTTTGCAATGTAATCCTTTTGTGTCGATATGTATCGCGTAGACGGCGAAGTGGGAGGGAATTTTTCCCGAGAAGCGTGCGTTGCGATAGAATTGTAATAGAGGGAAGGATTATTGTATCGAACAATTCTCGCTCGAAATTCGATCTTCCATTTGAATTTGTGCGGATTCCGCACGTATCGAAAGAAACGGCGAAAGAAACAACGGACGCGTAACTTCCCCCCCCCCCCAGATTTCAACAGTTTATTTTGCGAAGTTTTACGAAAACGTTATCTCCGCTGCGCACTCGTCCCGATTGAAGATTAAGAGGTCAAAAATCGCGCGAGGGAAATCGCGCGTTAATTTCGTCCGGCCAGAGAAGCTCATTGACTTCGGAGATTTACTGATAGCTGCGCTCGGATAGTCTGGTAAATAATTAATTGCGAGGATAGTGACGTTCCTATAGAAATGGAGAGAATTCTTTCTATCTCTTTGTCAAACGATGCGTCAAATGGACCTTGCAAGTTCTCTTTGGAGGAGCGCGAGATCGAACACTCTTTTCCCTCGAGAATAAAGCCGCTCGAGCGCGAAATTGAAAACACTGTCGCCGTCATCGCATTTTCAAAGACGCGTGTCTTTACGCTTTCAGACGGCCGTTATTAAAACGAGCTTAATTCACTACTAGTTCAGGAATTGCAAGCGCAAATCTCTTTTATAACTTATAAGGAATGTATTATCGAATTAGCTTCTTTTTCATCACAAAAGAATTAATTAATTAGTAATTATTATTCTCTGATGTATATACTATTGTAATATCTAAAACTAATTGTATTAATTTGTACATCATAAGGATGTGCAATTATAATGATTAAAAGTACCGATTTTGTGTGGAACCGTTATTGCTTCAGGACAATTTACAACTGGTACTTTTTCTATTGCTCGTTGTAATGAATTAAACGTATGTAGTTGTATGTTTGTTGGTATATGTATAAGCTGTTATATTTGTGAAAACAAATTATTTTATATCCTGCTGATAGCTTTTGAAATTTTTGACTTTTTTATATTCATTTTTCTGGCTATATAATTGCACAGGATTGACATCGACTGACAAAGAAATTTTACCTTTGATTGAATTTTGCAACAAATTTTGTATCCTACTACTTGCATCTATTCTGCAAAACTAAACTCCTGAAATTCTTCAGTTTTATCTTATACTCGATGCGCATCTAATGTACTGAAAGTCGATATGCAAAAAAACATTTAACGCGGCTATTTAAAGCGGATCAATTAATAGTAAAAATTTGAAAAATATTTCTGCGATTTTTAATAATATTATACTAGTTAAATATTATTATAAATAACATCACATTAGTATTATACATATCACAAAAGTAACATTTGCTATCTTCAATTTTATCAGGCAAATACGTACATTAATTTCCATAACTTCGTGTAATCCCGCGAAAAAAAAATTTCATTTGGTAATAACGCTGCCTTGGCATCGTATTTGCTTTTCGTTTTTGGTACGTCAAACGTCAAATAGGAGTTAACGACACGTAGGTATAAAAACTCTGCAGACGTTTAATACTTCTCCCTAGGGAATAAAAACGTTGAAGGGGAAGACATGAAGAAAAGTAGAGGGAGAGAGAGAGAGAGAGAGAGAGAGAGAGAGAGAGAGAGAGAGGGAGGAGGTTGAGTCGCAACGAGTCGAAGCTTGACGGAAGGTTTCTTCCTGTTTAAATTTGCACGAGTCAGCAAGGTAAAAAACGTCTCGACTACCTTTTTTGACTTGGTTGTGCTTTCCGGAAATTCGTCACGCATGGTAAAAGATTATGTCTGACGCACAAAACGACAATGTTACACAATTTCGCGAAATTACTGTCTTTAGCGGCCTCGCGATCCTCGCCTGATATTTCCTCATTTGTCTAGCGCAGTGTCTTTCTTTAACATTTACATTTACATTCTTCCTTACGGAAGCTTCCTTTTCTGTATTATTCCCGTATTATCATAATGTAGGATATAGCGTAACGTAGTATAATACAATTGGATAAAATAGGATAGAACAACGACGTATTAAATTTTGGGATCAAAGAGTCCTGTACGAGGGCATGCATAAAATATTACGCGGTGCATTTTCTGTCCGTGAAATATACCTACAACATGTTTTGCAACAGCGTAGTTGCATATTTAAAAACATGTTAGAGACGGTTAAAAATGTTACAGGAAAGGGGTTTTTGCTTTCGAGTTTTATACTCTCGATAAAGTTAGATAGTTCTTTTTTTTCGCTAAAGAAACTTTTCATCGCAATACTTTCTTAATATGCGGTGGGTGTATTTCACGTGGGATGACTCGCGCGCGAGAAACGTATCGAAACTTTTATCCGGGAAAATAGATACCGATTTCAATTATCCGGAAATATTATCATATACTTCCGCGACGCATCGAAAATTCCCGGGTGCAGCTAGAAATGCCGACATTTTCTTCTTACGCGTTGTACAATTTTACGATTTCCACTATCTGAAGTTACTTCACCGGCGTCGGAAAGACAACGTCGTTTTGCATTTCAGGTCGCGGCAAGCAGTTCGCGAAATATTATCAACATTAATGTTTCCCGAAATTATGTCTTCGCATAATATTTGCATACTATCACGGAAACGGAGTCTTAGTAATATTATTCGCTCGCGAGCTTGCATCTTAAAGTGTTTCCGGTAATTCTTGTATGTCTTCGGTCTATTTAGTGCTTGCGCGAGGTCACCGCGTGTTTATCACGTTCAGAGAAGTTGCGAGATCAAAATTTATTTCTCGCAAATTGTAGAAGGTTGCCTCCGATCTCATGGTAACTTCACTTCGCGAGTATCTTGTGAGAAATTGCATGGGAACACTATTGACAAGAAGCCGTCGTTATAACGAACTCTTCTGCGTCATTGTACCGCTTCCCAATTATGTTTCTAACGCCATATTATCGTGCGATTTTATTCAAACCTCGGGGTGTTTTTTTTTTTTTTTTTACATGAAATTGCCAAATGAAAGGTCGTGTTCGAAAGGTCGAGCGGAAAATATCTCCCGAAAAAAAAAAAAAAAAAAAAAAAAAAAAAACAGATAGAGAATTTCTCTTTTTTTTACCATTCAACTGCGAAAAATTAATGCTTTCTATTTCATCCATATAATAATGAGATTATTTATCAAATATGGTCTTTAAAAAAATACTTCAGAGAAACGCGACAATACGACCTCGAATTTTTCATAAAAATAATTAGTCTACTACTGTATTTTTAATGAAATTATTTTTTTATATCATTTTTTAATAATAAATTTTTTAACAAAAATTTATGAAATAATCTTTTTTAGGAAAAACGACTTTTTAATAAAAATTATTAGTTTATTATTATTATCATCATCATATCTTTAGTCAAGTGGAATCACAATTTTTATACATTTTTTAATAATAAATTCTTTAAATTTTTTAAGTAAATCTTTCTCAATCTTTCTTAGGGAAAAGGTCGAGAGAGAAGTTTTTATAATTTTCGATAGTCGATATAAAACTTTTAAATAACAAAATCTTAAAATAAAATTTCCCTTAAAAATAATAAATCAATTTCATTTAGAAAGAGCATCAAGACTGTGTGGTCGAACAATAGATTCAATTGTATCTCTCAGCGTTTGCGAAGAGCTTTCCATTTTCAATTAGTTTTAATACAGAAGCTATTGATATCTTAGTGTTTCAGGTGAGAAAAAGTCGACGACGAATTGGTTAAAGAAGCTGTCATTAAGATTGAGGGCTTTCGGTACAACTCATATAACGCCGTCGTCTTCAATCTAGCTCGGAATCGGATTGCACCGTGGTAATCTTTTTTCCTTCGGAGAGAAGCGCACGACTCGATGGCTGCAATTTGCAGCGCGCATTCAAAGGCGCGGCAGCCACTTGTTCTATTTGCGACGAGAGCCTCGCAGCTCTGCCCGAGCTGCCGTCACTCGTTTGCCTTTGTCGTAATTAGTGAGGCGAGGAAGCGGGGGGGGGGGGTCCCTCTTCGAGCGACTTTTGTTAACGAATAATTATTCGTTAATCCCTCAATCAAATTTTTTTTTCCGATTTCCTATATCTAATCGAATATCGTGCTCGCTATTTTTGATGACGAGCCACGACGTTTAGGGCTCTTCCGTTTTTCCCGAAAGCTTTTCCGGAGGGTGGACAAGCCGTCGACGCTTACGTCGATTCTCGAGTCTGCATAAGCCGTTATCAATAGCCGTTACGGGCGATGAGATCGGATTTGGTTTGCAGCCACGGTAACCAAGGACGGAATTTTACATGAAGTAGAAACGCGTCTCATTTGCCTCGAGCGACCCACCGTGTGTTCCTGTGTTCCGTTCTACTACCGGCGCGCCGTGCGACCGCTGCTTTCTCATGTTTAATTCAAAATTTGGCCGTTGGTCGCGCAGTCGATATGCTTTGACGATTTCCGTCTGACTAAGTCCATGTCCTTCTTCCTCTCCTTCGTGGGTCTTTTTACTGCCAGGAGTATACGGCTGTCCAAAGGCAAAGATCTTTGAGCGATTTCTATTTGTAACTTCGACGCACATACACATGAATCCAAATTATCCGATGGAAACTTCTCTATTCTAGATCGGAGTTCTCGTATTTGCGAAGACAGACAAGTATATAGCATATACAATTTAACTTAGGGTTCTACTACAAAGTTTAAACTACAAAATTTTCCTTTATTAAAACGCGAAGTCCAAGTCATTCATATTAAGCCGAAGTTTAATATGAATTATTATGAATTTTGTTATTATGCACTTGATTTACAATCGTCAAGTGCTCCGCTGCCATTATCTATAAATCGTATCCCGTTTAAAATTTATAGAAATTTTCTGGATTCCAGGTTAATTGCGTTTTAATAAATTTATTTCCCGCGATTGCTTTTTTCACGGATATTCTCCTTTCTTTATATCTGAATTGAAAGTGACGTGCATGGTATAATCGTTTAAATATCGTGAAATCTGTATAGAGGAATTTTTGGATGGCAGAATTTGTATGAAATGTACAATTTTGATAAATAGAACAGCTGGACAAATATTTACCTGGATTGGACCCGTCATTGAGCCACAACGATGAGATTCACGTTTGAGAGAAACGATTGAATTTCACATCGCTTTCTGGGATAGGAATCGATTAATTCTGACAAGAATTTCATTGTCATCGCTTTCTTCTCCCCGTCGATTCGATCCGCGGGAATTTCCAATAATTGAAAAATAGATTCCGCTGTACGCGCGCTCTCGGATTCGCGTATGGTATGGTATCGAGAACTGATTACGCGGCTGAGGAGTTCGAGGAAGTGGAGAATACGGGGGGATACGATAAGTGAATCGGGATCCGTGAAAAAGAAGAGGGTGAGAAACAGAAGCGAGACGAGAGACGAACCGAGAAATAGGATGATGGTAAAAGTTTTAATTCGCAAAGTGCTTTGGCGTATCGTTAATTATAAGCAAACAGTGCCGGGTATACGGTTTTGCAATTAAAACGGGAAATGCCCGATGGATCCTATGAGCGCCGTCGCCGTCGTCGTCGCGACGTCGGCTCGTTCATTACGAGCTTCAATCTCCGGTGTGCGATGTTCAGCGGGTCGTTAATAGCAGCGACTCCTCCTGTCGATCGTCAAGAAAAATCGTCGTACGCTGACAAAGACAGCTCGTACGCCCGCTCAGGATTCTTTTTGCGAGTCAGCTTTTCCCACGTTGCGCCGCGAGCCGACGCTTTGTCTTCGTCAAAGAGCCAGGCCTGCGAAGGGAGCTTTAAAGTCGATGTACAGACTGTCCCGCGGTAGTTTAACTCTCGGTTCCAGACTCGTTGGCCAATTTATGGTCGATATATTTCCCTAGTGGGAAAATTGACGCGATCTTTTTTCGCTGACTTTTTATTGTCATTATTATCATCGTTTACAGTTTACACAGTAAGTAGCAGCAGTAGCAGCAGGCTATATAGGAATGGTTAAAAATGACTCCAATTGATTATAATTTTACACTACAAATTTAACAGTGTATATAGTAGATACGATATATAAACGCATATATTTATATAAATATACAATACAAACATATTACGTATAAAAATAATCTGTTTCCTCTGTTGTCTTATCTGTAGTCTGTGATGATATAGGATTTTTTAAATATAATTATATTAATATAACCGAATGTTTTGCTATTTGTTGAAAGCAAATTTTAATTCCAATAACTTAAATTTTAACGGTTGTCTAAAACACGATTCGTAATTATATAAACGCCAATTGCACTTTTTGAAAACGTAATGCATGTCAACAGACATACGTAAGCGGACGAATACCGAAGATTTTATTTTAAATATTTTCAATGACTTTTTATGTCTCTATATCGTTTCATGATAAAAAATTTCAATATAAAATGTTCTAAAGTAATCTCTAGTTAAAATTTTAGCTGCAGTTTGTTTTGTTATTATACATTATTAAAATATAGGTCTCCCCTACTTTTCTCATGTTTGCTATTCAAAGATAACGTGCGATTTCTGGGATCTATATACTTATTTCGTACTTCATTTCGTACTTGCGTGTATTTCATGCACAGAATATCTATAGAACGATGATAGAAGCTTCTTCTCTTTTTGAGATGTTAAGGCGAAAATTTTAACGAAAAGATACGTTATACTATGATAACGTATTGTAACTGATGATAAATCTGAATTTTAAATATATTTTATGAAATATTTTATATAGCAGCTTTCGATATTTGGACATTCGAAATATTGATGTTAGCCACATTTTTTTAATTGCGCGTTGCGTAACAATTTATATTTTTAGGGGGTCGGGGGAGATAGATTGTTATAGAAAGGCAATTCGAGTGTCAATATCAAACAATTTATTGAGACTGATACATGTAAAAATGTAAATGGCTTTGAATTATAAAACACGTGACTGCGCACATTTCCATTATGCAATGGATATCATTATTTAGAAGTTTTATATTGTACTCGTAAAGGCTTCTCTCGACATTCTGCCTCAGAACAATTTATTACAAACATTTTTGTTAAATAATTTATTATTAAAAATAGAATTAAAAAATAATGATTCTGCTGCAGGCAATTTAACAGAAATACCGAGATTGAATTTTGTGATGGTGCAATATAAATCTTAATACAATGTAAATCTTTTTTTATAAGATAAATGAATGACCGCATGAAAATAATAAGTATACATGCGAGTATACTAGAAGTCTAATGTGCAATATTTCGAAGAATGTTATTAATGAACGTTCTAAGTGAAAAATATATATGTCTTATAAATATATATACTAACTCATAAATTTTAGAACATAGCACAATAATTCAAATAAATAAACACTAATAACGCCATGCATTCTGCAATAATATTAAATAAATTACATCACTTATTTTAGAAAAGACTTTACTATATTTCTGTTGTGTGTGTGTGTGTGTTTGTTGTGAAATAAAAATTTTTAAATTTATCATCTTTTTTAACAGGACAGATTTAATTATAGAAGAAAATGTAAAGAAAAGAATTTCATGGTTCTAATAAATAATTTATATTTAAGTACATGTTCATCATTCAACGATTACAGAAATATAATTACGACGCATCCTGGAGGAATACCTTCGCGGTCCAAATTATTTCTCAATGAGTGAAAATCAATCGTTTTATCCTCATTTTAACTTAATTAACGGATCTAATATGAATCAAAGAATTTCTACTATTTGAAGGAATTTATGGAGATTTCAAATATATGTATATTTACAAGGGAACGTTTGAAACTGTTTCTCGCCAGTTTTGATGGGCTTTGAATATGTTGTGCAATAGCAAAAAATAACAAACACGTATTTTTTTATATCAGCTTTGAACCATGTTTAGGGGTTGAAACAACCCCTCGAACGAAATTCCATATATTTGATTACGAGTGAATATCTTTGAAACTGTGAGGTATATGAAAAAATGTTTTAGACAAAAAGGTTACGGTTTAAGTGATCTTGAATCTCTGTAGCGTGTATTTAGATTTTTAAAAAAATTTTCATATTTTTAAATATAGGTACTCTTCAATGTTATTTTTGCAAAAATATAACCTTTAAAAGAACTTAAATGCACGATTACAGAGATGACATAATAACCTTTTTATCTAAAACATGTTTTCATATACTTCACGGTTTCAGAGATATTCACTCGTAATCAAATATATGAAATTTTTTTCGAAGGTTTGTTTCAATCTCTAAACATGCTGCGAAACCAATAAAAAAAAATACGTGTCTGTTATTTTTTAGCTACAACATATCCAAAGCTCATCAAAATCGGTGAGGGACAGTTCCAAACGTACCCTTGTTAGTTTGTAATCATGCATCGATTGAATGATTGAAGAATTACGTGAGATTACTACGAAGCATTACATCAAATCCAACTCGATATATAGGACTGCAAAAAGTTAGAAACTGCAATTTATTTCAATAGCATTTCGTCAGTGATATAGTTTAAGGCTAGTCTCAGCATTTTATGCTGAACGATATTGCGCATCTTACAAAGAATGTTTCTTGAAAATCTTATTGGCGCTCGTAGATTGTTGGATCGTCTGGAGAGTAATAAACAGTTTTTCATTTTATAGTAACTCCCACGGATTTTCCGCGAGAGAGAACGGTGGCATTCCCGTAGATTCCGATTCCCCCGTGCTGCCCGCTCATGTCCAGTCGCTTCCTCTCTAAATAAATCGTCCACCCTTTCGCTGCAAATATATTTCCCGTAGGCAGCTGCCGTCGTTTGTTACTTCGAGGGCACGATTGAAACGCAAAGTTTCACATTGGATGAGGGGTGGTGATATGGCCCGAGGTAACTGGCCGGGAAAAGGGACGCGGGACGTGAGAGGGGCCGTGTAGGGGATTACATTTCGCATTCATGGAATTCCATCGAGGCCGCGTAAATCAAAAGTTCGAGGGCGGCGTATATAAGCGCGGCGACGGGGAACGCAACGGTACGCGGCGAAAATACGCGAGCAGAACCGAGACCGAAGAAAGATCCGCGATTGTTTCCTTTCTCGGCATTGCTTACGCATCATCGTGTGCCTCGATTCCCCCCGTTTTCTCGGCAATATCGCCGTGACAGTCGGAATGCACGAGGGGCAAGGGAAAAATCGCGAATGGCGACAATGGTGTGATAACAGTTGGACGGCGTGCGACCTGTGTTACGCGTATCAGTGACGACCGCATTTGAGATCGGAGACAGATAGGGAAGTTTTATTTGTTCCTCCGGGATTCAAGTTCTTAACTTGCCGATAGCACCAGCTACCACGCTACACCATGAGAAATGGCGTGAGAGCTTTTGTTTCATTTTTAATTCTACTGAGAAATTTCTAAGCGTCCATTTGTTAGAAATATCTATTGGTTAGAGAATAAAATTATATTTCTTGTGATAATATCACTCTTTCTAAAGATAAAAATGATCGTCTTCTTACATAATTTTTCGCCGATTAATATTTATGTTTCATCCATTTTAAGTCGATAATTTTTGCTCTTTAGGAGATATAAAAGAAGATTTATCTCGAATTAAACAAAAACCAAATATTTAAATTTTTCTGAGTTCCAAGTGTGTCATAGGTAAATAACGGAAAATATGTTAGTATAATAGAGATCAGAAAAAATATTGGTAAAGATAAAAGATAAATTATTTCAAGTTTATTTTTACAATAAATTTGGAAGTTTATAACAATTTAAGATTGTTTTTTTTTTACTTTGCGTTATTTTAGTACGTTAAACATTTTGCCTCATATTTCAGGATAAAATTCTAATTTTATATTTTCGTACGCGTGCGCGTATAATTTTTAAAATGTTTTTTGTATTATGCGCATAAAATTATAAATGGTACTTTATTTTAAATTCTGATACAAATTATAAATTATTTAAAGTGGGCTTTATTTTATAATTTACTGTATTATTTATGTTATTTTGGACTTTAATCGAATGTAGAAATAATACGTCTTCTTTTAAACAAAGTTATTTTAGGTAAACATTATCACGTATCTTTTCTCACTAGAGACTACAACTTAAAAAAAAAGTAATTGCGAGAACTGAGTTGAGCATTACAGTATATCGCAATTATAAATTATATTTGTAAAACAAGTCAATCTCATGCTTCAAGATAATTTAACATTGGTAAAATAACCTGTATTTTTAATAATCCGTACATTTAATTGATTCGAAGCCCAAACGAGAATCCAATTTAATTAATACCAGTATAATCAGCGTCGGTTAATTATATCTTGCTGCACTTCTCGGAGTAAAGTGCTCTACGTTTTCATTTCGTCGACGATGAATTATATGGGAGGAACTTTCCCAGGCGATTAATTAAACACTGCCTTGCGATATTAATTTTCAATGAATTTTTAATTACACGTTGTAATAGCTGCAACTCGTCACGCAAAAGTAGGTAACGCTATTCTCCAGCATCCAATTTGTCAAGCTTTATATGCTCTCTACAGTTTCATCTCAGAAATGTTCGTTTTCCATTTTCGAAATAACTTTTTTGTATCCTGTCCGCTGCAGCAGCGCCGCGCGATCTTGTTTCGATCGTTGAATTTAGATTCCGACGAAAGTATCGTCGAGAGAGGAAGGTAATGGTTTATCCTGAACATCCAAAGTAGACACGATAAAGTTCGAGTGCCACCTGACGAAAGTTTCGAGCTTCTCACAGGCGGCTTCGCCCGGGCGGCCAAGTCTCCCAATACAGAGGGGGTGGATTAAAGGTGGATTGGCATGTGCATTACCACCCGCCACGCCTTTCCAGTTACACGATTTGTTCCCTCGCTGAATATCCCACCGCAAGAAGGGGACCATCGACATCTCTCCCTGAATCGAGCGCAATCGAAATCTAACTGAAAACTTTTTCTCGGAGGGGGAACGACCTATGCCAGTTAACGATAAATAGCGGTCTATCAGTGCAAGTACTAAGCGTGATTACATGTTTACTGAGTCGAGGAAACTAAATTTCGATATGCTTCCATTTTGGTTGCCGCGCGTTCGATCCTGAATATCTCTCTCAAGAGTTTAACAATTTTTCGTGATCTACGGTACCTATGTGGCAGCGCTCTCGCTGAAATTTATTTACATCTGTGAATTGTGAACTGAATCGTGAGAATTACGTTCACATATTTTTCGGTATTATTATTATTATACGCGGAAAAACATATTTTATTTAGGAAAAACTTAATCTACCAGATCGTTGAACTTTTCTTTTTCTTTCCGTACATTCTTCTTTCGTCATTAATCTTTTAGATTTATTCGCTCTTTTTCTGCTGAATACATGTCACGTCTATTTCTCTCTCTCTCTCTCATTCTCTCACTCTCAATATGTTTATAAAATATGAAATTTAAGCACACAGATCGGCAATGATTGCACGCATCGATGCATACTCCGGCTCCGAGCATGCATAAACCTCACAATTAATTCGATGCGAGCCGAATTTCCGTTTCCGCAAAACTCGGCCGGTCGACAATTGTTGCGGCCACGACATCACGTTGAAAATTGCCATTGAATTATGGAGCGATTAATATCGACACGTAACGTGGCTCATAATGCGGAAGTCCCCCCTTCCCCTCCTCCTGCCAACGAAGATTCCGCGGGGCATCCATCCTCCCCGCAAGACAAGGCGAATTCGACCACAATAGCGTCGGTACGTTCTCCTTCGAGAATTTGCGGTCGTGCGCAAACGCGTAATTAGTTTAAACCGAGTAACGTGGTAATTAAGCCGGTTTAACTCCTTTATCACAAGGTGAAGCGGACGCCACTGTCTACGTTAGTCTCGTATCTCGGTTGTCCCTGTTTATCCGCTCGGCTTCTCCAGTTTATCCGCCCCATCATATCACGCATCTTGACTTACAGGCGGGAAGTCTCCGTTCGAAAAACTCCCGTTAATTTTATACGCACGAGCTTCAAAGCAGCTTTCTTCGTTCGTACCCGGAATGTGTCTAACGAGCGAGTCCTGACGCGTTAATTCATTAACAGCGGATGTAAGTAAGCTACACGAGGGAGATTTTTCTGCCCTGATCCCGATAAATTTGATTCTGATAGTGCCAGGGATAAACACAACGTTCGATCGATATTCGACGATCGTTGCGCAACACTCGCGAATTTTGCAATTTTGTAAAGATCATAATTGCGTTCAAAATGTTCCCCGAGTATTATTCTCTCCCTATTTCCAGGACCCTTCAGGTAAAACGTTCCGTTTTCTCTTGATGGAAATTCGTAGATTTACCGCATCAATGAGATTTTTGTGAGGGATTCGGAAGATTCTCTCGCAGTATCGCGCGGAATTAACGGGGTAACAAAAGGCAAGACGCGGGCGCACGCGGCCGTGAAACGTCAGTCGAAGCGGGAACACGCCGGGAATAATATGTACAATGGCGCGCTTAGGCGGCAGCAGGCAAGCAATTCTGGAGATTAAACCCAGCCATATCTGTAATTGACTCCCCTTGGCACATCCTCGGCTTTTCATTATTCAGAATCGCGCTGAAGGAGCGAGCAAACCAGAGACTTTTCCAGCCTCTCGTCGCGACTTCCAAGAGCGTCGTCCTAGTGTTCCGATTAGTATTCTCCTGCGCAAAGCGATGCCTTTGATCTTTATTTTCCGCTGAACTGCGCGATGCGCGACTGTACGTTCTTGGACTTTCATCGTACGTTAATCACGACATAATTAATTCCGTCTACCCCTTCGCTATCTCCGAACAGCGAACCTTCATTCGCGAACAAACAACCGACAATTTGTAACGACGGACATGTCGTCGAGATAGCTTCGGCCAGAACGGACCACAAAGCTGCAAAGCCCAGCATAAAGCGTTTGCGTAGTGCATCGTCTCCCACGAGGGTTCATAAATTTTTACGAGAGATTTTATGAGCTTCATATCAGGACTATAGGTATACAGGGCGAGTACAGGGCCTACGTCATCTCGTCCTCGCCCGTTCTCGATATCCAGTGACACGTCGTTTAACAAAATTCACAAGCGGCGCGCACGGTGCACGGCGCGCGAGAGAGCATCGAATTTCGATATTCTCTCGCGAGCGAGCGCCCGGCCGGCAGTTCGTCCTTTGTCTCTCACTTGCCGAACCGGTCTCTCTAGGAACACACGCGTCTGTCGACAGCCGAGTCCGAGTTTAAAGCCATCCGTTGGTGTTTTTCCTATGTTACAGGTGCCAAGAATGTCCCGTGGTGAAGCCTACGTTCCTCTGCGGAAGCGACAATCGCACGTACAGCTCGCCGTGCCGTCTCGAGTACCACAATTGCATTCACCATACTTCCGTCCACATCTTCTGCAAAGGTTTTTGTCCGTGCAAAGGTAAGATATATATATATATATATATATATATATATGTTTGTCTATGCCCGAGTCGAGCTTAAGCCGAAACGTTGATTTAATCTCGGCTATTTAAAGGCGAGGGAGAACTCTAGTGAACTTCAAATAATCTCAAAAATGCACGTACTATTGATAATGGTTATTCTTTGGCTACAAACATTTAAGCGATTCAATCCTTTTTTATTGCCTTTTTTTTTGTTTCTTTAATACATTATTCAATTCTTACTTCTATTCTTTTATGATACATATTAATAATTATTTTATAGCTAAATGATAATCTTTTTTAATTTCGAATAAAATCTTTGTTTAAAGACATTTTTTGCTGATAAAAGAGAAGAAATGGTATTTTTGTCACACGAATTAATTGTCGGTTTTTACACTTTGTATATTTTCACTTTTTTTTGTAGAGAGAGGGAGGGAAGAGAAAGAGAGAGGGAAGAGAGAGAAAGAGTTTTATAGGATTATGTTTGGTCGAAAAACTTCAATGTATTTTTCAATTATCTTTTCTACGAACCATAACCAAACCATATTTGTACGATGTCAGTCGTAAAAAAATTGATTAAAATATAAAACTTCCGTGGAAAATACAATGTAATGAAAATGTATGCTTAAACTGTATTTGTCCATTACGCAATTTAAAAAATGTTAATACGTAGAATATAAAGAAAACGAGGGAAAACGAGCTATTCACTCGGCTATTCATTATGAAATATATTATGAAATTTTAATTTGTTTTTAAATTCTCTTCACATGCTTACTACAGTTGTCTTTCAAAACAACATTAAGTAAATAAACTCGATCGCGACATTATCTCCAGTCAAGAGAATTTAGTATTAATAATTATAATTACATTCGAATGCAGAGATTGCGCCAATTTATTAAAATAATCATTAATTTAGCTCAACCGTGAATCTAAATAATTCCTTTGTTATATATTTAATTAGGGAATCTAATAATTGGTATACATCTCTAATCGATGTTTTACAATTAATTACATCTAAATGTAACGTAAAACAATAAAACATCTTTGTGTTATTCCACCGAAAATAAAATTAACATTTGAATATAATCGCACGTAGATAAGACGATTAGATTGCAAAAGCGAATTACAGAAATTTTATTATCGTGACGAGTTTTACGACAACATACGGAGAATTTGACTGAATGGTTAATCACAATAGAAGTGAGAGCCCAAGTCAGTGACGACTTGTAAAAAGCGAGTCTGCGAGATTCAATGCGCAAGATCAATTTGTAAGCATATTCATGCTGGGATATACGTATGTATTGTAAGTTTCACAATGGTGTGGGGGCCGCGCTTTGCATCGCGCTCTGCGCCTCGACGACACGTGGACCTTCCATGAATATTCATAATTGGCGGTTAGAACAATAGTGCCGCTTTTGGGCATACAACGCGATGTACCTCGGTAAACGTTGAGCGAATCGTGAATTGTCGTCGAATCGGGGGAACAGGCAAGATTCAGGACCGATTGAATTTTGCGAACCGGCAATTTGTTATTTGCTCTTAACGTATACACACATTCTTGCATCATATTCAAGATATAGAAACGAACAGGGATATTAATAACAAAAACGTACGTGTATATGTTTCCAAGAAAATTTCAGTGATGTTCTTCATCGAAAATTTAAGTTGAGAAGTTTTGCAATATTCATGCATAAAATAGAACCTGGCAAATGTGGCGTAAAGTTTCAAAAGTAGATATATTGAATGAATAAATGTATATATTTCATGATTGACATGTATTTTAGCACTTTTGATGTTATCTCATGAATCAAATATGAAAACGCGAAGATGTCATTAAAATTTACAATTAAATATTAAGAACGAATACTGATGAATAATGCAAATGAAAAGATCTATCTTTAAAATTTAAATTACACATTTTTGAAAATGCTAAATATATTTTAACGTAAATGTTTCAACGTGATATAAACTGGAACGGAGTACTTATTTCGTAGAAAATTTGTTTCGCGGAAGATTTAAAGCTACGCAGACAGCAATCTCTGGGCTGCGCGACGCTAATGTATGGCGAAGAGAAAAAAGGACCTGGAATAAATTTCACTCAACGCTCGTTGATATTAATGAATATCAACGAGCGAAGCTCCAATCATCTAAATTTACCGGCTCGTCGGTATATGAGTGGTAATTGAATTTTATGAAGTTGCATCGATGCCGCGATCGCCCGTGTTTCGCCCGGGAAAAATCATAACGATCGCCGATCGCGAATGAAGTGCACGTGCTAATTTCGAAAGGCTTGTTTGGCCGCACGGTTAATGAGTGGCGATTGATTCGTAAATACGATTGATTTCAATGGCGGTTGCATTTTTATCAGCCATTCCGTAACGTCGCGCACGTGCGCCCCGCTGTTTTCGTGTTTTCATGTTTTAAACATTAATATGGGGCAATAAAATGTTATCGTTTTCACGATCGAACGGCTTGCAACATACCTACGTGCGGAATATCGATTATCAGGTGCGATGCCGTTAGGACTATCATGTTTGCGGTCGGATGATCCACTGTCGGAGATCCGGTAAGCTTGATGAAAAATGATGTGCCGCTGTCGAGATAAAATGTTTATGCAGGGATCAATCTTTCGTGAAGTTCTCGGTTGAATTAAATATCTGGCGAATATGATGCATAATTTCGACGGTCTGTCTTCCAAGGACAAGAAATGACTGAAAGCTTAAAATAAAAACGGTAACCTAAGTGCCAAGTGTGAAAAACGGGGCACAACAATGCTTTGGGACGAATACATTTTTTGCACGTGACGTAGAATCTTACTTTTGCCGGTAATTCCAGTCGTATCCTTGTATTTTTTGCCGTTTCGTCCTGCTTTTAAATCAGATCCTACCTTAAGCACCCGGGTCCCGCGCCGTAAAAATTTTCCTGTTTTTCTGGCGGAGAAATTATTGACGTTCTCCACTTGGAGCCCAGCGTCTCTTCTCCCGCGTCTCGTTCGAGACGACAAGCCCGGGGACTTCGGCGCGCACGTCGCGCGGAAAAATCACTCCCGCCCGTCGTCGGATGGGCGGAAAGTGCCCTGCCGTTTAAAAGCGCAGTCGGCTTTTCGATTTCTGACATGCAATTTGTCGGCAGTCACGCTCGAGTTGATTCGGGCTAACGAACCAAGTATTTTCGACGCGTCGCGTCGCCGGGACGAAATGTAATTCCGCCGCGACTTGCAATCAGCGTGTGCCGCGAGAAGAGTACATTAATCAGAGGTGAAATTTTGCAGTCGCCGATCTGCGAACGTACTCGAAGAAGACGCAGATGCAGAGGAAGAAGATGCTCATGGGCAAGATGGGCCGTAGCCACGACATCACCCTCACGCCCCGCGACTTCAATTACGATAATCATCACTACCAGTATCTCAAGTACACGAAACGTGGCAAGGTAAGTCATATTTGCTTGTTACGCTGCATTTCCGCTGCAAACGACAGGGAAAATATTATGCGGTGTCCTTACCTACATCGCAATTGAGTTCTCGGATGGAAATGTGTTTCCCCACCGTGCTTGCCGCACTATATATTTTCTTGCGCATACGTAACTGCATTATACAACGTATAACACGTTGTATAATACATATCAATTGTCTGCGGAAGAAACGCCCGTCATTTTTATTAGCAAATAGTGCAAAAAGAATATACATTTATGAACTTGTTAAAATAAATATTATAAAAGGACCAACAATTTAGCTGATTGAATGACAGTATGGTATTTAATTCATGTCATTCTGTTTATTCATTACGAGTTAACAGCTATTTCGTTTTTTCAACTTCCTGATTGTCTTTATTCTATGTGTAATTATCACATAATATTATTCTCAATTTTTATCTACATTATTATATATGTTTTTAATTTATTATTTAATCAAATAAATTTTTATATTACTGATAAATGTTAATGTAAAATTCATAAATTAGAAAAGTAAATCACTGTTATCTCTCTTATCTTAGCTGAAGCTAGTTTTATATATTATTTTTATCTCTTTAAATACTAATAATTGAGCTGACAAGTCGAGTGTTGAATCGTGACGATTGCTCTAATGCTTTTCAATATAGAGCTATTTTTGCCAAGAAAGATTCTTGGACGATTTAGAAAACAAATATCGATTATAAATTAACCAGCTTGCTCTGTTAAAAATAAAAAATAAGATTCGATATATACCCACGTTACAATATTTGCACATTATATAAACGTGATACGTATATGTGTGTTTGTCTGTAATCATTTAATAAGTAATTAATAAAGTATTTAATAAATAATTAGATATTATTTAAAATTTGTGTAGCATATCTTTAACATTTTATACGAAAATTGGACGTATAAATTAAATTATTAGAAATAATAAAGTAATAACGAGTGTTGAAATAGTACTTGCGAATAATTAATGCAAGAAGTAATTATACTTTCCGCAAAAATGTAAGATAGTAGATATTATATAACAGACAGATTATTAGTAATGTGAGCTGTGATTTATGTGCAGGATTGCAATTTTCAACCAGGCAATGCGAAGGCATTTTCTTCGCATAAAACCCCATAAAAATGGATTACGGCAAACGTGCTGTTTCAGAAGAAACATAAGTCCGTACTTTATAGCTTCGTGGTTTGTTCGTTACTTTTAACTCTTTACAGATTTGTGAAGTAGCTCTCCGGTAATAGTACAGCTCTTTTAAATTTCTTACACATACATACATATTTCCTGCGCTGTCATAGTAAACAGCATCATTTTTAAAAACTATCTTTATCTCGCTAAGTAAATCGTTGGGAATATGTTGAAATTAGAAAGTGTTAATTAAATTCAACTAGCTGGAATTTACGGGTTGACTGAAATTTACGACTGACCTTTGAATAGGTACCCATTTGTTTGCCAAAGAATTTCGAAGAGGGCGGAACGGGTTGGTTCCACTCTCCGTGGCACAGAGCAGACGGAAGAGGATACAGATGTACTCGCTGTATTTTTGTTCGCGTTAAGAACAAAGAGTCTACAGATCACGTTTACGATACTAAAACGAGGCGGGGCCCTCCCTCCGTGTAAATCACACAACGCTGCGTTTCCCTAGGTTGCACTTTCACGATGCGCGCTCTCTCTCTCTCACCCTCGGCGATTATCGATCCGATCTCAAGAAAGCGCTACTTTCGGCGCTTAAAATTACAAGGTCGCAAGCACAGATGTTGAGCTAGGTTCGCTCGATGAGACCCTGTCCTCACCGACAGGAGAGAATTCCGAAAACTGGTAATCACAGACTGAACTGGTCATTTGTCAGAACTCGAATTCCACTGCGCGCTGACTCGAGAAAAAAAAATTAAAATTATGAAAGAGCATCACGCTCTGTGTGTACCTAGAGACAAATTATCTTTTGCTTTGCGTTGCTCAGAATGACCCTTAAAAAAATTATAAATTATTGCACGTGTAAAGTTAAGGCAGTACGTATATACATATAAAAGATAGGCTGAAACAGAGTTTTTTTTTAGGAATCCTTTAAAAACTTTTAGAGCAATCAAACTTTTTTTAATTTAAAAGTATAAAGTCACACACCACAATATTCATAAGGCATCTGCTGCTATCATGATTACAACATTACGTTTACAACAAATTAAAATGATGTAGAAGTTACTGTAACTACATAAAAGTATATACTTTAAATAAAAAAGAAGTTTGATTACATTCCGTAAATAGTTTCTGAGAAAGTAAATTCTTGAAGAAACTCTCTTACTTTTCTATTTTTCTATTCTTCTACACTCTCTTAATACGGAATGACATTCGGATTCTCAATTGTAAGACTACGCGAAAGCTTTTCTCAAACAACATTTGTTTCTTCTTTTCTTCTATTCTTCTCACAAAATGCACTGACGTCACGTAAGGAGCCGAATTCTTTTTTCGCGTCGCGAACTTGTTCGTACAAACAAAAAGAGAGAGTAAATCCTGACTCAAATTTGATTTCGATTTTCCCTTGTTTCGTTCCCTCGCTTCGTTCCTGCATTTCGCACAGGATGACACTGAGCTGCATACCGTTGCAGTACCGTTGCTACAAAATTGATTCATTCAAAATTTTTCAGTCGGCGAGTTTTATTGCTATCGGCATATACGTAAAAGTGTAACAACTTTCCGCATCGCTGATGCGCATCCGAAGAGAACTTCCCGATATGCGAGTTCTCTCTCGCTTTTCATTGACGTACAATTACTTAAACTTGTACACAGCTGTTTTTAGTAAAAGACGCTTTTCTCTTTCTCTCGGTCGGTGCTAAAGCACTTATGCGCGTCACATTTAGTATTATTCGCCTTCTTTTCGCGCTTCCACCCATTCTCGCGAATCTTATGATCTCCCCGGGGGAATTTATGAACGCAGCCGCTTACGCTAAAAAGCAACGTCCAATATTGTAGCTTCCATCGCCCGCAGCTCGGGCTGTATTCTTCATCCTGTTACCCGTGCATTACCGTTCCTACTCCCCGTTCGACGATAAATACAGGATGTATCTTAAACATAAGTTTAGGGGGAGCTCTATGTACGGGACGTACAGCGAGGAAGATTCTTGTATAAACTGGCGTAAAAAAATCGCTGAATATTCTTTTATTCTGGATTTTTAAGTATATATTTTACATCGAACCATCACAATGGCTGAGTTTCAATTTGTTTGAGGAATGGTACAAAAGCCACGAAGTACCCACTTTCTACTAACTTTTCTTTTTCTCTTCAGAATGTCGGAAAATCAGATATATGCAATACTCTCGGAATTCCATTGAAATTGCAATGTCGAAAATAAATCGATTCAGAGCTGTCGCGTCTTAATGAAATCACTAACTTTCACGATCTTTGATTACAAAATATTCAATTTGGATGATTTTAAATAACTGCTATTTCGGAATCGTCTCGTTTCGATAAAATTTCAAGGTGCATTTGGCGTTAAATTTAATTCCGCAGTTCCGATGTTTATTTCAGGAAAACATGAGATTTGTGCGGATAGAATATGTTCGGCAATGTCAGGCGTGCATTTCGATACTAGGACAAATATGATCCCGTGACGTTTCCTAAAACGATTTTCATGTTTTGCCGCGTATCAGCGTCACGCGGAGGCAGAGGAGCGCGCCGAGCGCGGCGTGCACGGCTGCACTGCGGCGAGAATTTTCCGAAAGCCCATGACAAATCGATCGGATCGAACGCGGTCCGCGATTGATTGGCACATTATTTTAATGGCGGTCCACGTTATAGCCGGTGCACGGAATGAACCGGCGCAGGAAGCCGCTTTAATTTATTTGAACCCGCGCGTGCCCCGCGCGCCCCTGCCCAATTATCGCTACACGCCGATGCAAATGCGCGACGATATACGAAATCGAACGCGTATCC
This sequence comes from Temnothorax nylanderi, assembly GCF_030848795.1. Taxonomy (NCBI): domain Eukaryota; kingdom Metazoa; phylum Arthropoda; class Insecta; order Hymenoptera; family Formicidae; genus Temnothorax; species Temnothorax nylanderi. The sequence continues at coordinate 1,571,242 of NW_027249089.1, read as the reverse complement.
CGTTCGGTGATACGGCGATCTCGTGAATTAAATTTCGGGTAGCCGTTAACCTCGCCCATTTACTCCGCCACAGAAAACACAATTTTAAACTCTCGTTTGCAAATAAACATGGACCATGGGAGCGTTGAGCGTTTTCCTCCCGCCCCCGTCCCGTTTCCGAATAAATTCTTCTCCCCCTTTGCGAATTATCCACAATCGACGGTGGCTTCGAAAAGATTTATTTATGCGTGACCTTTCGCAAATTGCTCCCTTTGTCGGTCGCATTTGCCAGGAGGAGTCATGTGATTTTCCGGAATTTTTCGCTCGCGCAGATACCGCGCGCGGAGCGCTATTATATTGAGAGATGGAAACTTCACCGGAATTCGCCCATCGACAAGTAATACAGTTTCAAATCTAATTTCGTTCGCGTACCCGATCGAGCCGCACAACTTTTGCCACGGGCCCTCCAAATGAATTCGCCTTCCGACTCCCCGGAGATTCGTTCGTTCCTGATATTAATGACGCAGGATTTTTTCAGAGTAGATTATTTTTTCTCTCTTCTCTATATATATATTCACAAAATCGTATATGTGATTCGCATCTATATATATATATATATATATATATATATCCGAGATGACGCTAGCCACATACGATTTTGAAAAATATACGCTGATGAAAGCCGGGAACATCCGCCGGCGCAAATAGTAGTGAAAACATTCAACGGTGGATAGCGTCTAATGGAAGAAAAATAGAGGACGCCGCAAGGAGGGACCGTAAATCTGCTCCGCTTCAATAGCCGGCGGCTAATGGAAATCGCGAATTAACTCGCCCTCGAATTAACTTCCTCGTTAGGTCTCTCTCAATTAATCGCGATTACGTCGAGCGTTGCGCAACAATTCGATATATTTGCATGTATTACGTCATAAGTGCCTCTACAACGTTCATACACTACACGCGTCTTGCATAAAAACATCATAGCGCACCGCGAAGAATGCATTCACGTCCGGCGTCATCTCCCATTTCGGAAGTTTCGTCGGCGGTAAAAGTTAGAGCCCCGGCGCGCCAAATAAAATATCCTTTGTTCTAAGAGACGGAGGCGCGAGGTAGAAAAATCCTCCCGAGTTCACCATCGTCTCGCTCGACAAAAGACTCCTCCGAATTATCTGGCCGCGAAGCGAGTCTAAATATTTGGACAGGACTTCTCCTGGCCGTGCCCGTAAAAATATTATTCCGCTTTAGAACGTCCGCGTACCTCTTTTGCGATCTTCCTTTCGATAAAACGTGCAGAGCTTCGTTGTGGCATTATCCTGATTTGCAGTGCGTGCTAATCAAAACTTTGATGTCGACGATAACGCGCGTTTATCGCTATGTTATCACGGCAGCGTGACCGCGCCTTGTATTTCTTCGAAATCTCGATGCGATCGCCAACAAGCCTTTGGCGAAATATTAACATATAATTGTTAACGTATTAACATTTTTTAGCTATAATAATCGGTAGCAGTAGTTTGCCGTACCATTTGAATAGTCATAAAATCTGTTCAATTTTTTCCATCAATCTACTGTTAATTAAAAAACATATCTATTAATTTTTGCCGTATATTTTGCTAGCAAATCTTATTGACGCTTCTGCCTAAATTCTGCCAACATTATTGATTCCCGCATCTACTACAACCGCCTTTCTGTTAACAAAACTTGTAACAAACGCCTCGCATTAGCCTCGCTCCCACGATTATCTGGAAATATAACAGAGTGCGATGTCATTATCTTTATAACAAGGTGCCGTTTTAATAGAATAACACTTCAATATGTTATTGTCAATTTTCCAAATAATTGCGTTTAAAACGAATACATTGCGGATTATATTCATTATAGATACACTGTAGATCATTATTATCGGTATTATTTATTAAATTTAATGGGATATCAATGTAGTACTTTACCGTGTACCTATTAAGTTTATTATATTTCACGAATTAATTTCGCAAATTATAAGATTTTACAAAACGTAATTCGTTACGCGTAATATGTTACGCGTTACTTCTATATCGATGCGTGCACACACATTTGGACGAGTAGCTATTTAATTCATCCAATTCGACCGTATTAGAAGAAATTATACGTATAGGAGAGCGCTATATATCGCGTTAATTCCCTTTGTTTCGAAATCGAAGTTTTACGCAAACCAACTAATTGATCGCGGAGCCAAGCTCCACCTGGGAATTTCGTGAGATTACGAAATGAAGCTGGAGGTATTATCGAATGCGTTAATTATTGCGCTTATAATCCGGATTAGCCGCTCCACGGGCGTTTACGTTTGCGTGTAAGATGGGAAGCCATTACCAATTTGCAGCTGTGACAATTTGAGGACGACGATCCAGTCAAGGGTTAATGGATTCACCGTCGAGTACACTGAAAGAACGGTTTTGTTGAAATACATATATAAAAATTAGAGGGGCCACACACAGATCTGAAAATAATTATGTTAGACCATCAAAATAATTTATAGAATGCTCAAGCATGATGATAATGCCGCAAAAATTTTAACATTTTAGCAACTAGTTTGAGCGTCCAATATAATTATTTAGATGGTCCAATATAATTGTTTTCAGATATCTGTATATGGTTTAATTATTATATACTTCAGCAATACCGTTCTTTTCGTGTGTATAAAAGTTTAGTTAGCGATATGACCCGCAAATCGATTTATAGCATGATGGAAAACCTTTTGCAAAGGTTACACGTCGCCGTTGCGATAGTTATGAAAGAGCAGCAGAAAATATTAAAGGAATTAAATAGCGTCTTTGACGTCATCTTTGAAGTATGTGAAACTGTGAGAGAATTTTTATCAACTTTATTATTAATATGATGTTACTGTCTCATCAATATCTTTTTGCATTCTGTGTTTTAATCTTCCTTATATATATCATGTACATATTTTTTTAAATTAAAATATGCATTTATATTTTATTAATATTTGAAATATGTGAATCTTGATGTATATAGTCGTTTGTGGTTTTCTCATTCCACAATCTATAAATATTTTTTGACTGGTTTTATAGGATACAAACGTGAGAGATGTTGACAGAACAATATATTTTTTACAGTTCTGTGTGTTTTATAGCAATTTTATATTTAGCATTAAGAGCGGCGGAAAATAAACGGAAGCTAAATATTATCTTTAAAATATGAAAATTTTAAGAATTTTTTATTCAACTTTATTATTCTTATAATGTCGCTATTTTATTAATGTACTTTTATAACTATATAAATATCTATTCTGCGTTTTAATATTTCGTGTGATACATTATATATTTCTTTTTATTAAAATGTGTGCAATTTTTCAATCCAATATATAAGCAGAAGAGGTATTTTTAAAACAAGGTTTTTATAATTTTATATCTCGCAGCATCTCGTTAAAATGACACGTAACATGTTCATGTGAGATAATCTATAGACTTTTTTCGATACTATCTATTTAGGTTCTCGTATTTTTCTCAATTTTTCGACGTTAATTACGTCGCGCATTTATTCGTGGATATCGAATCTAAAATCTCTTTAGGTCGATCGAATCGATCGGTGAAACGTATATTGACATCATCATCACGGTCGGATCTCGCGTTGCAGTGACGGATAAAATGTGAGTTCGAAAGACAAAACGAACCGTAGTATTATGACGCTCTCTGACCTGACGGGAATTAACTTTGCAAGTTCACGTGATATTCCGGGTTGTATCAGTTACATCTCTCGCGCTTTGTAACATTTGCTCAGCCGAGAATATCGGATTAAAGCTTCGTTACGCCACGATAAATTAGCTTAGACGAGCACGCTATCGACGTATGCGCGAGGTTCGAAGATAGCGATAGCGCCAGTCGACCTTTCCTTAGCTCGCATTGTGTAACACGTACGACGTAACTTCTGCGTTCGCATATTGAATCCAAGTACGGTTTCCTCGCGATAAAGTCTTGCTCATCAGAAACTGCCTCGTTGTTTTGTGGCGCTTCCACAATTCTGTTACATTTAAATTGCTTTGTTCTTTTTTTACGTACACATTTTAACATGCAACGATGTAATTAAAAACTTTAATTACATCATTAAATAATCATAGTGTATTATTCGGGATAACTATCCACGAGATTTATTATATAAGAGGATATTTATCGGGCTTGTGTATCAACGTACATGTTGCGCAGGCCTTTTTAAAAACATTGCTGCATTGTCCGATCTTCTTTATTCTTTGGTAGTTAAAAGCTTTTTTAATTCATACCGTTATACGTGTTTTAATTGTTACTGCTCTCTTCGTTGTAATATGCCCACGGGAAAGTTTTAGAGAATTAGGGGTTTCGAATTATACGGCTTAATTAATAGACAGCGTATTTTATAAATGAAACATACCTCGACTCTTGGTATTGCCGAGAGAGTACGATACGTAACGCGAGAACGTGAGAATGTAATTTTCATAAAACTAATTAGGAAATCTAAATCTGAACGTTTTTTCATGTTAACGACAAATCGTTTGTTCGCGCGATCGCGTCTACGACTCCGTTCAACGACGAAATTATCGCCGTGGACTTTGAAATATTTATTAGCTCGTCTACAATAGCCGTAAGAGTAATATGCAGTAAACTATTGACTAATGGGATTTTTTATACAATTCCAGAATAATCGACTGTGGTTGGTCAATAGCTTACTGCTTACGTCTTACTGCATACTCTTACGACTATTGTATAGACTCGTCTAGAGCCATATCAGATCGCGACCGTCATTAGATTCGATAGCGGATCGACCTATTGTTAGGCTCGCGAGTACGTCATCGTGGATGCCGCGGCCGTGACGTACTACTCGGGCGTTGTGCGAGAGGGAGTCTTGCGCCGCGTTCGCGCAAGGTAACGTTATTATACGGCTCCTCGTCTGGCGACGCGCTCTCTCCCTCGATCGATGGAAAGACGCTTCGTCTGGGCTGCTCGAAAATACGAGAGAGAGCGAGAGAAGGAAAGAGAAAGAGAGAGCGAGAGAGCCACCGCCATGGGGGTTATAGCCGACCAATGAGACGCGAGCCGTGCGCTCGAGAGATACTCGTCGAGGTCGTAAAGAGAAGGACATTTAGATTTCTCTACTTTTATACGGGGCGAGAAGAGATGAAGGATTAGGATCGGTCCTTACTTCGGGCCCTCTCGAGCTAATAAGGGATACATACATAGACTGGGATTGCCGCGGCCCTCAAGGATAACCGCTTCGAGATCCACTCCCCCGGCATATTGATCCTGGCGATGCGCTTTCGAGGGTTGAACGTGATCCTGCGAGCGCTGCGCGTCAATTCCCCTCTCTCTTGTCGCGCGCGCGATTTCAGTGGCGTCGGTTAACCGAGATTTTAGTTTACATCTTACCGCACCGTGCCGAACGTGACGTCTGAGCTCAATTATTATTCCAACTCATCCGCACTCATGCGCACGTTCTCCCGATAAGAGATCAAAAGATGCGAACGAGGACAGGAGATGCGAGATATTTCCCCTGTTAAGTCTATCTTAGACGATCTAATTGTGTCAGATCAAAGGGTGAAATCCTATTTATAATCTAATGTCATGCATATTCCTATATGTGTACAGGATAAAATTATCAAGAAGTTGCTGGATTAAATACTGTTATTTTATGAGTAAACAGACTGAAATTAATTAAATACTATATATTTTAGAAAAAAACTGTTTTAATTAGCTCATAATGCAAAAGATTTATACATATATGAATTTATAAAAATGAGAGGAATATATCTAGAATTCTTTGAAAAATCTATTACAGTTATTAATGTTAGAATGTAGAGGAAAGTCCTTTATTATGAGATAGGCTCCTAATATGGGATAGCGAGGTTTCTGCTAAACTAATGGGTTCTATCTGTTAGTTCCATCATGAACTTATTGCCCTTAGAGTAAAACCTATTTAATGGAAAATTCATTATTCGATCGTGCGTGCACTCGCCGCCTACTACAGTTTTTAATTCTGCACATGAACTTTCGGCAATCACGCAAAATAGATGTGGTATCTCATAATAGGGGACTTTCCTCTATATTTAATAGTTTTCGAAAGCGTCCTGTTTATTGTGCAAATTCAAGTGGTTATTATTTCGAAAATATATATCGTGGAATCGTGCAATCAGCCAAATTTTCAGCTTTTTTCTAATATTTATTTTTAAAAGTTTATAAATTTATATTTTGTTTGTATTGTGTAATAAAAATGACGGATTTCTTCTCTGAAATAAAATTTAATTTATTTTGTTCTGTCCATTTATTGCAAAATATAACAGTTATTTATATATAGATTTCTATCAACTTTTCGATATTGTCATGCATTTTAATATATGTTTTACATATGTGCGTATTTTCTGATTTTTTTCAAATATTTTTTGTATTGCACGGTACGTAAAGTTGTAAATAGGATCTTACCTTGAATTCTAATACGAATTGCAGCTAGGGTTGTCACCTCTCCGCGTTTGATCCGGAGACTCCCGGTTTTGAAGGCTTGTATCTGACTTCCGTGTTTGGTCATTATTTCTCCGAATTGTGTAAAATGTTAAACATCTTCTCTAATTTAAATAAAAAGTAAAGATGAATTTGGACAATTTACTGAGTGAATGGTGTTGGAGATAAAACTGAGAAGAAAATAAAATTGGAATAAATGGCATTCTGAATTCCATGTGTACCTTTAAATGGCTGCATTCAGCGGAGAAAGTAGCTCAGTGAACGCTTAGTGATTATTATCTGTGACTAAGAGTATCCTTTTAAATTTTTGATAGATCCAGGAGAATGTAACAATCAGCGGCGTTTAATGACTATCGTTTAATCATTATTTATATAATTTATATATTTTTGTTTGTTAAGTTAACAATTTTTATAATAAAACACTTGATACACATTAACTTGTTTCTTTTTTTGTCTCCGGATCAAAACGATCGTCTAGGTAGCAACCCTAATTATAGGTCGTTTAAAATAAATTTTGGAAAGTGCTGTATTAAATGTCTAAGTATTTAACTAGATGTTTTAAATAACACGCGGTTACTCTTATTGAACAGAGTAATCGCAGAGTGCATACGCTACTCGTGAGAAATACAATTGAGAAATCGTTTTAAGCTACCGTAAGATATTACACTTCTTGAAAGGCGTGTCTCAGGAAATTAACACTCACACACAAAGCAAGAGGAGAATATTCAGACATAATAGACTCTGTCGAAAGTCGCATACGTTCTCTCAACTACGTATAATTCTTTGGTGAATTCATGACCGACTTTGCCTCGGCAAAAGTTTAATTCTCTTCTATTCTTTTTCGCTTTTTTTTTCTAAATTTTAACATTAAATGCAGAGATGGCGAAATCTTCAATTAAAACTCTGTTAATTTTTCGCTTAAAATTCTTTCGGAAAGATCATATTAGCTGTTTCTTATATTCTTCTCTCGTTCTTATATTTTTCTTAGTTTGGGATTTAGTTTATTTGCTCGAAATATTTTCTCATTCTCCAATATGGAGATATTTATTTATATATAGGTATCTAGTTTTTGTTAAAGCAAAATCAAATTTCTGAAAATTTTTATTTATGATATTTTTGTCAATTCTATGTAATTTAAAATCTTTCTGATATTTTTAATTTAAAAAATACTTTATTTACGATATACCTGTTTATACGGATTCTGTATAGTAAATGTAAAAAATAATCTTGTACTTTATTTGTTTAGTAAATTATTGTCCATATTTTAGACTTAACATTGCTTGCAAAAATACTTTATTTACAAAAACATTTATCTGATCAAAAAGTAGAGTAGAAACTAAAAGTGCACATATGTGGAATATCGCGGAATTAGAATTATTTCTTTAAACTGCAGATTTTTCGATCATTTGTTATCGATAAAATAAATTCTGCTACTTACATTAACAAAACGTTATTTTTTATTTAGCAGAATGTAATTTAAACTATACTTAATAAAAATCTACTAATAAAATTGTATATATAAATATATGCAATTATATACTATCTAAGCCAAATTATCAGAACACAAAAAATTGTATATAGAATTAATTTGCTAATTATTTGCTATTTTTTGCTTTTAAAAGTAATTTTTTTGCTCCAGCTATTAAAAAATTACGAAGGGCTGGAAAAAAACATATACATAAGTCAAAGCAAAAAGTTAATAATACCCAAATTATTTGCTAAAAAAAAACATACATAAGTTAAAGCAAAAAGTTAATAATACCAAAATTATTAGCTATTTTTTTGCTATTTTTTGCTTGCAAAAGTAATTTTTTTGCTCACACTATTAAAAAATTACAAAAGGCTTAAGCCTTAGCTATTCTTAAGGATAGTTTAAGAATAAGCTGCCACACAATTGTAAAAAACAGCATTGTAAAATTTTTTTGTGTTCTTTAATATACCTAATTATATAAATATGTGCATATATATAAATATTGCACTATAAAAATTATGTTTAAAAAATATTGGTCAACGAAATTTCTGTTAGAGAAAAGTCGATTCTGTATTAAAGAGTACACGCAAATGAAAACAATAACGATCCAGCTTTGGGACATTCCGTATATCGTAGGGATCTAAAAGGGGTTAAATTTGTTCGAATCCGAGACAGCAATCGCGCAAACACGTATGAAATTCCTAGATATCTCGAAGGTGCCTGACATTACCTTCCCTAGAAGAGGAATTAGTGTCGTACTGTGCTTTTGTGACACGAACTGCAGAATATACGAGCCACAAGCGCAACGAGAGATATTCCATGCGCGATGGACTGCAGTTTAAAAATGGAATTCAACTGCAAGCCGCTCTCCCCGCAAGCTGCTACCTAATTATTAATTACGCCTTGGCATCGTACATCAGCCCTTTATGACAAGTTAACGCGAAACTTCGAGTCGCATCCGGCGCGTAATTAAACCGGGCTCAATAAAATTACATCGCCTTGTCTTGGTGTAACGCGTCATCGCCTCACTGAAATCCCGCATACTTTCGTCGTCTACCGTAATACTGCTATTCTCAACTATCCGTATAACTCTCTCCTTTTTACAACGCATAGCTAATTATTTTCTAAAATATCTTCTCGCTCTGAGAAGGTAACGTCTCGTGCACGGAATGTCCCAGAACTGTCGATCTTAAATTTAATAACTGACTCCTTAAGTACTGATTTTATTTTATTTCACGAAAGTTTATTATTCTTTTCAATTTATTAACGCTTATTGTTATAAATGATATATAATTAGTATAATTAAAACTCCGGAGAAATAAAACTCAACTCATGCATAATAAAATGAAGAAAGTATAATTTTATTATTCAGCGCTTTATTTTACCTTTTTATTTAATTTTTGATATTTCCAAGAATATTTTCTGTTGTTGAATTGTTTATAATATAAAAATGATTGATAATCTTAATTAAGAAAATCTGTACAGTGCAGTGTGTGATGATCTTAACATCTCAGTTGAAGCAGAATTATTTGCACAGTTTGAGGAAAAATCTCAAAATTAAGTAAGATTGAAAATAACAATATATACAGCTTTTGCGAAAGAATTTGTTATTCATATAATGAGAGACACTATAATATTTCTTGAGCGGAGTCGAAAATTTTCGCGATTTACGATTTATATGCGAAATAACCGTGGCTAAATTATTCGTCCATACGTCACACGTCAACGTCAGTCCGGCCGTAATTAATCGAACCTAGCCATTGAGGTTTAATGCACGTGCGCGAGTGAGCGACCGGCGATATGATTAAACGAATTGGCAATCGAGAGATCATTCAACAGTTCCCGCTGTCAGGAGACGCGGTCGGACGGGAATGACAGTAGAGAGCGTTGATTAACGAACTGATTGCAGCTAACGTAATTAATTATTACCCGCGCTAGTCCGCGCGTCGCTAGAAATTCCGCGAATAGCTCTAATCAAACGCGGGCGCACGTAGTCGCTAATTCTTTAAAAATTTATTCGGCGAGCCCGATTCGAAATTCGTATCATTCCGTGGAGAATCTAATTTTAATTGCTTGAATAGTTGTAGCATATGGTGGAAATAGATGAATACATAAACTTTGTTGGCGCTAAATTACTGAACCCTTATGTTCGCAAGGAGAGAATCAGGTTTGCAACTCGCAGATAGGCTGAAATTTTAGTTTGTATGTCAATAATAGACAGATATCTATCTATACATTTAGACCACGTAGATATTCATTTGAGAAAGCAGAAAATAAAATCTTAAACTGAGAGAGAGAGAGAGAGAGAGAGAGAGAGAGAGAGAGAGAGAGAGAGAGAGAGAGAGAGAGAGAGAGAGAGAGAAGATTAAATTAAATGATATAAATTTAATTTTATCTGATTAAATTTGTTGAGAGTGAAAATAAATTTTCTAAAGTTTTTTAATTTTAACCGATTGATCAAATTAGTTGTTTAAAATTAACACACATTTTTTTATTCTGCACAAAGAGTTAGATATTTATTATATACATCGCATTTATTGTATAATTAAATAACCATATCCCGATTTTTATATGGTTTTTGGGCCATCCGCGTCCAGGCTTAAATTATATATCAGTGCAGAGGACAGTGAAAGTATCAATAATAGCAGCATCGCTAGCTTCTTGAATCGCATGCAAAAGGGCATTATGGGATGTTAAAGGTTCCACATTGCCTAATATGCTAGGTGCCATGGGATCTGAAATTCAGGCTTTATGATAGTAATTAATTTATTATAGTCTCAGATAGCAATATTAAGTATCTCAGTGACCTCTTTGCTCCTGATTTACAATTAAAGTAAGTAGAGACGTTGGACCACATGGCCCAAATCAAGACACGGTTCTTTGCAATGAAGAAAGTGATTTTGTTAAAAAATTTCTAATAAGCAATTAAATGAATTTATGCTGTTACTGTATATACCATTAGTTAAAATATTATCAACATTCGAAGAATGTTCAAAATATATAAAGTATCGTAAATAAATCTGAAGTAATGATTCAACGCAAGCATGCTTTTGTTTATAGACGCCAGTCGTGTAAAAGTTATTAAATTTTTAATTTCATGAGAGGATAATAATTATGTAGCAATTTTTTATCATGGCTAAAAAGTGAATTTTATTTGATATTGTACAAAGTTTATAGATAAAATATTTACTAATTTATTTAATTTTTTAAGGTAACAAGACATTTTTTAAAATTATTTACGTTTTATGCGAGTATTTGAATTCGGCATATAAACATATTTGCAAAAATGTAACAGTATTTATAATTACATTAAATGTCGTGATATTTCTATTTAAACATTTTATCCGAGAATTTAATTAATTTGTTGAACAATAAAACATCAAAAATGCTAACCATTTGAGGCAAATAATAATCCAGTTAGTTGTGCTTACCGCAAAAAAGCGAAGCTTGTATTTTGGTTAATTATCGGAATTACGATAACGAATGCAATTATTGTTACGTTATGATGGAAAATTTATGAGATGAAAAAGCGTAATGAAACATGATGTAACCGAAGTGCAATTGTGAATTGTGTAAAATATAATATCGACTATTTTATCGAGTTCGTTTCTTCTTCCATGCATTTTACGTAACAATTGGCGCCCATAAAAATGCTCGTCCTTACACTATATTTACGTGTACATACATACGACAGGTAACACACACATACACCCGCAAAATATAAATCCTATAGTCTATAGTATATCATAAACTATTTATGATACACTATATTATATGATTATATCATATAATAATATGGTATTATAATACATACAATAGGTATTGTGATAGGTATATAGATGTGTGTATATATATCTGCGATGTTCCATGTTACAGGGACTCGCTAACGCGAACAGATACGACGACAAGCATCTGATGAGCAACGAAGTCACGGACAAGACCCAGCCACCGTTGAAGGCAATGTACAACGTGCAGCCACCATCCAGAAATACAGATTGCCCGTCGTCGTCCAAACCCGCGATGGCCAACCGTCTCCTAGACTGGTTTTCCGTCGTGATGGCGGACTCCAAGCATCGCCGTCAGCATCCCAAGCCTAAAGGTAGAAAAACGTATGATACAAATTTCAACGCGGCTGTTTGCGAAATAAATACAATTGACATTTTGCAGCATTTTGAGATAGAATAAGGAGGGGTTATTTGAATCAGTTAAAGCAAATTTTTAAGACAAAAAGCTCTTTAAAAAAACCAAAAAGCCCCATGACTAAAAAAGCTCTTCGATCCCTACCCTGAAAATTGAAAAGCTCTCCTTCTTGTCTTGAAAATTTTTTATCCAATTTTTTCTTCAACCGACTCAAATAACCCCTTCTTATCCTGTAGATTTAACGAATTCGGCGTTCCCTTTTATTTAAAATTTCATCAACATCTGTTGTTGATTCTCGAGATCCTCGTTAAGCAAAATCTCGCTACGTTTGTTAAACATTTTACGTTTCACGGTACACACCTCATCGACCTACGAAAGTCGCATTAAGCAGCCGTCTGACGCGTACAACCGCGGAATGCGCTTCAAGCGCATTGAAACGTTTCCCGCGGGATACGGAGGGGGTTCTACAAGGGGTACAAGGGAGACTAATTGTCCCTGTAGAAGTGGACGGACATCGCGACGTGTACGGAACGTTACTCGTGGTAGTTCCCGAAGTACTAACAGTGCGCGCGCCATTCGACTTGGAGACAATCAGTTTCGTACCCAGTTCGAAATTGTCCCGATACAATGAATCGTTTCCCGCCCCGGGAACGTCCCTATTACTTTGGGCGGTACTATCTGTCGATATTGTCCTTCCGGTACCCATGTTGATCTTACGATATTACGTCGCTCGGGGCAAAACAAAGTGTACTATGCGCATAGCTATGCAGCCGCGACGATCCCGCCTGAATCGAGAGGGGTGGTTTGACTAACCATCCTTGGACCACAAACGGGAGAATAGTCCGGAGATTGTAACGATCGAAGGATCTAACTCTCGAGGACCGACCATCTTTACATTCTGAACGAGTTATAATTTTATTATAATTTATTTTTTCTACATTATACAAAAAAAAGATGTACGGTAATATTAGGTAAAGTAGATAAGTGGATCTCTCTCTGCTAGCGCTAAACTAAATAACTGTTCCATAAAGTTACCGAACACGGAGATCGATAAAACTTTGGCATTTTCGGTTTAACCTCAGTTTTTAACTCGAGTTTTTTAAAATTCAAATTTTAAATAAATCGCTATCTGAATAAAACAGAATATTTGCATGAGCACGTTACAATCTAAAAATACATATTATTGTATATTTATATTTTATGCAAGACTTTCTTGTTTTTCGCATGAATTTGTTAACTTATCCGCGTGCGTGCTCACTGACCTTCTTTAGGATCTGTAATTTGCGTTGAAATTTAGAATATAATTCTATTTATGTGCCGTAATACGAAAAACATTTGAAGAATCGGAATTCACACACACACACACACACACACACACACACACACACACACACACACACACACACACACACACATAAATATATATAAAAAACACATATCTAATACCTGTATGTATATTAAAATACAACACATAAAATTATAAATAAAATTCTGTCCTAATTTGATGCAAATTATGGATCGTCTAAAGTAGGTCTTTAAGTATATTTTTATATATATAAGAAATGAATACGACGTGTATATGTAAATTATAATATAAACATATTTTATACATATCTTATTAAAAATATACATATAAACGTAATTATATACAAATATATATCTTATTAAGAATATATATATATATATATTCTTGTTCTTACATATATAAGAATGTTATATTGCATCGAACGATTTCAGGTCACTTCCCAATCGGTTGTCAGAGCGAGGTCAGGTGGATGTTCGGACATTTGGACAGCGACAGCGACGGCCGACTCTCACTCTCCGAGCTGTACGGTCTGGAACATGACCAGAATGAACCATGCTTGAAACCCTTCCTGGATAGTTGCGATACCGACAGGTAAGAGTCGTCTGCGAATTCCTGTTTTACATGCGAAGAGAGACGTTTCATGATCGTACACGCGTAAAGACGACAAGACATGTGGAAATAATGATTTAGAGTATAATAAGTGAAGTGCATGTTAATATAGAGATACATCTTACCAGATATAGTTTGGTCTGACCAATCGCATGACATTACTACTGCGTCTGAGCACATGCGTTCATTGACTCTACTGCAGTAGATACGATTCTTTTTAATCCATGTATCAGAAAATCCTTATTATTTACTTATATATATTTAATTTCTTCATACTTTATTATTATTGCTTAATATTATATATTATCTATATATTATACATTATTCTGCACATTTTAATAATGCTAATTTGTTATATATTATTTTCAAAATTCCTCACATCGCAAAAATTTTACACGTATTGTCTTCGCTACGACTACCTCTTTGTCAGTGTATTTGATTAATATTGTTCCATTAAACATATTATATATTTAATGTGACAATGATCTAAGTACTTATTAAAAAGTCGTTAAGATAAAACCCTTAAAAATTATATTACATTGTATTATAAAATCATAATCATATTATATTATAAAAATTATTATAATTATAATATATTTAATGCAATAATTTAAGCACTTTTAGCTTATTAAGCGTTTACGACAAAGTCGTTATTGTCAAAAAAGAACTCTTAAAAATCAAAGAGAAAGGGAGAGACGTTACGTAACGCTACATTTCTGGCGTTATATTTTCAGCGATATTTTCGTGAGCGGACCTGAATGGTGTGGATGCTTCTCTAAGGCCGAACGTCCGTGTGCCGCTGTGCGCAGACGATCATCGCCGGATTCTGCACCTGCCTGCGATTCGCGAGGATATTACCGCAGCACCCAGTGTCATCGTGGCCTTGGTCTTTGCTGGTGCGTCGATCCGCACGGCGTCGAGTTTGCTGGTACCAGAACGCGCGGCACGAAGCCCGACTGCGGTATGTTTTATATCATCAGCGCTTGGATAACAAATATTTAAAATGCTAGAATTAGTAAAATTAGCAAATAATTTTTAGCGCGTCAAAAAAATATAACGAGAAAATTAATAAGAGAATTTTGACTCTTGGAATCACATGTAGATTTAATACTTTGTTGCGCATATAGAAACAATGTTCAATAATGAAGGTTAAAATAAAAATATAATATTTTTTTCTTTTTAATAACTAAGTAATTTTTTTATCAAAATCCAAATCGAATCCGTCTTTCTGCAATTTTTAAGGTTGAATCCTGATAACAGTAATAACACGCAATTAAATTTAAAACTCTTGAAATAAATCTTGTCCAAAATTTAAGTCAAGAGTAAGATTTTGTTATTTCTAAATTATAATTAGTCAAAATCAATTGCAGCTTGAACATTATTCATCTATGTTTCTATCTTTGCTAAGCAACAACTATTTTTGATAAGCAATATTATCATGTTTGTTAAATACTATTTTTGAATCTCTCTCTCTCACTCTATCTCATTCTAATAATAATAGTAATAGAACTATAAGATTATTTGGAAATTGAAGATGTAAGTAGTATCACATATTCTTTTCATCAAGTATATCTACATCCCTGAATTACCTTTTAAACTGCTTTACAGACACGATTGTGAATAAAATCAGCAGCGGTGGGCTCAAAACCAACAGTGTAGATCTCGACGACGATGAAGACGGTGGTACCGACTCCGCTCAGGACCTTGAGGGCTCAGCCGATCAACCTCTAGATTTTTAGACACGTTAAAGGCGGCGGCCAACAACGGAAGCGCAGTATCTTTAATCAAGTATCTAAGAGCAGAGAATCGACCGCACAGTCAAAAGCGAAGAAAGATGCGCGCGCGCGTCCGCCGGCTTCAGGAATACCGCCGAGTTGTGATCAGAGGTGTTCCATGTCATCGTTTGGCCGCCCGTCGATCTTGTCGAGGTCGCGATTCACGCGCGACGAAACGAAACGTGAGCCTAAATGAGTTCCGAGAGCAACGAAAAAGCACGACGATCATTAGTTATGGGAAGGTCGGATCCGTAGCAAATCGCGCGCTGCGTAAAATCACCAGAGATCGTTGTCGAATCATCGTAACGACCTTTAGTCGCGTCCTTCGTCCCAATTAGGATGTTCCGATCAACATTAAACGTAGCAAGTGTCGTGCCATGTCGTGCAATAATCGCGTATGTCCAGCGGCAAGCGGCGTCTACAGTCTACGCAATCGTAGATCCCGTGCAATCGTAATTCCGTGCAATATCCAATAGAGTCCGTGTAGAGAGTACGCAGATATGGCCGAAAGTGTATGCACGTGTGTGAGGATTGCTGGTGACCGAGTAGTGAGAAAGGGAGAAAATTCCGCTGCGAGCCGCGCTGAACACCGACCGTTGGATTACCTCTGTGCCTGTCGAGGTATCTCCACGCACAATTAAATCTATAAATAATATAATTACGTATCGTGTATGCGTATACAAAACAGAAAAAAAAGATATTCGCGAAATGAGAAAGAAGGACGGAAAACGAGGTAATTTCGTCGTATCGACCAGAACTCACATACGCGTCGTGACACGTTAAATTGCATTTAATGGAAACAACAAGTGAAAGAACCCCATAAGCGTATGATTTCTAATCGCTAGATTAACGATGTCGATTTTAACGTTGAAACATAATGCTAATTATGAATTACGTAATAACAATGCAGCAATTGAAACGAAATTAAATTGATTGAGAAGAAGAGACACGAAAGCGGGAAGAAAAGACGAGCGGATGCGAATGTCATTCTGCTACTGTCACACTTGCACACGCTGGAACTTAGTTGAATCACTCGAAGCAAATAGGTTTTCGTAGCTCTTGCCACTTCACTTTCGGCTGTGTTTCGCCGAACGCGGTATAGAGTATCTCGCCGTTATTCCGCTTATTTATTACATTCTGTCGGGCAAGCTCAGAATGTTTTTCTTTAAGTTATTCTTCTTTTCCTCACAGCCGTCTTGCGTTATAAAATTACTATAAGACATACGGAATAAAGAACGACCTATTTCGTACTCGTTAATGATCTATTTAATACTACGCAGTTCAATCACGATCATAGGACGTCGAGCTGGTTGTTAAGAAGTGAGAGATCGCTTATAAAAATAACGTGAAGTATTATTATTATTTTATTATACATTGCGCGACTCGATTCGCGCAGAGATTATGCATTACGATTCTTTACGTCCGCAATCGGGACATCCATCGTGCAATGCTGAGAGTTGTTTTCTACGAAGCTAGAAAATGTTCGACGTCGTGATTCGTCTGCATTTACTGTAATTATAAGCATTTTTACTTACAACTTTTACTTAAAGAGTGTGTGGTACACCGTAGATATTAGAGTAACATGTAATCCGTAGAAAAAAGAAAAAAAAAGATCAGTGTGACTATGTGAATATGCCCCTAGCGTTAGAAGGCAATTTACGTAGAGATAGCCGATACAAAAAACTACACGTGTCTCATTTTTAGAATGAAAGTGACAATTCATTTTGCAAGCCTAACGCGTTTCACACTTCGACATGCATTCCTTCTACGAAGTATTCAGGGAAAACAATACTCGTCGCGTATTGATCAAAGATAACAATTGTATGTACTGAAATTTTTAAATATGTCAAACTAAATGTACAATTTTATTATCTTTTTTTTTCTATCAACGCGCGTTTTATTTAGATAACTCGTGACTACACTACGGCAATCCTTGCGATTTCATCAACTATCGACTTTTATAACAAATTGTGCACCTTTACATATATATATTTTTTTTAATTCAAAGAATAACTTAATATCATTTTGTCAATTTATCCATAATATCTTGCCTTAATGGACATGGCGTGTTAAACTTGCGCATTGAAGTATGTAGATGACACTTAAAAATATATCTACATATTTAACTGATAAACGACATCGTCCGCAATGAGCTAACGCATATTCCTTCCTGCATCGAGCGCAATTTGCATTCCGCCTGACTTATTGTACTGTCGACCTAGACTAATTAATATAACTACAAGCGAAACGTAAAATAGTTTTATCGAGTCTTGCATATTGTATATATATATGATTATATACAATGAAAATCATCGTCAATGATCTTCGTACCATGATGATTTTTTTAAGGTATGCACTTGATCAAAGCGTAAAGAATTTTTACTTCATTCAAGAGCTACCGTAAATATCTCACTTAATCGGTATTGTACATGTGGCTGTAAGAATTCTTTATGAATAAAGATTGTTGTAGAAATCGGGGAGATGTTCTTCTGAGCGTAGTATAGCAAATATAAATTTTATTTCTTTCGTTTCCAGAGATTCAATACAAATTTATAACAAGCAGAAGTGAACGCATCAATGTGAGGAGATAGCATGTATTCATATGTGTATACGTATTATTACGCATTTTTTAATAAATTGGAAGACGCTGGTTGTCAGTAGGCCGTATCTTTGCAGTACAAGATAGAAAACAATGCTTTTTTTTAGTATTTGAGGATAGCTCTTAAACTGCAACAGAAATACGTCATTTTCACAAATCTGATAAACATAATAATAAACCAGTTACATAATTATATGCATTTTTCAAGTTATACTGTATTTATGTTTGTATTCGTGCTGTATACACAGTGTATACTTTTTTTAAAACTTACCAGTTTCCTGAGTGCAGTATATCAAAACCTTCGTTGATTTTTTCAAACGGAAGATTATGCGTAACAAATTCGTCGAGGATCAATTTCTTTGACAGATATTCCTCCACCAATTTCGGTACGCTTTGTTTTGATTTCCATCCGCCAAATGCGGTCCCTTTCCATACTCGTCCTGTGACCAATTGAAATGGTCTAGTACTGATCTCTTGGCCAGCTGCGGCTACTCCTATTATTACGGATGTGCCCCATCCTTTGTGGCAAGATTCTAATGCAGCTCTCTGAAAAAGTAATTTTTGTAGGACGGAATTGTTCCCCGTAAAAAAAATAAAAATGTCAAATACATACCATGGTATTTACATTTCCAACACATTCGAAGGTATAATCTAATCCACCATCAGTCATCTCGATTAATACCTGCTGAATAGGTTTATCATAATCCTTGGGATTGACAAATTCTGTGCATCCGAAAGCCTTAGCTGTAAATAAGTATAAAAATATTTATAATATTTTATCACTCTTATTATAGGGAAATCCGTGAAGAATAAAAAATATACTTTTCACCGCTTCTTTCTACGAAAAATTAATTTTCATTGTTACACACAATATCTCGTTATATAATTTACCTCTTTCAAATTTAGCCGCGTTGGTATCTATCCCGATAATACGAGATGCCCCGGATTTTTTGCAACCGAAGGCTGCTGCAAGACCAACAGCACCTAAGCCCCATATAGCACAAGTGCTTCCTGGCTCTACTTTGGCTGTATTTAAAGCTGCGCCATAACCTGTAGATATTCCACAACCCAACAAGCAAACCTTGTCCAACGGTGCTGTAGGATTAATCTACAACAGTAGTTTGTAATAATTATATAAATGTTAAATTATTAAGACCTCTAGTGATTATGAAAGTACATATAAATACCTTTGCGAGGGAAATGTCAGCTACCACTGTATATTCGGAGAAGGTAGAGCAACCCATAAAGTGTGCGATTGTTTGTCCCTTGCATGTAAAACGAGATGTACCATCGGGCATTAAACCTTTACCTTGGGTTTCACGGATTTTACTGCATAAATTCGTTTTCGGCGATTTGCAGAATTTACAATCCCCGCATTGAGGAATGTAGAGCGGTACAACATGATCGCCTACGTCATTAATAGTAAAGTTAAAGAAATGTCAGCCAGATATAATTCGGTCAAAGGACAGGATTTAAATTTGACCGTGATATAATTTACAATTCAAAAGAATTTTTATAAATATAAATATGATCAGTCTACCAGGTTGAAATTCAGTGACACCCTCTCCGACACTCTCCACGATACCACTGCCCTCGTGACCAAGTATACAAGGAAATACTCCTTCTGGATCCAATCCATCCAGAGTATAAGCGTCTGTATGACAAAGCGCCACAGCTATGACTTTGATTCGGACTTCATGTGCCTTGGGTGGTGCTACTTCAACTTCTTCCAAGGATAAAGGCTCCTTTTGCTTCCATGCTATCGCAGCCTTGCATTTGATAACCTGAGAACAAGAATAATAAATTTAATATACTATAAAAACTGTCCAGTCATTGGATAAATCAGTTAAATCTATAAATATTATATATTTGCATCTTGAGGCACTGACTCTTTATTACCTAATTTTCTTTCCTTTATTGTTCATCTTAAATCTTTTAATTAATGACTTTTATAGTTAACTGATATAAATTAAAGTTCTTTTCTTAATGCTTCATAAATAAGTTGAATCAGTAGATATTGAAAATTATAAGTATCAAAGAGCACGTAATTACTCGAGTCAATTCAACTAAAAAATTATCTATGTAGAAAAGGTTATTAAAAGATTTTGGTAAATTAAATTATTTCATATTACCAAGTCCTATTTTAACTGTCTAAATACACCATTAGAATCAAATCCATCCAAAGATAACAAACGAGGAAAGATAATTCTTGTACAATATTTTATTTCGAAGAAAAGAATAATCTTTGTGTTACATGTTGCTTATATCACTCATATTTTATCACATAGAATATCATTTCAACGTAACAAAAGATATTTCAATAAAAGAAAACAGCAACGAGACGTAAAAAAAAAAAAGAAAGAAAGAAAGAAAGAAAAGGCGGAGTAAATTCAGAATGTGCGAACTCGTAGAAACAAGTGGCAATCGGTACTTTTCCAGCCGTGTTCGACATTATCCTTTCGAACTTATCGGGCACTATCTCTGTCGTTCAAAATGTTCAATCCAAAATTGATCCGGACTCCGGAGTTGGACCGGCGAACGAGGAAAACCTTAATGAAGAAGTCACAAATGTCACGACGGTCGACAGCTGCGCTTCAAGCGCTAATCCGATCCACCCGTCCAGACAGTCCAGGTTGCGACTGCGCGACTATGGAAAATCCCGTTCATTGGTCATCTCAGATCGCGGCAGACGACAAGAAAATACGAAGTCATTCACGACGCTTTTTTTCGACGATTGCGTAAATCCGATTAAGCGACTTTATCAGGCTCATTTTAGACTTCCCCGTTGAAATTTCACTTGGAATTCTACTATATCGTATTCACTTCAGACTCGTAATTTTTCTTTTCATTAGCAGATACAAAATGTTAACTAATGTCCATTTCTACCAATGTACGTAGATTGACTTTTTAAATCACGGTTTAACTTATTGCTTCCTCATAGAGGAAGCTTTGTTTATTCTTTAGTTGTTTCGCTTAAAGCGTATAAAATTATGAATAGAACACTGTCCCGTAGCGTGATTCTGTAACTCCTTAACGACAGTTTCAGTATCGTTGCGCAGGTATTATTTAAAAAAAGCTGCGTAACGATACCGAAACTAGCGTTAAGGATTCGAGTTACAGAATCCCGCCTCTGAATTCTAATCTAAGTGAATTATAAATCGATTTAAAATAGCATTTACGATTCACGAGCGCATTTTTCTTATTTTTGTTTTCGCACAGTTGATATCAAGGGTAAAAGGCCCACTTTGACGTAACAAAATATGATCATTATGTAAGTGCGTTATCAATGTCATGATAATGCATATCGTGTATCTGTATGATAATGCAATTTGTCTTTCCCTGACTGTTAATAGTTGCGAAATTTATATGACTCGAATTCCAATACTAAAGGGAGACTTACACTAAACTTAGATTATTTTAATCTGCGACTGACTTATATGGCAGAATTGCTTGCTGCAAAATTTTAACAATAATAATAGTAATTTTATTACGTACGTACAAGATTGCAAAAAAAAACATGAAAAAATGAGACATCAGCAAAACTACTGCTCTAATGTCAACCTATAATGCATAGATGGATGGGAAAATACATTGCCCACAATTAGAGCTTATAAAGATTATAAATTAAGATATTATATACTCTATAATTTACATATAAAAACATGATTTTTACATGATTCTTACTATCTCAACTTATACGTACATATATGTATACACATCACAGATAATAATGTAATAAATTAATTTACATGAATCAGAAAGATGGGCAGTTCTGTGTTAATGCTCAATTATTTCCATATGGCCTAATATACATAGTATAAAATGCAAGATGAGACTATCCGCATACTGTTTATTCAATAAAATGGATAATCGAGAAACTGGAATGGAATGTCTTCTTTTCCACACAAATGTCCGCACTATCGATGGACTTTCCTGTGCAGCTTCGGCGCGGGAAGCGTCTTGATGAGAGTGATGAAGTGAGCGATCAAGTAGCCAAGCAGCGCACCTATGACGCAAGGAATCGGCCAAGCTTGCCAAGGGCGATCCCAATCCAGAGGGATAACAGTTGCTCCTAGCCAAGTGCCTAATATTGTTGCCTGTATATTGAGCTTTACAGCGTCCGCGAGGATATTGCCCTTCTGGGAATAAGTCCCCGTGAGGAGGTCCAACGCATTGTCCACTCCCAGGTGCAAGCTGGTGGACACGAAGGTCAGGGTGATCAGCGTGACGACGAGCATCGTTGTCTCCTCGTGGTCTGTCAGCACGGGTGCGCCGAACAATACGATCATCACGTAGTAGACTATCGACAGAACGAGCGCGGTGAGCAAGAACTTGAAGACCTCCCTCAGACTCTTCGCCCAGGATCTCTTGGTCTTCAGCGAGGCCCGCTGCTCTATCTTGATTATGGTAGGCGCCTCCGCTTGCAGCATAGGAAACAGTAGCTTTATCACCTCAGCGAACGTAAGTATCATCAGCACGGGTAGGAACTTGTACTTGCCGACGTTGTACAGATTATCGTTGAACTTCACCAGCGTCAAGATCACAGGAAGGTAGATGCAGGTGAAAGAGCAGTAAGACAGCAGCAATCTCTGCTCGGTCTTGTTGCCGACCCCCATTTGACCGGAATTTTTGTGCTATCTGCTGGCGGCTTGATCTCTATTCGTGCTTAATCACCCGGTGTTTCACAATTGAACGAAACCACGCCGGCCAGGCCACGCGCTGATAGACACGCATTTGAGGTTAGGTCATCAGCTGAACGTCATCAGCATCAGACGATTAGACGAACGTCACGTCCAGCGCGGAGAAGACCTGAAATTTTCGTTGATCGCTGAACACCCTTGCCCGAGTATCACCATGGGTAAAAATAAGCAGGCGCAACGTACTAAAAACAATGCACGGGTAAACATTAATTATATGCAATCGCGTGACTCTGAGTTACAATAATAATTTCGTCATATAACCTAACCTATGAGCACGTTGTCGGGGTCAGTTCTTTGTAGCTGCGCTATGTTATGCTTCCTGAAAATGAAATAGGTTTATTTCGCGTTCAATAACAACGTTGGAGAGACAGAGAGGAAAAAATATTGTACAATCCTTTGATATTTTTTAGCCATCAAATAGCAGCCGCAGTGCAGAACTCTTGGGGGCCGCGGTGCCTAATTTTGTCGGGTTCTCAGCAGTTAAGGATGGAGGATATGTTCCCGTTCTACCTGGTCTAGCCTTGTGTTCCTTAAATGAGGTTGAGATGAACAGTGTAGATTCCAATTTTCAAGTAGTACTGAAGAAGATCAGCAAGAAAGATGCTACGACAAAGTATAAGGTGATGAGTTTGCTGGTTTAAGTCATTAATCACTTTAGATAAATTTTGTAAACTGATATATGTATGTTGATGTATGTGCAGGCGTTGCAAGAGTTTGCGACTCTATGTCAAGACGCTGAATTAGCAGCGGTAGAAGGTATGCTACCGTTTTGGCCAAGATTTTACTGCGCTCTGTCCATTGATATAGAGCATAGAGTGAGAGAAGCTGCACAATTGGCACACGCAGCAGTTGTGAAGCGTGTAGGCAAGGGTATAGCGATGTATCTGAAACAATTGGCCGGTGCCTGGTTCATTTCTCAATATGACACGTATCCTCCCGCGGCTTCAGCCGCCACCAACTCTTTCAACAGCACATTTCCACCCTGGAAGATAGTTAGCGCGATTGTTCATTGCCAGTGCGAAATTTTATTATACATTAGCAATAATATAATCGTGCACACAGCTCAAACGTTATCGACGCAAAAGTCCCTTACCAATGAAGAGATGGAAGCTAAATATGAGAGAGTACTGGCAGCAAATCTCCAAGGATACAGTTATTATTTCAAGAAAGTGCCACTTGACGAAATCGATAAGACCTTGGAGATCCACAACAACATTTTGAGCAGTTCAAGGTTTTGGAAACTGGCTAAACACGATGCTTTGCCAGTAAAAACAGCGTTTTTCAACGTGCTGTCGTCGATAATGGAAAACGCGGAAAAGTTATTACAAAATGAAAAGAAAAGGACAGTGACCACTATTATGAATAGCCTTGACGAATCCGAACCTGCAATTTTATCGGCTGTGTGGGAATCGATGCTCATAGCTACAACGAAAATTGACGACTGGCATCTCGTCGTAAATATTAATAAACTTGTACTCCCAAAATTATGGACCGTTTTACGATCTGGTGGCCAATGCTGCGCTAGCACTGTTTACCCAAATCTGCTGCCCTTCGTCAGTCAATTTCCGAAGTTTAATATTGATATCGCTGATCTGTATACGAATTTCTTTAACAACATGCGCCAAGGATTTTTCGTCAAAAGTGTGCAAATAAGCCGTTCAGAAACGCTCGCTGTGACAACGTCTTTCGTTGAATGCTTACGTTATACGATTCTCGTAAACGCCGAAAATGTAGATTTATGCGTTCGACTCCTTAAGGAACAGCTTATGCCTGTTATAGAAGCTTGCTTGACGGATAGTATCTATATGAAACAATTTTGTTTTACCGAGATTACGCATCTAATTCGGTATTGGAGCAAAAATCGTACTAATGAGAAATATAAGTCGTACGTTTCTTTAATGGAACAGTTCTGGTTTGAATTGCAGTTATTGTTCGACAAATTTATGAACATGCTGAAGGAGATCGCAGATACTACAGATATAAAAGATTCTCATATCGAATTCTTGTTAAATTTGAAGAATGTACCAGATCATTCCCGTAAAAAATTAAAAGTAAAATTTTCCGATCCAAGTGATTCGGTTGTTGCGAGCGAACCGAAGGTAAAAGTTACCGATGTTTATGCAGATCCTGTTTTTAATGCAGAACTTTGCAAATTTGTAAATTCTCTCTGTGCAATTTACTTTAATTCGATAAACGACTCTCAGTACATGGAATATATCAGGCAGCTGAATAAACTTATGAAACATTTTGCAAGTAGAGAATTAGTTTGCGCGTTTTCAAAATCATTTAAATTTAATGAAGACTTCTTTGAATTTTACGACAAGAGCTTGAAACCTTTATTGCTCCAAAAGTCAGAAATGGCTGAACAAATTCTTGAATTAATATTCCATTTTATTACATACATAAATGACGCGGAAAAGGATAAAGTTCTAAAATCATTGATCGAGTTAGATGATATTGCAATAACAAGAAATGCCATATATCGCAGTTTATCCGAATATAATAAAAATGATAGCGTAATTAAGAAATGGCATACACAAGCTAATATACCCAAACTGCTAGTTGATGTAGCCAAAAAAATTGCTTCATGCAATGATGAACAATATGATTTCGAAAAAAATCAGGATCTGATTTTATCAGCTTTTGAAATTCCGGAAATTAGAGATTCGTTAATAACTGAGGAAGGAGCAAATGAGATTGTATCGATTTTATGTGATTCATTAAATGGAAGGGATGACATTTGTTCCATTAGAGATTTGTTAGTAAATGAGGAAGGAGCAAATGAGATTGTATCGATTTTATGTGATTCACTAAATGAAAGGGATAACACTTGTCCCATGCAACTTATCGCATTTATTACGAAATTGATGAATTTAATGTGGAGTCATAAGCAAACAGTATCAAGTGCTGTGCAGATATTGGAAACACTTTTTGAATTGTGCACTCGAGAGCATGATGATTTGACTGCTGATACGGTCCGTACTAGTTGGAAAGAAGGATTCGTAAAAAGTAGTCAAATATTATCTGCCCTTGAATTTGATGATCTTATTAAGGGATGCGGAACTATTATCTGGAGCAAAATATATAATGCACATGCAAATTCTGTTAAGGATATATTGGTGGATTTGGCAGCAGATGTTTTAGAAGTTATAATTAGTAACATTGACAATACAAAATCTTATTGCGTTGAAGAAACTATTCTATTATTCCTAACGGCATCTGACATAAAATTATGGATTGGAGAGACAACCGCTATTGCAATATACGGTGAAGTGTTAACAGGCCATTTATACATGTCAAATGTTGAGAAAAATATACGGATTTTGCAGCAGCCTACATCTATCAATATAACGAACGACATCACTCTGGATAATACGGCAAATTGTTTATCATGGGCTTTGTTTATCACAGATTTGCTTAATAATTTGTATAAGAGACTGAAAAGCTCTGATTCAGAGAATGTTAACGTATCTTCGGAAGAAGAAAATTTCGAATTAAACGATTTAAATTTACCTGGAATCACGGAAATATTGATAAATATTACATATGTGGTTAGCATAGCAGATATATATAGTAAGCATTATAGATCCACCAAACATTATAATGATGTTGACAAGCTTCGTGGTTCGCTGAAAAACAGTTTTGTCAACTTGCGTAAATATTTTGCAAAAAATATCCACGATGATGTATTATCGCATATACGAACAAATCAGAAAAGTTACGGTTGTATACTACCATACATAATTTATACATATTACACTGAATTTTTCTCAAAAGATAAAACTGAGAATCCTACGGAGTATTTTAAAAATTACAGTAGTAATGAAATTGCAGAAATGTATGACGATGAGATGTATATGCAAATAATGCAAATCTTAAACTATTATTGGCCACAAAATATTTCGGAAATGTTATCGACACGCAACGAAATTTATGAATTAATTGCCACAAGAACTATGATACTCGACTCTTCCAAAAATCAATCTCCTTCACTTTATGATACTATTGTGGACAAATATATGTTACGTCACGATGATATTTTCGCGATTTTGGATCACGATATCTCTGATACTTCATGGGATGAATTACTTTTGCCACTAGAAGTTATAAGATTGCTTACGACAGTCGTTGAAAATATTTCAAATATAAATATTTCATATTCATATACAAAATATTCGTTGAAACACGAATACTGGGATTTTACCTTGATATCTCTCACAAAGTGGCAACAGTTACTTAACAACGCCAAACATGATTATACTGACATTAAAATAACAATGTTGATGACGACGCTTAGCCAATTGTATTATGCAGTTGAAGCTGTAATGAACATACATAAGTTGGAGCCAATACCAGAGTTACCTCCAGCACTCTTGGACGAATGGAAAGATGTAATTGCCGGCGATGTATATAGTGGCATTGTCCAGACCTGGATATTTTATGCAGATTTATGCAATCAGAATATAGATGCTGTAAAATCTGTCATACTATTGAATTATTTGGGAGAGGCAATTTGTACATTTGACAATAGCATATCACTCAAGAAATATGACGAACAGACTGAAACGATTGATTTCAACAATATGTTAAAGCTGTCTCTGAAATTACTGCAATCTCGTGTACCTAGTATTCAATTAGGTGCCTATTATGCATTGAAATATATGGTACCGGAACTTGTACAGCATGACAAAGCTCTGGTCGAGTCTGACAACTTCGATCCAAGCAGTCTTAATATTAGAAAATTCAAAGAAGCGTTGTTTATTACAGAGCAAAGTGTAAATGTAATGTTTATGGAGTTCAGGTAAGTTTCTGCTTTACATTAAATTTTAATTAAATGCATTATACGATTTAATATAATATCGTCTCTTTCAGATTGTGTGATGCAATTAGCTGCACAATCCAACCATTTACAGATTCTTACACATATACATTAGGATATCTGTTAGCATGGGCAATTGTACTAGATATCTGTGAAAAGGCTCATAGTGATTTACGTTATCAATATGCTGAAATGTTGAAGTAAGTATATTATAATGCACATTATCCATTTTTATGATTCCTTTTGAAGTCTTAAACATATATTTAATACTAAACATAAATTTTAGAAATAAACTTTTCCCCTGTTTGTTATTTAAAATCTTCAAATTAATGCCCGTGGACGTACTACAAGATAATAAAAATAAAACTGTGAAACTACTGGAATTATTTACCACTGCGCCAGTTTTTCGTTTTAAAGGTACTATTAAAATTAATATTATACTTGTACTTGTGTATAATTGATTTATTACATATCGTTTTATATTATACCGCAATATTGTAGAAAGTTGGACAAAGGAGAGATTAGATCATATTGTATGTTGGTTATACATGAACTGCTTACGGCGTCTACCAGTATTAGTTAGACAATGGCTGAGTACAGTTGATAGCAGAATCAGTGCAGCAGTAGACAAGATTACGAGTCATTATGTCAGTCCTAGGCTTTGTGAAGAGGAGCTTCTTTATAGCAGGTTACAATTGGCTAATGTTGAAAATATGCAGGTATGTTCTCATAAATCCTGCCTTTTCCACATACACAAGTCTTGAAAATTTTTAATTACTTAAAAATTTATGTTTATTTATTATCAGATTTAATATCATATGCCTGTTGTGTTGTTATAGGTAAAAGTGCATACAACAGCAAGAGAAGTAGTAGCCGTGTACCAAATGGAAGATACAAAATTGGAATTAAGCATAGTGCTACCACCAAACTATCCTTTAGGTAGTGTTCTAGTAGAATCTGGTAAACAGATAGATGGTGCGACAAAGGAGAAAAATTATCACATGGAACTCGCTAAATTTCTCACACATCAAGTAAGTCTTGCAATACTTATACATATATATATAGATTAAGAAATATGTGTTTTAATTATATTTTCTATTATAGAATGGCTCAGTTTGGGATGGTCTTCTAATGTGGAAGCGCAATTTGGATAAGAAATTTGCAGGCGTCGAAGAGTGTTACATATGCTTTAGCATTTTTCATATTAGTACATATCAAGTACCAAAATTGTCATGTCACACTTGTCGTAAGAAGTTTCATACTCGTTGCTTGGTAAGCATACATTATTTATTAACATTTATTATTAGGTATTTTTATTAAGTATGTACATATATATAATATACATATTTTCTCTTTTTTTTTTTCAGTATAAGTGGTTCAGTACAAGTCAAAAATCCACCTGCCCGATTTGCAGAAATGTATTTTAATCTGATTTGAAAAGGTTTTTGTACATAGAGAGAAAATATTAATGGTATAAAAATAAAGTAAAAACAATATAGTGAACAATATTTAACAAGAACTGAACGTATAATGTGATATAACATAAGTGTGTACAACAAACTATAAAACAATATAATCGTATGAAGAAATAATTGTATAACGGATCACATATCCGGACAACTTTCAGAATAGAGATAAGAGAATTTTTCTTCTTATTTATCATGGACTTACTGTCTGATAGTATTTCAAATTTCTATTGATTTTTCCATTTATGAGTTATTTTGGATACAAATCTTTATTGTATAATAAAAGTACGAAATTAATATTCCATTTAAGATACATATATATTACAAAATTAATTTTTAAGTTGTAAAGAAAAATAAATATAATCTTATGTTAAATTTATTATTAGCAATGTTATTTAAACAAAAATAAATATAGGAATAAAAGATACCTTTGATAATTCTTCCCTACCATATAAAATATTGGATCATTGAATCAGCATAGTATATCAATAAGTTTAACTTTTATAGAAATAGAATACATTTGTTACTGCATGATCATGTTAAAATAGATCATGTTTCAAATAGAAATTATATTAATACCGAATATATATATAAAATATATGTTATAGAATAGATCAAATAGTATACGCAAAAAATACAATATGTCGTTATGTAATATACATTACATGTGTATATACGTATGAATATAAGTATCTGTTCTGCCGGAAATCAAGGCCATCAAGGTCGATATATACATATATATATCTCTCACACAAGGCAGGCACAACTCATCAGTACTGCACGTCAGTGTGTCAATGTGCGTTAGGGACAGTGGAATGTTCTTGTTTGTACGAACTATTTCCGAGTAATTATCTGAAGTGCGTATCATTCAACGTGAAACTTTACAATGTATCATACGTATTAACAATCTGTATATGATAATGGGGCGAATGGTTCTCGAACGGCGAAGCTCCGATTTGTGGTCGAGCCCTGAATCAACGAATATGATACTAATGTGTCACAGGACAATGTGAAACGCGATGTTAATTGCTAAAAAAAAAAGGTGGACATATGACAATTGGGCGTACTGTGCTGTAACTTTGCGGGAAATTTCTTTATTAATAGATACATCGTAACCTAAAAATATAGCAGGATGATGGATTACGAATGCAAATCTATCGCTAAATTTGTCCCTTGTGCTGGACCGTTACAGATCTGTCGAGAAAACAGATGTTGCCACAAATTTTTATCGGCAAAATGCCAACAAATAATGAAATAATGAAATCTGCTAACAAAATATGCTGAGAGTGATAATATATTTCACTTAAATGATTATGAAATGACATGTCCTGTTCGGTTTCTACTGATATAAGTTGTCACAGATTAATTATAGGAGATTATACTAGCAGAATAACTTTAATGCAAATGCAGCTGTAATTAATTTGTCATTTTGTCCCAGTAATTCTGCTTGAATTTGCTAACGAATTACTGCATGGCATACTGTTAACATTTTGCTTACTGGTGTTACACTCTCTGCATCAAAGTGAGATAAATATCTAATTAAGCATTCAGAAGAAGAAGAAAAGAGACAAAAGTATTAGGGATACAGCTATAAAGATAGGGATCTATTATCCAGTAATTGCATGTGTTGCGATGGAGTGTTAATCATTTTCACTTGTTTTGAAAGATATCATTTTCCATCGCTAACGATTGTTATAACAATTATTGTAATAATCGTAAAAGACTCATTATTAAAATTGCTACGATGACTGTACTATTTTACATTTTGCAGAGACTGTTATAGATACCATACGCGTATTTTAAGCCCCTTGCACAATGCCAGGCAACAGGCAATAGGAACAGGAAATAACAAAAAAATCGTTAATTACAACCTAAAAAATTCGAATGCTATGATTGGTTGGCAACAGGCAATAGGCACAGAATTTCCAACGTGACGGAAACTCTGTATCTATTGCCTGTGTCACTGTTTATTCTGCATTTATACATGATTTCCGATTTCTATTCCCTGTTCCTATTGCCTGTTGCCTGGTATTGTGCAAGGGGCTTTACCCTTTACATCGATCTGTATCACGCATTATCGCGTGCAATATGTCCATTGATTCCAATTTTTATGAAGTGGAGTTTATTCACAAAGCATTTCTTAATCTGTATAAACAGATCTTATATTACGTTTGATTGTGACTTTTTATTATCATGCAACGATTTGATAATTGCCTAATCAGTAAATGCGATTTTATATAATCATTTTTTTTATCTAGTTCAATTTATGACGTATGTACATGTGACTTTGTGAATATATTCGGTTGCGTTTTATATATAATTAATTAGAGATGTATAAGAAACACACAAGAGACTCCAAAACTATTTGTTAACGATATTTTGGCAACAAAATTTTTAGTGTCTTTCGAGATAATTAGCGAAATTAAACGAACGTTATCAATGATGCAACTTTTAATATAGCATATAGTCTTTTTATCTGGAAAAAATAATTAAAAGAAAAAAATTTTACATTGTTTTAGAAAATAGCCATATTATAATCACTAATAACCAAAGCTAAATGCTTGTTGCTTTAGAAAATTGCTTTTTAGAATTAAAAAAGAATTTTTATCAAAATAAAGTTAATATCTGAGATAAATCAATATTCTCTGAAATTAATACATTCTTTTTTGTATAAGTTCTTGAACATTTTTTTATATAAATTCTTTTACTTTTCCATACATAAAATGTTTCTGTAATTTGATTCTGTATGGAGAGGAATTGTTGTGAAAATAAAATTGACGCTTTTTAAATTTCAAAAGATATACACCGAGAATACTCGAAATATTTTGTAAAAACTAAGAAATAACTAGAAAATAAGTTTAAATACATTACAATCTTATTCTATTAATATATCAATTATTTCCCTTCACAGAATGCTGTCGAGGCAGTTTGCTCGTAATGTTCAATTGCGTGTAACAACACGATGCTTTACTCGTAGCAATGTTATACGAGAAACTAATAAAGACAAAATTCCTGCACAAAAAAGCAGCGAAACTGATGGTGTGATAGGTAAAGAACGAGTTTACATACAAATAGATAAAATAACTATTGTACTTTCTAAATGAATTAAATGCTTAATAATTGAACCGATTAATCTTATTTCTAGCTAAATTTACTTTCAAAACTTATTACTTAAAACATTATTAATAATTTGTAAATTCTTCCTTTTTTTGCGATTCAATTGTGAAAAAGCTACGATATTTTGTATATGTAACATACAAATTTAAAAAATTGAAATTACATAAAAATGTATTTTTTTATATATGTACACGTTTTCGTTTTAGGATCACGCATGCATCGTGTAAGTGATTTTGACAAGAGAATGCTAGTTTGGGTAAAACGATATCCAAGCGTTGCAGATGTTCCTAAGGATGTTACGTATGTATTACTATCTACTATATTTATGTCATATGAGATCGTTCAACACAGTAGGAAATAGAAATTTAACACAAAAACATAAATTTGGATATATTTGAAATCAACTTTTTAGTAGCAATTTTAACATTAATAATCTCAAAATTATAAGAAACTGACTTTTATTATGAGATGACTTTTGTTACGTTATTTCTGATAAAATAAATACTAGATTTTAAAAATATATATATTTATAACAATTTTCACATTTTATGAGCTTTCGTGATACTTATTTGATATTATTTAATAAATAAATATTTTCTTAAACAGAGAAGACTGTATACTTACTGCAAGAAATAAAGCACGGATCAAGACCTGTAATTATATGATTGCTTTTACCCTAATTGGTTGCATAATCTCTGTAATACTTGGTAAAAGGGATGCTGCAAAAGGAGAAAATTTATTTAAACAACGAGAAGATTGGCTTCGGGAACGATTGGCAGAAGATAAAAATAAATAGATATGTAAATACTCAGGGAATGTAGAAGTCTTTAGGATATATTTTCTGAGAAGCCCAGATGGATATTATATTATCGATCGTCATTATTTTAAAATGATATTTCCACATATTTCTCATAAAACAATTAAATATTTAGTTTCAATCGCTTTAATGATTTGTACTTGTAATATACAAGTCTGTTAAAAACGACAATCTTTCGTAATAACAAAGCAATAAAACACATTCTATGTATGTACAGGTATTTACTCTGTAAAATTATGTATTTTATTTACATTTAGATCATCGATTTATATATACTGTATGTAATGAATGTCTGATTCTCATTAGATTTAGTAAGCATTTCAATTGCTTGTACAATATAAAATATCTAAATATACAGTCTCAATAATCTGTGTATTTTCAATTATCCTTGTATATAGCGAACAATTGCAATAAACTCTTATAAGAGGATCAGTATGTATTGTACATCACAAAATAACAATGATTTATGAAACGAACAACTTATTGCCGTTGACGTTTACAAAATTACTATGTATAGCTATATATTGTAACAATTCAAAAATAATAGCGTTCAAATAACCATATACCAATAGCTTCAGATTATTCGGAAGTTCTATGCGTCTATGTGCAGTGGTTTGTAGAATCCGCGGCACCTCTCGTAATAGACTTGTATTGTACGTTTCTTTACAATTTCCTCTATATTGAGCTCAGATTGTAACAGTCTCAATTTGGTCTGTTCTCTTCTTAAATTTTTTATTAACGACGGATCTCCGTCACCATTCTTCTCTCTCAAATCTTTCAACTGCATCACCCTTTCCTTAGTGACGTTTACGCATCTTGTGATCGCTTGCGTTCTCTGCTTGTTTTCAGATTCTATCTGCTGGAACAAGTCTTTACACTGCGTGGCAAGGTCCACTTGACCTTTGAAGGACTCGGTAGGAATTGTAGAATTCAGCATATAAATTATTTTGTCATCTATCTGTCGCATCTTTCTTAACGTATCCTGAAATACATATTATATATTTTTTACTACTTTTGTATTTATGTAATTTCAATAAAATTACGTATTGATATTTTCAGAAAATAATATATGAAAATAGATGTACAACTATGTATGGTACATTATATATTTGAGTTTTTTTTATATATTTCCATTGCACACTTAGCTAACCTCTCAAGTACATGTTTCTCTAACCTCTCAATAAAGCGGCACGAATGTAAATACGTCCGGAAAAAAGACGTGGCTTTAATAATAACGTTGAGATTCTACGCATCGCTAAGTCTTAAGTAATCTTTTTTGTAAAGCAGCCTACTTCTTTTGTATAATAAAGAGACGTGAGACCGTAGCCACTAGCCGGCATCAATTATAAAGAGTTTTAATGTCTTACGTTAAGATGACTTAACTATTGTTAAATATATACATATTTATTATGCTCGTATAACGCGATGTGCGAATGCACGAGTGTTACGTAAGCTTTCTCGCTTTCGGAAATACCTGAAATTCTAAAAAATCGCTACACTCCACGCTCGCGGCTGCCATTTTTTAGGTTGGAAAGTCGCACATGAATATGAACCAATTCAAACGAGATACATGAGATCCACTACAAACAGTACAAACTGCAAACTGCAAGTTGGGGACGTTGGAATATATGGAAGAAATAGAAAATTTTTTTACTATTTTAAGATCTACTCGTTTTATTTTTCGACCAAACAATTAAACATTATTATATTTACACGCCTTTTATAGTATTTTTATTTTTTTTACTTTAGAGACGAGTGATTGGTTGATTTTTTAAATTAAATTCTCACAAACAACAAAAATATTTCTACAATAATTCGCTGTCGGATATTTGAAATCTTATGCATTTTATTTAAATATCTGGGATTAATAAGAAATAAATAAAGATAAATTTTTTAAAAATATTATAATTAACTTTTTTAATATCTATTATTTTTTAAAAGTTATATTAAAATATTAAACATGAGAGCATTTTATACTCTGCTATCAGATATATAAACTGATATAAACCAAAGGTTTCTAGGTAAAACGTCCGATATATGCTGCTACCGCGGCCACACCACACACACACACACACACACACACACACACACACACACACACGTCCACCGTGATGCCCGTTGCTGCCACGTCCACCGCGATGCCCGTCGCTGCGACCGCGACGTCCAAGATAGGATCACCGCTTCTTGCTTTTCTGCCATCTCTTTGCTGTAACAAAAAGAGAAATTTATTTTTTAATAAATATTTATTAAGAAACACAGTCTATCGTGACTAAAGACTGTATATTTATTCATACAAACAGTACAAAATAAAAATATTTTATTAAAATACATAAATTTTTCTTGTAAAAAAACGACGACGAAATTCGACGTTTATTTCGTCTAGCGACGGCATCTCACTCGTTTCAGTCGACATAAGAAGGAACGGAATATTCGGCGTACGTTTAGCTTGCAATACCCCGTAATCGAATTTCTTTTCGTTCACGAGAAAGGAATTACACGACCGACAACGTTTCGCACCGAGGTTGAACGTATTACTTGCGCGCGCCGCCGCGCCGCCGCCGCCGCACAGTCGGGTGACACGTCGAACGCGATTGGCTCACGAGTCGAGCCCCCGAATCCGGCCAATCACGTTCGGCCACTCCGAGCCGCCGCGCCGGCGAGCGGCCGCGGCGGCGCGGCGCGGCGCGCGGCGGCACACCAGACGCCATGTCGCCATAC
Organism: Temnothorax nylanderi; assembly: GCF_030848795.1. Lineage (NCBI taxonomy): Eukaryota > Metazoa > Arthropoda > Insecta > Hymenoptera > Formicidae > Temnothorax > Temnothorax nylanderi. The sequence goes on along the minus strand of NW_027249089.1, from coordinate 1,535,253 downwards.
CAGGCGCGACAGTTGAACTTGGAAGCAGCGCACGTTTAAAGTCGCCGCGCGGCCGGTTGTTTTTGCCAGTGAACGCTTTGCTACTCGTTTCTGTCAACGCTGGAGTATCACCTGTCAGGACATATTACCTGTCAGGAAGTCACTCGGCTATCGTTCCTCGATGAATTTTGCACAGGTATGAAGTTTTCGTGCTCCGCGCATCCGTCGCCGTGCTCTGTGCCGTGTTTTTCGAAATGCGCTCGTTTCTACGCATTTCTACGATTGGCATTCCTGCTCCTCGTTCCGCGGGCCGCGGGAATAATTGACTGCGCGCGACGCGAGTACGCGCCGTACGTGCTCCAACAATGTGCAAGTGAATCAATTTGTTTGTCGGAATGAATGTGCGCGAATCGCTCGAATCCCTCGAAGCGGAGACGTCGAGGTGAAGGTGTGTACGGCAATTGTGAACAATTTTCCTGATGCAGGTGTAGCACGGACGCGCACCAAAATGATGTTTTATCGGCAGTGTCGGAAAATGAATTACGTGGCTATATACGTAGTACCAATTTCGAAAATGGATGTGCTGGCGGTAGTGTACAGGGGCTTTCGAGGCGGCCTAATCCCCCTCCCCGCCAGAGTGCTTCCACCCCTTAGCCTAATGTCAACTCCTTCACACCTCCGTAGCAATTTGTGTGATAAATTCACTACACGTCTACCGTTTCGATACTTCGCAAATCGATACTTCGAGAATCGCAATATCGCTCTCGATAGTTTCACCGCTACAGTCACTCGCGGAACGCGTCGCGACGGAGAGCATCGAATCGCATTCGAAACTCACAAACAACTCCCGTGTTTGTTTACTGTACAAAAGTGAATCTCGCGCGCGAAAAATCGCGTGTGTTTTTGGAGTATTGGACGTCCGTCATAGAACGTTTAACATCCCGTATACAATTGTCGAGGGCAATACTGCGACTTCGGTGTTGGCGAGGGACACCTGCGACCACCGGCATCCCGGTTTTTTGCTCCGTCGAGGTATACACGGCGATCATCATTCGGTATGTACATCGTTTTGTCATCAACTGTAACAATATTTTAATATTAATTTTAATATCAAAAGAATATATGTATATACAGTCGGCATATATTATATGTATATATATGTAAAAACTATTATTCTTATAAAAATCATGGTCTATTCTCGGATGCTGCTAAGCATGCACACATAAATAATAGTAATAAGGGAAAAATTTTTCCCGTTATTCTCGTGCTGAGTAAGATTTGTCCTATATCCACTTTTTCCCGACAATCACGCTAAATGTATCGTTGCTGTGCCGGGGCTACGCAAAAAATAAATTAAAACCATGTACTTATATTGCAATAATTTTTTATATTAGTAAACAATAAGATATGATGCAACATATAATATTTACAATTTTCGATTATTTTAAACATTATAACATGATATACTTGAAAATCATAGTTGATCTTCTTGATTCTTGTATTTATTTTTAAAACCCATCGCATTATATATCATTTATGCTTTATGCTTTATATGTATGTAATTAGTAACAATTTATTGGAAAATCTAAAATGAGACAGTATAATATATCACACAAATGTGATAAACTAAAAAGGAAAAATATTTTCAAGAGTGTTTAATTTTTGGCTGATATCCTAAGTTTGTTAAATCCTTTGTCATAATTGCTACAGCTTCCGAAGAAATAGATTTAAGGGGTGCACGAGGTAGTCCTACATCAATGTCAGTAAGAAGAGCCATTGCTACTTTCATAGTTTGCACCCAATTACCTACAAATAATCATTTTTCGTAACTGGTTTCGCGTAAAGTGCTCCATCATACGCAAAAATAGTATTTACCATGTTTTGTTATAGCAACTACAGCACTTGAAAGCTTCTCTTGCATATCTTTAGCTTTTAATATATCTCCATTCTTGCAAACAGCAAGAAGATTCAATATAAATTCCGGAAACATGTTTATACCGGTTACTATGAATGAATCCATCCCCAATGCAGACGCGGCGTTTATTAACTAGAAAATCAGACCAGATCACGATATATTATATTTCTATATTACATTGGAATAAAAGAACACAAACCAGGTAGAAAATAAGACAAAATATAGCCAGTAACTAATTGATATCTGGTCTAGTATCTAGTTACTAGCAATTTCTGATTTGTTTTCTACACAAGAAGCGTCAGCTTCTTATACTAAATCTTACGAGCTAACTATTATTTTATTACCTGATCATTGCCAAGGAAAATAACATATTTTCCATTATCGGCACGTAGTGCTTGTGCTCCTTCCTCTAAGTTGGCGCTAGTAAATTTTATACCCACGAACGAGGGTATTTTATCACCAATCGATTCAAGGAATTGTCCCATGTGTACTACAAAATGTTTATGCATGATAATTATGGTACGATACGTGTATACATAACGAAATATCAATCTTATCAATTATGCCAGTTGATTATATCCAGTATGCGTATATTAAAATGCCGAAAGGAGACTTACTGTTAACATTAGTTAACATAGGAATATGGTAGTACAGTAACGGTGTCTTTGGCGCTGCCTTGCCAACTATTTCCAAATATTCAATTAGTTGTTGGGGGGTAGTAGGCTTGAAGTACAATTCTGGTAAGCAGAGCATAGAATCCACGTTCAAACCACTTGCGTGCTTCGCCTATGAATTATTTCCACTTAGTTATTTAATCGCAGAATTGGAATTAATGTTATTCCCCGCGTATGTTAGAGCGAATTCGGTCGGACGCACCAGTGCGTCCTCAGTGCACATTAAGGCTGTCGTACACAATAGAGTGTATGTTTAATATAAACGGGTTAAGTCACGAAATCCTCAATATTCTTTATTGTACTATTTGGTAAAATATGTATTTTATCAGTTGAAATATTTGCATTTTACTTTAAATATTAGAGTACAATGGCTTTAAATGTGCACCGAGTGCGCACTAATGCGTCCAACCGAATTCGCTATTAGTATAATTACACCTACAAGTTCGATAACATCAGGAAGAGGAGCGCCTCCTACTTGAATCATTAGATGTTGCTTTGTTTCTTTCACTGCTTTTACCCAGGCTTCTGTAACAAGTTTCCTTTCGGCAACAGACACTGACATTCCTTCACCACTTGTGCCATTAACTGCAAAAAATACATGATATATAAAAAATAACTACTTTTATTTAAAATAATTGTTATCTATATATTATATATCTTTTCTTTTGAAATAAATAAGTTTTTGTATCTTTTGAAATGATCATTATGCAAAGTTCTTTTTGGCAAGAATTTAATAATAATAATACTAATAATATATGTGGTTAAATATTATTTAAATAATTAAAATTGATTTTAAAAATAAATGAACTTACCAAGAATACCTTTGATTCCGTTCTTTGCTAAATATGTTGCATATTGAGGTATAATGTTCAAATCAAGAGATCTATTAAATAAATATATTGTCATTATAAGTGGTCATTATAATTGAATTAGATGTATTAGAGTTTGTGGCTACAAGTTAATTACCCATCTCTATTGAAAGGAGTAAATACCGGAACAATAAGGCCTCTGTAGGTGTACGATAATCGCTGCAATTATAAAATTAATGTTATGAACAATTTCGTAATTTATTTTGTTTAGTTTTATATTAACAATATATCTAGTGAATAGTTATACATCTATCTCGAGATTATTAATTTGATTTCTACATACTTTTTTTATTCCCTATTTAAACAATAATAATAATGTATAATATTTAATATAAAAAAATTATGAGTCGCGACGTCCCAGATAAATTTTTATTTCTTGTTTAATGATTAGTTTTAAGAGAGGGACTGCAAAAAAATCGTCTTAAATATTAAATTCATTTTTTTTATTTCTACGTGTCTTATTCATTTAAAAAAAAATGAAGACTATGAAACAAAGGGCAGTAAATCCTTCTATTTTAGTATTATTGGGACTAAATAATTTTTTATTTTGGAATCTTCTTAATTCTTATTCTCATTCTGGGAAATTAAGAATAAAAAGGGATCATATTACACCAGAAAATCTAGAAGAAAAGTTCATCTATGGGAAGGATTTATTTTATATAAAAATAGCGATACGCGTTTTTTTATATTAGAAAATAAATATTACAATTTGAATATTGATATATTAAGAATCTTTTTGTATAATTGTCACTGAAAATAATAACTGGCATTTTAATATGATGCGATAAGAGAATTTCTGGAACGTAACATGATTATATTATAGTTTAACTCAATAGCTATAGCTTTAACTCAAATGTCACGTGCCATATGATTTAAATTTATGGTAGCATGATCGACATCTACAACTACTACAAGTACGATATATATATATATAGCTCAATAATTCCAGTTGATCGCATTTTTTCAGTAGAGCCATATGTATTTACTTATTTGTGTAATTATACACATAATATCTAATGATTAGAAAACGAGTACGCGAAGATTACATTAGTTAAATATTTTTATTTGATTAATTAATTATATTTATATGATGAGTATTGTGAATATCGTATACTTACGGACATTGTGTTGTGCGACGGTAAAATAAAATCTTACACGAGTGCAGCGATGTGAAACGCATGAATTAAACAGCGATCAGTAACTAAATATACACTTTCTTGTCACGCGCTGATAAGATAGGTTGTTATTGTGAAACATTAAAGCCTGTTCTACAATAAGTCGTATGTCGACATCAGATGTCGCTAGTCGTTTGTCATATGTCATTTGTCAGATTTGAATAACCACAATTAATTTCTACAATTAAAAATTAAATAATTAATATATATTGAGCATAAACAATAATGGATAACTTTAGTAATTTATTCCAATTTATTATTAATGTGGATAAATTACACGAATCAGATAACTTTTACAAAGAAGACTTAAAATAACACAGAAAGATGATAAATAAAATCTCAACCTTTAATGAATATTAGAGACCATTTGGTGGTCATCGAAAACTGCAGTTAACGTAATTAATTTCGAACATAAATAATTATAAAGAATTTCACAAATTTTAAAATATTATCTGCCATATTCACATCATATAACATTTTAAAATTTTTAGACATTTTTCCATGTATATTTAAAAAAATATTTCCAACTTTCATATCGCTTTTATCATATAATATTTTCCTTCATAAATAATTATTTTATTATTCATGACGCAAACAAACTATAAAATAAAAATTGTAAGCTCTTATTATTAATTGTAAAAATCATAAATTTGTAAGTCGTAAAAAGATGGAAATTGACCTTCTTCTGTTGTAACACCGACATCCGACTTACTATACACAACTTTTTACGATTAAGCAGCAGTACGCATGCGTTTGGCATCCGATACCGACATACAACTTATTGCACAACGGACTTAAAGATGAGTACGTCAAAGATAAAAGCATTAATTATGTGTTAGAAAGCATTCAATTTGTTATTTAGAATATATCTATGAAAAAATTGTCGAAAGTCTGTTCTTTTCTTGTCGAAAAGAAACGAGGCAGTCGATCAAACATTCTTTCGTGGATCTCTGAGCCCGTTTGTCTTAATCAGGACCTTGATTTTATTGCCGCTTAGCTTTTCCTCTGATCCAAACTCCATTTTATGAATGTCACTAAAGAGCTCACTTGAGATTTCGATATGTTCACACTTGAGCATATTATATATGTGTAATTATATTATCTTAATTATTAGAACTTTAATAAATATATAGATAAACGTATGTTTGTTATGATAATTGGATAATATTATACACTGAGAAAAAAAATTTGTTAATCCCAAAAAATATTTAGTCCGATACGTTCAACTAAACATTTTAGTTAGTTAACTAAACATTAGTTGAATTAATTAATTCTTGATTAAAGAAACTAAATAAATTGTTGAAACAACTAATGTTTAGTTAATTAACTAAAATGTTTAGTTGAACGTATCGGACTAAATATTTTTTCGGATTAACAATTTTTTATCAGTGTAATAAAACTTAGTATTCTTGATTTAATTTGCTCAAAACTATTATTTCATATATTACTTATATATTTCTATTTAAGATTTATTTGTTCATTTCGTAGGAAAATATTTTTTAGGTTTTAGATCTTAAAAATATATTCCTAAAATGTATAGACTATATATATTTATTAAAATGATGATAAATTTAACGGTTAGATTTGATATTGTTATAAGTATTTATTTTTAGAAAACATTGTCACAACGTTTATGTTTATAATTAGATAATTTATTGGAAAACCAGAGATGAGATAATACAATATACTAGATAATACAATATATGTTATACAAAAAAGATAAGTTGGAAAAGGAAAATATTCTCAGTAATATTTAATTTTTGGTTGATATCCTAAGTTTGTTAAATCTTTTATCATAGTTGTTACAATCTCAGAAGAAATAGAATTAGGTGGTGTACGAGATAGCCCTGCATCAATGTCAGTAAGAAGAGCCATTGCTATTTTTGTAGCTTGGATTCGATTACCTACAAATAACCGTGGGTAGAATTTGATTAACAATGCGCTTTGTATATAGATGTAAAAATAGTATTTACCTCGGTATTTACCATGTTTCATTATAGCAGCTACAGAACTTGAAAGCTTTTCTTGCATATCTTTAGCTTTTAACATATCTCCATTCTTGCAAACAGCAAGAAGATCCAACACAAGTTCCGGAAACATGTTTAAGGTGCTTAATATGAAAGAATCCATCCCCAATGCATACGCGGCATTTATTAACTAGAAAATCAGATCTAATATATATTTTCATTATATTGAAGTAAAAAACCGTACTTCAATAAAAATAAACCCGAATATAACTAGTAAATATAACTGGTAATCTCAATTAGAAATTTAGTTACTAATTTTTTTATTTAGTTACTAGTTTTTTTTTCTACTCTTGAAGTGCTGGCCTTAAACTTTACGAGCTAACGCTTATTTTATTACCTGATTATTGCCAAGGAAAATAGTATATTTTTTATTATCAGCACGTAGCGCTTGAGCTCCTTCCTCTAAATTGAAGCTAGTGAATTTTATACCCACGAATGAGGGTATTCTATCACCAATCGATTCAAGGAATTGTCCCATGTGTACTACAAAATGTTTATGCATGATAATACTTGTATAGTATAATAACGTGATAATGATACATATAACGAAATATCAATCTTATTAGTTGTCAGTTGATTATATCCAGTATGCGTATATTAAAATGTCGAAAGGCCTCTTACTACTGTTAACATTAGTCATCATAGGAATATGATAGTATAGTAACGGTGTTTTTGGCGCTGCCTTGCCAATTATTTCTAAGTATTCAATTAGTTGTTCAGGAGTAGTAGGCTTGAAGTACAATTCTGGTAAGCAGAGTATAGAATCCACGTTCAAACTACTTGCGTGTTTTGCCTATGAAAGGTTTTCATTTCGTTATTCAATTGCAGGTTCGGAATGAATGTTGTTTCTCGCGTATGTTAGTAATTGAACCTACAAGTTCAATAACATCGGGAAGAGGAGCACCTCCTACTTGAACCATCAAATGTTGTTTTGTTTCATTCGCTGCCTTTACCCAGGCGTCGGCAACAAGTTTCCTTTCGGCAACAGACATTGACATTCCTTCACCATTTGTGCCATTAACTGCAAAGAGAGATGTGACAGACATGCAAAAAAAATTACTATTATAATTTTTGAAATACTTATTACATATATATATATATATATATATATATATATATGTATTTTTTAAAATGATTTTTATGCAAAACTCTTTCGGCAGAAATTTAATGCGTTAAATTAAAAACTAAAGTTGATTTTAAAGGCGACTTACCAAGTATACCTTTGATTCCTTTCTTTGCTAGATATGTCGCATATTTTGGTATAATGTTTAAATTAAGAGATCTATTAAATAAATGTCAATCACACATTATCATTCAGTTTAATATTAGCTGTTATTAAAGTTTGTGGGTATAAGTTAATTACCCATTTTTACTGAAAGGGGTTAATACGGGAACAATGAGACCTCTGTAGGTGTACGACAATCGCTGTAATTATAAAATCAATTATTTTCAATATTATATAAAAATTGTTCTTTATTTTATTTAGTTTTATTTGTTATTATTAGCAATATGTCGTAAATGTGTATATAAATTGAGAGAATATTAATTTGCTTAATGCTTATTTGTTTTATTCCTTATTTAAACAATAAAAATTGTACTATAAAGAAATTATATATCGCGGCTTTTTTCAGATAGATTTGTATTTTTTTTTATGAATATTTGTAACAAAGGAAGTGCATAGTTACTTAGTTGCTCAAAATTTCACGTGACGACGGCAGTGTGATTGACATCTGATGGTTCAATAATGGTTGATCGTATTTTTTAGTAAAACCATGCAATGACATGCATCTTTTCTTTACTTTGTATAATTATATATGTCTCATGCAATGATATAAGAAAACTACTACAAAGCTTGTATTTTTTTAAATATTTGTTTTATCGTTTGATTATATTTGTGCTATGAATATGTCATGAGTGATGTCATATACTTACGGACATTGTGTTATGCAATAGGAACGTAAAACCTTATAAGTACAGCGATGTGAAATGAACTAAACAGCGACCAGTAAAATACACTTTCCTCGTCGAGTGCTGATAAGATAGATTACACCTTGTTTGTAAAACATTAATGGAGTAGGTAGGTATATGTACCAACGATAGAAGCATTAAATATCAGAAAACATTTCAAATTTTTTAGACAAATTAAAATGTGGTTGTTGCTGAAACGAATGTGTAATTAACATTCAGATTTTTTTAGTATTTTGTTACATACGTAAAATCGAATAAGTATTTCTGATAGAAAATAACGGTACAAAAATACAAGAATAGATGAAATAGTAGATTCTGACGATGACACACGTAATTAGCCGCAAATAATAATAATTCTTAATTTTTATTTTAAATTTTTAGATTTTAATTAGTTCTATTTTTTTTTTGTGAAATGTATGATTAGCGCCTCATCAGAAAAATATTGTTATCAGATAAACATTATTTGATAAAGCACTAATCATACATTTTACGAAAAAAAATAAAACTGATTAAAATCTATAAAAAGTTCACTCAAATTAAAAAAGTGTTTCAGAAACAGATTAAACTAATTATATCTTAATATAAATTTCGCGTGATTAAAAAAATGTATTAATTCGACTGTAACCAATTTAAAAGACAAATCTTCCGTTTATTCAGGTACCTTAAATTTATACAAAAGTACATATCTTTTACATTTAAATTTGCATGGATATGTGAGGAGAGGTGGAGAGGAAAATTTCTCGCTTAAAATGACAATAACTACAATTATTTATAAAAATGCTCTTTATGCTTATATATTTACATGTAGATCCTTTTTCTCAACAATGTCAATAGTATTAATATATTATTGTAATGGTAAATTCGCTATAAGTCCAAGATGGTCGCATGCTTTTTTTTTAATTTAACGGGTATTACATGCTTCTCTTTGTTCCTCGAAACGAGAACGGAGGCTACTCGAGTTACATAATAACGCCAAAGAGAATTCTATTAATGTTAGCGGCTACTCGTATAATGCTCGTTCTTTTTTTATTTTGTAATAATTGTCATTTAAATGTGACGAAATGCTACGGCATATTGTACGCGTACTAGGAAAGAAGTTTTCTGCTTTAGCGGTAACAGCTTTTTTTTACGTTTTGTCTTACAAATCTTTCATCGTCCATCTCAACTCTTCAAGCATCGCGGCTTAATAGCGATTGTAATGCATGGAATACAATGGCACGTTGCTCGATAATATCTCACAATAAAGTTCACAAAAAATCTTTTTTATCTTGACCAATCTGTATCTGAGGAACTTTACGAAAAGTATAATTTTACGAGAAGGTACAACAATAATATTTTCGGAAATTTATACACTAACTGGAAGTTAAACAGAAAATGTCACAGATATTAGTGGCGAAATTATAATATGGCATTAAACGGATTAAGATTGAAATTTTTGAACAATCAAATGGAATTGAAAATGTACGTTCTGAAAGTACATTAAACGGGCAGAGAGAGGAGCGCTCTGTTCTGCATTTTTTCGTGCCGTTTCCAAGACGATAAATTAATTATTGTAAATAGTTATAAACTTGTACGCTAAAAATCATTGAACGAGATGAAGTTTTAGAGAAGTATAGGCAAGAAACGATTACGATTAACCTGGTTCCCTTCTCTCTGATAACTATATATAGTCATTATTATTCGGCGATTTAACTAATTGCTGCATAGTTCGTTATATAACTTGCATATATAATTTTCTTCCGACGGTCATAGCGATACTTTGCGATACTGACGATGAGCCGGGGGAAAGCCGTCAACGAGATACGCGGGCAGCGACCGCTTGCAAGATAAATGCGTTACGTATTACATGTGATAAAGTTCATAATTACGCAAAACGAGACGTCTCGTGTCGCGTTTGATCAGAGATATCGATACACCGTGCGAAGTCGGTGCCAGCCCGATTGCGCGCGGCGAGAATATACATCTCTTTATTAATCAATTATAAATGTTAATTAATCAATTCATCTCCCTCTCTCTCTTTTTAATCTTTCCATTTTACTAACTATCGCAATTTTTCATGATTAAGCATAATATTCTTCCGTTTTTTTTTTCTTTCCTTGACTCTGAAACATGTCACGCATACAAAAATGCCGCTCGACGGCCCTTCGAGAATAACGCATATGTATGTATATACGATCATATTTATATGTATTATGCGCGTTTTTTTTTACAACGTAACAGCTACCGAAGAATCACGGATATGTACACAATTAGGGATATGCCCGGCCGCTGCGTTAAGCTCATTTTAGACGATAATTCGCGTCAGATTTTAGAATAGAATTCTCTTTATAACTTTATATGCCGTGTATTTTAACGTTCAATTTATATTTTGTACGTGTATGTGTATTCTGATTCTCCAAAAGTGTATCTTGTATTACGCGGGGCGTCAGACTATAAATAGAATTCTACCCTGAATTCTGACGTGAATTGTAGAATGTAGATCGTTAAAGTGAGCTCCAGCATCCATTCATTCGGCCTTTCGCTCGATATCTTCGAGGTTAATCTTCCGTTCGGTTTCTATCATCCTGCCCATCTCTCGTTCTTTGCGCTTCTTCCTTTCTCCTACTTTCTTCGTGCGGTCCGCGCTCTCGACCGACGAAGAAAGCAAGGAGCCTTTAATACTGGTACCGTTTACATTTAGGATCGGCTCCTGGGAGCTCGCTCGGTAGTGTCCTTAATCAGAGTGGTCCCAAAAATATTAAGAAGTAATCGTTTCGCGTGTGCGCGCCGCTCTTAATACAGATAGCCGTCTTTTAAATGCGCCTACCGAGTTTTTTTTAAGTCAGCCTCGAAGAAAGGGGATGACGGACGAAGGATTGATATATCGTCAAGCATGTATTATACGCCGTCGAACATGTTAGTGAAACAACATCGCGTTCTATGCATCGATAAGCTTTTATTTCTTGCTTTATTTTACGCGGGGAAAAAAATAAAATATTTTATTTATTATTTCAGAATAAATTTATCCGAAACTAAATAATAAATAATGATAATAAACGATAATAGATAATAAAAGATATTTTATGCGTGTTGATGACAGCTGTTAACGAAATGATTAAACTAAGTAATTTGGAATAAATATTAGCGTATTGGTATCATACGCGTTTATCTTATCTGCGATTTTTCGAATTTAATGAAATAGAGATAATCTAATCTTGCATATAATCTAATAACTTACATAATAATTCATAACAAAACATCGAGGTTTGCGCGGGTCGTTTTAGTATCAAACTGAAGTCAAAATCACATAACGGAGTGAATTCGTGATCGTCATTTTATTTTACTGGGAGGATTCTTTAAAATCGTGATTTTACGGGGAACAATGTTGTCCGCCGACGGCGTCCGTGCTTTCGGAGGCGAATTTGTCAAATTGCATGCAGCTCGTTGCGACATTCGGTGGCGGCACAACAACGAATGGTTGCAATCGTGATGCAACGTTTGATATAGACACTGCCCTTTTACAATCGATGATTCTCTTGATACGGGGGTTTAGTTGGAGGTCCAAGGAGCGTCGAATATTAATTATAGTAATTAATTAACGTTATTAGTAGCCATTGTTCGTTACTGCTATGTACATAATGTTCCTTGAGGATGCTGCTACATATTAGGTAAATACTGTTGCGGTGTACCGAAATGTACTTTGATCTCTCGCTTATCATTTAGTATACGTTACACGCGGTGATGAGAGTACGCTTGGGTGATGCGCTTGCCAAGAGTTGTTGCGCGATTTAACGATTTATTAGTCTTCCGTTGTTAACATTTGATATATTTTTATGTATCGCAGCTACTCACGCGTGTAAGGTAATCGGAAAGTAGGAAAAAGAAGAGAGATATAGATAAATTTTCGTAATGCAGGATTTCCTGAAGAAGAAAAGAAGAAATTACAACGGAAAAGAGAAATTGTGATATGTTGATTGAAAGGTACTTCCATAAATGCGAAAACATTGTAGGCAATGAAAAATATATTTGAAGAAAAAGACGTATGATCACCTTACCGCATGCAATATTGTCAAATGCGTTGGTAGATATAGCGATCGTAAATTAGATGTTGGCCAGCACGTATCTGCGAAAGTGCTTTACAACGATTGCGATCTAACGATATTATAAGTACAGTTGGTTTAGATCTTGTTTCTCTTTAGTGATCTACAAATTGGACCAATCAGATTTTTCTTTTTCTTTTCACGGCTAGCAAATAGGACAACTGCTTTCGAACTGTGCTGATCTATGCCTCTCTTCGTCGACAGAAGTTACTCTATCGAATGTATAATGTGTAATATTTTTTATTTCCTTTTACTCACTCAGGGATATGTGTACGAATGTAATTGGGCTGCGTGTTTGTTTCTCATTTTCTATCTCGTTTGTCTGCCTCGCCCGTTTGGTCTCTGCGGATATGTGATTACGTATTTTCGAAGAGATGGAGGATAAGGAAGGAAGTGGTATCGAAAAATATACAGAGTCTCCAGTGAGGTCGCGAAGCACGATATGGGGAAGGATATGACTAGCGTATAATACATCTCATATATATATTTTTTTATAGCATTAAAAAATCTCGGCGTTTTCGTGTCGTACAATTGTACTGATTCACTTAAAGAGTCAGTCTGCGGGGCCGTCTCGAAAAAATATAAAATATCTAGAGCGATTCGGACGTGGAAGACGGGGCAAGGCTATCTCGCGACCTCACTGTTTTGCGACGCCAGATTCCGTATTGTTGCTCATTAGTCAATTAATTAACATTATTAGCGAAATTATTTTTCCATAAAATTAGGCTGCCGGCCCTCGAGTGTACGACGAAGCTCGTCGACGCGCGAATGCCTTGTCACGTGAAAAAATAATTAAATTAGAGCGATAGCACATTCGGACGCGGTTTTTTTCCACTCCATCGACACTCCTTGGTCTCGTATTTATAATCTACGTATACATACGCTCGCTAAAACAGTCAGGAGAGAGGGACGGTAATCGAGAATGCAACACCGATCTACCCTCTAGCGTTAACAATATATAGTAAATACCATCTTTAAGTAGCAACTCCCAATATACATTACGATGATCTCTCTTATTGGATTCTATACTCAGATTCCTTATCACATGGTCGACTAGACGCAGAAAGAAATTATTAACATTAATAGAGTGAACAAACGAAGTGCGATAACAGCGATATATAACTTTATTACAGAGTTCGCGCGCGAAAGCGTATCAATGGAAAAACCTCAGGTACGACGTAAATGATAAAGATGATGGTTACGAATGACGAGAAGTCACGTGAAGCTGCGGAATTTCTTTGGAGATGCGGTATGTCGATTAGACAGAGGCGGTATCCGATATATTTCAAACGGAAACACGTTCAAATAGGGAAGCACTTCCGATCTAAACGTTATGAATGTGTCGCGGATCTAGAATCACTTAGAATCGTCGTTTGGCAAAATGTTTAGAGATCGCCCGGTGTGATCTCCCTCCTTCCTTCGTTGTACAAAAATAATAAAATCAGGCGCGACGCGTGGCATTTAATTCTTTGTATTTTCGACGCGCCAGCGCGTCTCCGTCGAACGCGATAGTTACGGATCGTATCGATCCGCGTCTGATACGAATTTACTGCCACGTAACGAAATTCAGTATGATGCTTGGCTTTTGTGCGAACTTAAGGGGACTCAAGAATCGTCGCTTTGCCACTTAATGATTGTACTACGTCGTTACTTCAGATATGCTATTATACTCTTTAAAACTCTTGAAAAATCTTTGTAAATGGCGGCGTAATAATCTCCATCTCGGTATCGTCCGATTTTGTTCTGGGAAAAATTCAATTCGCCGAAGGTGCTTTCTGCAGCGATGGCGATTTCGTTCATTCGATATTTCGCTCAAACATCACGGAGATAATCGCGTACGTGATCGAGTTTAAGAATGTCGCGTTGTTTTCCAGACATTGATGTTTTTCAAAAAATCATTCTGTTTTTTCCTAAAGAGACTGATTCTTCCTTTTTTTCCTATTGCAGAGATATTTTTTCTCGCGTAACGTCACCGCATGATCAATGATAAAAACACGCTGTCTGATATTTCTTTCCATCTTCTGTCTGATATTTCTTTAGTATCGCAATGGGATATTTAATTATTCTGATCGTACCGTGCGTTTTATCATCCGACTTAAAGACTTACAGATTTTAACATCTTCGAGCGTACGCGTTGTATTATGTAAATTTTCAACAAAGTGAATTTTTCGATCCTCTCAAGCTCTTCTTTCAATTTGAGATCACATCTCGACAGGATCGTCGACATGGGAAACGCTTCGCAAGATCAGAACTAAATTCTGATCACGGTAATTGAACTACGAACTTACAGATGACTTCTCCGAGTGGCGAAGATCGATGATATCGACGTCGCCCTTGACTGCCACTATGACTTCCAGCTCATCAGTTTCCTCATCGAGACCCTCTTCAGATGAAAAGCGGCATTCAATAGATCGGATTCGCGCGTATCTTCCCCGTCAGAGTGAACCTCTCGTCTACGAGACATTAGCCGATATCTCATGCCTCTAGAAGTGGGGTCTGACAGTGCTTCCGAAACAGGCACCTTTTCTTTGCTGGATCCTGGCAGGGATACGGATCTGCCCACAGAAAATCCCTTGCTGAGTCGATCGAGGGTCGCGGGCAACAAGTTCCGTCTCGGAATCGCTTGTTCTCTTTCTCTGAGGATAAACCTGCCGAGAGTCTTCCACAAAGCCTGCGTGGTGTAAACGTTCTCGTCGTCGTTCAATACTCTCAGTTGACGATTTCCGCTTCCAACCGCGCCCGCGCCGCCCCATTCCAGCTCCTCGACCAGAACGAACTTAGCCGGGTTCTCCATTCTTCTGGCCTTTATCAGAGCCTGCGCCAGCACGTCCTGCGCCGAGCTGCTTATCGGCACGCGTAGAATCGCATAAGGGATCTCCGGTGAGACGTTATAGATGCAGACCAGAAAGGGGTCCGCCTCGTCCCATGTGTGGGTGGATTGGTCCCTCATGTTGGAGTCGTTGAGCTTCGAGTGGCCGGCCGTGCTCCTGATAGAGGCGAGCCACGCTCTACTGCTCGGATCGTCGCCTACTCGCTTCAGCAGGAAACGACCTTCCCCTTTCCACTGGGCCTGTGCCTGAAGAGGATGTTCCGTAGGGTCCAGTACGCGTTGAGTCGGTAACTCTTCCCTGTTCCTTTTCTCCCATCCACGGGACACTTCCTCCACCAAGATGTACTCATCTACGTGTTCCGGCGATATCTGGGCCTTTTGCAACGCCTGTAGCATCACTTCTTGCGTAGTACTCTCTTGGGTGACCTTTAGGATGGAAGACGGCTCATCCACAATGAGCCCGTGGAAGACCAGTAAGAAGAACATTCGTCTTTTCAAGGTGACTCCACCCAAAGATCCGGGATCGACGGTGCTCAGTTTTTCGGGCTCTTTGCTTGACGAGAGACGCTTAGACGACTCCTTATGATCGCGGCAGCAGGTGTTGTAGTCCAAGCTTTCCTCCTCCAAACGAGAATAAATAAAGAGCGTGGAAAGGGCTAGCGGCCTGTTCTTGCAGGATCGTAATCGTACGTGTCGGTAGCCGGGCCGTAGACACTTGAGCGGTATTACGCGTTGCGCGATCACGTGATGAGAGCTTGCCTCGATAACGCCGAAACGCAGGAAGGCGAGATCCTTGAACATCACTTGGAAGCAAAACTTCTCGTTCCAGATGGGATTCAACGCATTGTTCTGGATCACCTTCGTTTTGTGCTTCGCGCAGTCGATCGGTATACCGACCAACTCGACCTCGACGTATGTGCTGGCGACGAAGTTCGTAACCGAGACGTATTGTCCTGAGGTTATTGTGAGACTTAAATGCGCAGAATGCAGCCCATCGAACTCCTTATCCCAAGGGTTGAATCGCCTGTCAAAACATTTACGATTGTTTAAGAAGATTTTTCGAGATAACGTACGATCGTTCAGAAATAATTTAACTATCTCTTTTCAAAATATGAAAACATTTTCTTATAGCAAAGATAAACTTTATAATATAACATAGATCAAAAGAGATCATTTCGCAACTACTGCTTATGATTTACAAATTAATCGATTTTTTAATGAACGTATACTACATAAATAATTATATTATTATTGCCGCATTTTAGAAAATTTGTAAGAAATAACAGAGTATAAATTCACCTGTACATCATATGTCCCTTGTCCCACATCACCGAGGGTTTCCTAACGTATCCGCACTGACCATTTTGCTCGAACATGGCTGAGTTCAGATTTAATCCCGCGTCATCGGTCTGATAGTTTAACGCAACCATTTGGATTCCGAAAGCCCAAAATATTACAGGATTGAAATTTGTGGAATCAATACGCATCCCTGCGGGATATGTTCGAATGAGTTGAGTCTCTGCATGGGCGAGCACGTGTATCGCCTGTTTTCTACAGATCTTTTTCGCCGAGCTCTCATTCAGAGACGAACATTGGAAGCAGGCCGGCATTCCACGAGTGGATCTAATAACATACAAGCAAGAAAATAGATACCATCTTTTTTATTTGCAAAGCCAATATATTCGTCGATCAATGCCGATTGTGAAATATAATAAGGTTTGCCGAAATAAGGTTTTAAAAAGGAAAATGCAAAAAAAAACAAAACAAAGGCACGAGAATAAGATTAAGACAATCATAAGTTAGAATAAATAAAGAAAACACTTAATGAGAAACTGACCTAAAGATATTATCGATGTTGCTACCGCCGCTAGCGATCGAGGCTGACGTCGAAAGCGATTGCGGCGATCCTGATGAGGAAGCTATGCTGCTGGGCCCTATACCTGCGATGCTGTGCCTCTGAACTGGTCCCGTATGCGATTGATGACGTATTTTTCCCGGCACGACTGGCATGGTATTTAGTCCGCGGAATTTAATTGCTTGGAGATAAATCACCAAGTCCGACAGCTCCTTGGCTATTTGGCTGCTCTGCTTTTGCGTCTTGTCGTCCACTCCTGGGTCCGATTTTAAACGACCATGCGGCACTTGTACGCCACCCAGATATTTCTCATAGCTCGAAATGGAGTTATCTGTAAATTGCAATCGCCGAGCGATTCGTTTCGTAAGCGTTTAACCAAGTGCAATTACTATGCTTCTTGAAAGCAAGTGGAAAAGAAAGGGTTTGAATTTATCATTATATTAAACTCGAAGATTTATCGTTAGGATACGATGACAATATGGCACGCTGTATATTTAGATTTAACTTGAGCTTAGGAAAAATTGAGAACATCAGAAGATCATTAATAGCGAATTCCGATATCTTTCTTGGAAGTATAGACCTGGTTGGTATAGTGGACTTTTTCCAAGCATACTTCAGTATTGATAATGTATTATTTTTACCATCGATGTTGTCATCCTCATCATCGTCCTCTTCGTCGTCTTCATCCTCGCTAAAGTATTCAACTACGGACGTGCTGGTTACGTCGGTCCGCATTTGCTTCATAGAGGATGCGCGATCCGACATAAGCATCTTCCCACGGTGACTGGGGAGGGGCGTGTGTGATAAAGGGCCGGCAGGATCAATCACTAGCTTCTTATTTTTTATCAAGATTCGGTAACGAAGCTGCGAAGGCGAAGGCAGTTGAGGATCATCACTGAAGTCGGACTCGAAGAGAAATTTCGTCACCAATTTCTCGCCAAAAACAGACTGAAACCGTGTATTTCTGCTCGTAACTTGGCTTAGGCGCAATGACAATCAATAAGGAAATAATTTATTGGATAATTAATCGGCTACCTGAAATATTTGAGCCATGCGAGCTTGCTGACTTGGTGAACAGTGATTCTCGATGGAAAGAATCACAGGATAGGGAGAAGTGACAAAGGCGCTTCGATCGATCGCTTCCACGACCGAGCGAAATGGTATTTTCGTAGTGAAAGTGTGACCGTGATAAATCAGCGGGGATCCATCGTCACCGTCCCAACAATCGAGCTCTACGCAGCGACACCCGGTTAAGAGCACCTGCACAGATTTTGATTGTTATCAGTCAATAAGTTTCATTCGCGCTAATTACTTTATTTTATTCCAATGGAAATTCGTATTACACGTTTCACGCAAAGCAAAAGAATGTATTTTTTTAACTGATACTTTTTTTCATAACTTTGGATATATATGAAAATAATTTTTTATTCATTTATCTTAAATCTCACAGGAATAATGCATGAGACTATTAAATAATAGTGCGTAGTTCAAAATTCGTTACAATGGAAAGAACTTGTGATAATGTCATAGTAAAAATATTTCATATTCCAGTGTTTCATGAAGTTCATTTATTACGCGAATTTATTTTTGAAAGTCGCAACGCACCTGTGAATATAGTTGCACGGAGGACTCTCCTTTGAGTTGATGCCCGGTTAAATACGTATTGTGAGAACTGGCAATGTAATATTGCGACAGAGGCTGCTGCATCTCGGTTTCGGACGGTGTCGCATACTCGTTCGGGAAGGCATAATTGTCCTTGTCCATCATATACCGCGCAAAACCCTCGAAAGACAAACACCACTGTGTGCGAAGTGCCGGGTCCGGTTCGTGCCTCTGAAATGAGAGTAAATCCGGGCCCGTTTGATTGTGTTACGTCGCATTGTACATTGGTATGAGCGCGCGTATATAACAATGCCACCGGCGCGGCGCCGGCGGTCGCATGAGCGTGAGGAGAAGTTGGATCTTCTATTGCCAGATAAGACAAATTGAAATCATGATTTCGGTACAACGGGATGAAAGGAAGGATCGTTTATCGTCTTCAACAAAAGCAGTTTATTCGCGAGATTGAACACAAACTGTCGCAAACACATTAATTGCGTATGGCAATCAGCCAAATAACAAAATATTAGGGGATATTAATTTCCTGTATATCCGTAAAAAAAATTTGTCGGAGAGAAATAAGGCTGTCGGGCAAACATTCTTCCCCACGCAGGAATCTCTGACCCCGTAAATATTTACCTTGATCAGTGCTTTGATTTCATCGTCGCTCAACTTTTCTTGTTGTCGAGACTCCAGAAATTTCGTGAGTGTCGCCAGGGTGATTACTTGGGATTTCGCGTTCGACGTATCCACGCCCGAGCAATTATTGACTATGCTTGCCGCCGCGACGGCATCAAAGATCTGTTTCTTTTGCAGATTGCTACCCGTCTTGTATTCGTGACAGTCAATAGAGTTGTTTCTCGTCAACAAGCCTGGCACATTAAAATGTTGATTTCTTATTTTAATTTTTAAAAAACAATCACAATCAAATCATAGATGGAAACCGATGTAATGTAACTTTTACTTTTGATAAATATGGACAAACGTATGTTATTAGCTATCTAGCGGTTAGGTGGATTATAACAAAACTCATAGTGTTCTGAATCTAATTTACTCAAAATTATTATTTAATGGATTAACACTCATATATCTATATTTGAGATCTACTATCGCAGTGTCACGATTAAATACAAAGATCTCGTGCATCTATATCAAATTAGATAAATTTATACAGAAAATTTAATAATTATGTCAGTTCCATTCCTATCGACTTACCAATTCTTTGTGGAGTGGCGTCACTGGTCTGCCTGAGCACCACCGGGCGCATATTAAAGTCCCTTAACGACCCGTCACTCTGGCTACGACACGTTATCGCTAATTGCCCGAAGAGTTCGCGCAAATCTTTCCTGGCTCGTAAGCTGAACGATCGGAAAAGCGCGACGAATTCCACAAAGTTCAATTGCGTCTCGTATATGATCGAAGTAGTAGGCGCTTTCACCTGCGGGGCCTCCACGCCTCCGGGTATACCACCGGATCCGTTCTTGTCTTTTTCCTTGGTGACACAAAACAAACTACGCACGCGTTATTGCGAGGTGTACAAGAAAATTTGTCGATCATAATACAAGTAATAGAGAAGATTTTTCATGTCATGCTTCACAGAAATTTCGAAATTTTGTTTTTACATTTTTCTTATTTTAGGTATATATTTTTAAGATTTTAAATCTTAAAAATGTGTTTCTAAAATATTATGATTATTAACATCTACAAAGACGAAGTTGCGATCATTTGACTCAAAAATCAAGAAGTCCGAAAAAGTATCGTTTATTGTGCTTAAAAATTAAAAAATAAAAAGCACTTTAATTTTCTTTTTTTTATATTGTCTTAAGTATATTGTCAAAAAAAGATTCTTTTTACATTGCGTTGTTCATATAATTATATCTTTGATATTATTAGTTCTATATTAATAAAAAAATTCTAAAATATTGTTTACGCATGATAAATAGAAAAAGCTTCAGCTTTAGAAACTTTTCGCTTAAGAAAAAAGAAAGTGCTTTTAGGTTGCTCAGTTTTAGACGAGAAAACCTTAAATCCATAATCCAGATTTATGTTTCACATAATATTCGACATGGAACTGTAAGATTTTCTATCCCGATCTATATAATTCTCGGCCTATATAAATCTTTTGCTCGAAATCGAATAGATAAAGAGAATTTGATGTCAAGCGGACTCAAGTGTGTGAGAGAATAATGTACCTTTGAAAACCGGAAGAATAAGGCAAGTTGGGGAGACGATCGCCGGAACTGGGTGGGCTACGTGGCGGGATTCGGTCTCGGCTTGCTCTCGGTGACGATGGTAGATTCCTCGGTAAAGACTCTCTGCTTCCCGTGATGTGACGACGAGGTGTAGCGCACAGGCCTCCATCCGAGGTCGAGGTGTCGTGCTGTTTTACACTCTGTTCCTACGTTAAACCAAGAGTGTTCAATTCGGTGAACGTGGTTATATTTACGAAATAACGTACGATCTTTGCAGTGATCCACAATCTGATCTACGTTTATTATAAAAGATGCGAGATGAGTTTGTGCGAACCTTGGTCAAACTGTGAATGTTGCCAATTGATTTGGTTTTTTTGCCTTTAGCATTTCGTCTACGTATAGTGCCGCTGCTCGTTGGAGACAGCGTTCCGACGCTGTCCGTCGAGGACCAGTCGCGACCGCCGAAAATGCGAATAGCATCGGCCGTCGTCGGCTGATCCACGCCCTCCATCGGCTGTTCCAAGTAAGAAAAGTATAGCTGGAGATATTTTTCTTTCAACCAGCGTGATCTACGATCTGTTAGCTGCTGTTGTCTTTTGAGGCCTCGCAATATCCAGCACAATCCCATGTACCATATTCTGAAAGCGGAGCAAAGTAAAAACGTGCGAATTACATAACTTATGTAGTTCGACAATACGCAATTTAGCAATAAATCATAAATTATTAGAGGAAATTGTTACAGCAAAATATGTAGGAAATGTGTGTTATTAATATATACTATTGCTCGATAATATATTATAAACAGATCATTGATACACTATTAATGAACCCAATTTTCTAGGGAGGGGATATATTAATGACATAGTAATTAATTTCGCACGCGGCGAATTCAAGATTTACAGCACAACAAGTTTACAGCACAAATAACACATAGACATAGATATAAAATAAATTGGAAAAAATATCCGCGAAATAATCTTGAACGTATAAACCTGATAAGATAATCTTTTCTTCCGAAAAACATGAAATTAAGTAACATATTCTTAATACCGTATATAAAGCGAAGATATATTTTTATTTCCAAATCAGATTGCACGTGACATAGAATGCGATAAATTTCGAATCATCTTCTTCTTTTTCATTCTCTGGATTATCGGTAAGGGACATTCAAAAACTAATCGCAAAGAGAACAATTCATACGTACTTGCTAAGAGCGGGAGGGCAAAGTAAGAAGATCAGTCGATTGTCCGGAAGATTGGAGCCATACATGAGGCCGATGCAGCAGTCGGAGCCAGGTAGGCCGAATCTCTTGCAGATGCTCCTGAGATCAGCCTCTCGATCGCGTTCGCAACAGCCGATCATTATCTCCTTCACCGATCCCAGGTCGAGGTATCCCTCTTCCAAAGTGACAGAAGCGCAGTCAGCCTGCTGCTGCGTGTACCTGCCGACTAGGCCCGCTGGTATCGCGTCCTCCGGGTTCGCGTTCAGCGAAAAGTCTGTGAGAGCGGCACCGCCAACTTGTGCCGTTTTTAAGGGACTCCAAGGTGGCTTTTCCCATACGAAGGTGCCGCAAGCGCGATCGACGCGCGCGAACACCAACGCCGTCCTCGAGGCACCACCCTCACAGTCCCAATGGACCAATGTCGTGCCATGATGCAGCACCTGAAACGTGTGAATTTGAGAAATGAGTGTGTTTCTTAGAATGATAGAGAATCGAAAATGTTTGATGTTTCTTAGAATGATAAAAAAGCTTTTTTCGATTTTCCATCAGCTTTGTACAAGTAAAATTAGAAAATCGAAGTGTCTTGAAGAGGAGGTCAGAAAATTTCTCTTTAGATGAAAATGAAGGTATACCGAAGCCCGGAAATTTTGCTTTGATCTTACCGAAATTTTCTTTTTAACTTTATATGATATTTGATCTTTCGCAACTACTTAACAGTATTTGATCGCTATGGGATATTTTACGCATTTTTGGCATTGATTTCTTAATCTTTCTCGATCATTATATTATCATCATTACTAATGACTAAATAGTAAATAAGTAAACACGCGTCATGGTAAGTTTCTGTTAAAAAATTCTGAAGAAAAAACTTTTATTTCTATTACATTTTCCGGCAGGAAGATTTCAATTTAATATCTAGTATTTATAATTGACATTTTGTAATTTAATGTACCTATACATAAAAGCTTTTGCATTGCATACGGTATGCATTTCGCTATTAAAGTAATATTATATGTATAAATGCAAAAAAAAAAAATATAAACGTAACAAAAATTTACATATGTAGGTAACGAATTCGATTTCGCTCGAAATATTGTTGTGGCAGTTTTTAATGCAGTGAGATCTGGATGGTCGGTTTACCGGATTACCGCGATAATATAATTGTTTAAAAAAGGAAACGGAGTAAGCGTCTGTGCTGTAAATATAAATATATTAATTTCACTGCGCATGCAAGGCACTCGCTACTACGAGGTCATCCTCGCAACTGCGCCGCACGAAGTACTCCACGCTTCCACAAAGTACTAGATGCCGTGAGTGCATTTATAACGCTGATGGGACTCGTAATGCACTTATAACGACGTTTATGCGGTCTTGTCTAAGCGCGATGTACAAGTGGACATTTATTGCGCGTATGCGCGAATTCGTGAATTTAGCTAGAGTTATTTATCGATGACGCAGGCAGTTGCTCGAATTCACAATTTCCTGTCACGCGTAATGTGCAGTAATCGTTCTAAAGAACGATGAAGAAGAAATATATGTTCGTTAATATTGAAATATCGAGTATTGAAATACTGACGAGAGTCCGATGTTCTATATATAGAATATATCTCACGTGTAATTGTCTCATTTTCGCATTGTCGCGAATAGAGAGATTGAGAGTGATTAATTTTGTGCAAATGTACGAAGTAGAGACCAAATTTCAATTCACTTTCAATTAGTTTCGATTATTCGCTGGTACTAGTATTGGCGAGCAAACGAAAAGCAGGAATTTAATTAATTTAATTAATTTACGAGATGTTAGTATGATTTCCACTCCTATTTTATTTTCATATTCACATTTGAATTATTTTTGAAGCTTCTCGTTTGCATGGTTCGACATGCTTTTCTATTAAAAAATAGCACCAGCATTTTAACGTCGGAGAGCTATAGTTTTCACGATGGTTTGTCGAAGAAGTGCTAATTTCACTATATTTCTAGGCTTGACATTTGTCGTTTAATTTTTACGACGCTTTTAATTAATGAGACTACTCTGTGAATGTCTCGAAGTATTTAGCCAAGCTCATGGAACAACTTAAAGCCGAATTTTTATTAACAAAAATTGAAGGCATTTTGAATTACATAACGAATTACATAAATCTTACTTTTTAATTACTCCTAAGTGAGTATTTTTAATACCTACTATTACATTGATTTATTCTGAGAGATGATTAGAAAAGAAATGTTTAATATTCTATAAATGGTAAGAGTTATCAAAGATCGAATTTTTGTTAAATAAAGATGAACATCGATTTAGTTAAAAATTTATAAAGTTCTTGGATAAAACCAGCAATATTTCATTAATATTATTACGCTTGTATTATAGACTAATATAGACGATGGGTAGGCTATATATATATATATACGCGCGCGTTATATTTGACTATACTATGTTTGCGTTCTCTGGACATTTATTGGTGCTAAATCAATTATCTTTATGAGAAACCGTCATTCGCAGAGGGATTGAACTGGAAGCAGTTGTGTAACTTCTCCCCCGAAATTCTTCCGACATACCTATATTTCTCACTCGACGTACAATCAATGGATCGCGTGTTATGTATCCTCCGAGAACGTTCTGTGGTAGCAGAGAGAGAGAGAGAGAGAGAGAGAGAGATTCATGGTGTATCGATTGCGTCGGAATTTCATGATGGGGAGGATAACGAATTTTATTCGTTATGAACCATTTTTCCCCACAAATATGTCGTGTCCTATTTTTTCTCTTGCCACTCAATTAACGCTGACAATTGGTGGCTCGATTCAAAAGGATGACCTGGTTTTGCGTACTGCGTTACAACGTTTTTTCCGTCGGTTTCCTTGCTTCGTTTGCCATAGAGAGAACGAGCGAGAGAGAGAGAGAAAGAGAAAAAGAGAGAGAGCTATCTCCTCCTTCCTTCCTCGTCTTCCCGCATATTTCTCTGTTTCCTCTCTAATTTCCACGAAGCTTGCCGGAGGTGTAGTAAGGCTAGTCCCTTTGAAATCCTTTTGACGTGTAACAAGCTACGTGCTAACGGTATCTTTTATCTCAGTGGCACAACGCCATGGAGGTAGCGCCGCCATGACATTAATATCTCGAAATCGTCCGAGGATAAGGAGATACTTTATGTTGATACGAGTGTGCCGGTCTCGCAAAATTCTTAATGAAAAATCTTCAATCTCAATATACGTACAAGTTATACAAATGTGAGTTGTCTATGCCTTTTATGTCTCGAGCTATCAAGATTCGTGAAAATAGCAAACGCGGAGTGAAAGGCGAATATCTTTCCCGTACTTCTTTTGCGATTCATGTAGCTTAAACGCGAAACTGCAGATCTAAGGGTTTCCGGACCGCTCCCTTTCCTCGGCTACGATATCAAAGAAAAAATGCGTAGGTGTTCACTTAAATTCCAAAGGCAGCTGTGGAATTTCTTAGCAAAATAGGAATTTCTCGCTAGCGTTCGCTTGGACATGACGAAAAGAGAATTTGAATCATATTATTACTTAAATTTTCTTATTCATCTACAAATTTCGGTTCTCAGCATCAATCAATATACATACAATTTATACGTAGCTACAATTTTCAACGATTACTTTTAACGACAATATTTTTCGAATTTTTAAACTCTGATCGTCATTATTTAAATGCGATATGCTACAGATTATAATATACAAAGATATTAAGACAAATTTCCGGATTTCGCGTCAGTCGTAATTACGATAACAAACACAAATGTTGTAGCATTCTTTAAATAAATGGAACTACTCTCGAGACGAAAGAACTCTCCTGAATACGGTATCGTCTTTCACCTCGCAGTACTTGAACTTTTACATCTCGAATGTTTCTTCCGTTATGATACATTAAATTCTCATTCATGTTGGAGCTTACCGACTCGAAATAGGAAAAGCATTACTCATTTTGTGGATGAAACAAGAAAGATTTGAAACTCGGATGTAAATATTCTTATGAATGCTATACATATAATTGTTTTGCATTATCTCTGTGAAAAGCAGTTTGAAAAGATATTCCTTAAATATTTACGCGTTCTACTTTATTTCTTCGAATAAATTTCGAATTGTTCATTAAGTTTCTTTATTTAAAGAAACATTTGTAAAAATTGTGAATCAATTATAAGATTAGAAGATTTCAAGGACGCATGTAAATGCCTTGATGGATAACAAAACTTCAATGATCGATTAACTTTAAGTAAAGTTTAATTAAGTTTAACGTATCTTTTAAACTCAACGAAACTTTTCTTAATTGCTATGTTCTTTAATATCTACGTATAAAATGTGACGACAAAAATTTCTAAATTCCTCAAAAAATGTACATCACGAAGACTCGGATATTTTTCTAAATTTTGTCTTATTTTGGCAAAGTAATTCCTAACGTGATAATAATATTCGGCCATAATCATGAGTTAGATATTACATTGATTATGTGTTGATTTTTGTGTGATACGTAATTGCTAACGTCGAATATTGTACATTGTTGTGTGCATAGCAGAAAAATTACACATCTCTCATTGCGGCCTCGCGTTAGAATCAAAAACGTCCTGGCGTCGGCGTCGCATTGTGCAACAAATCCTGCGAGTCCAATATTTACGATACACTCTACGCGCAGCATCGCGATGTCACGTATGCAATTGGCAGTTTCGTTATGTGACGCAATGCCTCTCAATCCCAAAACGATCGCGACAATCTCAGACAAAATAACTGTGTTTCTCTCTCCTCTCTCTCTCTCCTCCTCCTCCTCATATCTATCTATTTACCCATCTCTATGTATGTGTGTTGCCAATGAATAATCCGGATGTGACATAGATAGCGAACGTTGCGCGTTATCGCAAAGCGGAAATTACGTTGTGTTAGAACTTTCGCCTAATACTACTAATTATGCCAAATTTAATTAAGTTTCCACACAGACATTTTCCGTGCATGGCACTCTGAACAGATTATGCGATAAGTATCGCTCTTTCTAAAACTATTACTTTTATTAATTTCATCAATACCTTTAACATCTCGAAACATTTGTATTTTAAAACTTTATCTTTTTCCCTGTATATGACAATGTTGACAACAGTTTTTTTTCTTTCTTATAATAATCCGGCGAGTAATCCGGTCAATACGAGTTATCAGCCGGCATAAAGTTTAAAAGAAGTTTTAATGATTATTTGGGTAAAATGTTTATCTTTTGCTGCTCTTTAAATTGTGTCAAAGTTTTTATCTATCCGTCTTTATAAAAACTACAATAGAAGTCGCCTCCATGGACATCCTCTATCGGACATGATAGATAACTCGTGAAAATGCCGCTTATATATAATTGTCGCGTAAAATTGACGACGCAGATTCTCATTTCGATACGATATCTACATTTCCGTATGAGATGTGCATTTATCTGTAGAATGTAGCGCAAAATACCTGCAGGAGATGGAGATCCATGCCAGTGTGTGGCGCGGCAACAGGAAACAAAGAGACTCCGTGGTCGATTTTGAGCGGGTGCACGGGCTTGTAGGAGTCCAAATCAAGATGATAGTCATTCTCGTCGCATTCCTCCGCCATGTAGGTTTGCTCGATCACGGTCGTATGAACGCTCAGGGTGCGATGAAGGGAACCGGTAGTCGCGTCTCTGCCACGAGCATGCCGATGCTTAAGGAAGAAGAGAAAGAAATATCCCTCGTTAAATTAAACCATCGAGTCATTTAGTATATTTATGCTCGCATTGAAAAAAAGAAACATCTCTAATGGACGATATCTCGATGCGATCATTTTCGTTTATATAAATATAATTACTTTTACATTAATATCTACGATCCATTGATATGTCAAAGCTCACTTTAAATTTATAATTCGCATTAGATTCGCAAATAGAATTTTATTTATAATTTCATGTCATATATTTATATGTATGTTTTATACGTGTATTTATATTTCTAAAATGTTCGTCTTATTACATAAAATTATAAATTGAATTCTGGCGTAAGTTGTAAATCGTTTAACGTGGGTGTAACATGACGATAGCTATTTTAGCGAAACATAGCACTCAACGTGACATTACAGATTGTTCATTAAGATTACTCGGTCTTTACGTGGCCTTTACGATGCTTGCCGGTCGGATATCTTACCTTGTGAAAGAGCGCGATTTGCTCGAGAACGGAATTTGTATCGTGGGCTGGGGTGATGGGGTTCTCCGGTTTGTTCAAGGAGCCGCTCTTCGAACTCCATCCCGACGGCGTCTCTGTGTTACTCTCGACGGCGATCCTGGCGACCGGCGCAGAGGAAGGCACGTGTTCTTGAGGTTCGCTCTCCTTAACGCTAGCACGTGGTGACTCGCGATTTTCCTTGTACTCGGGCTCGGGCTGAAACATGCCGAGCCGACGGTACTCCTTAGGAATTACAGTTAAGTTTATTGTGTACAGAAATTGTCTGTATAATGGAAGAGCCCCAATCTACCTTGTGCGCTACGGTTTCATAATTATACAGTGTAATTCAGTAGAATAAACAAAATAATAATGAAAATGCAATTTACACCATGCTCAAAGTAAACGGCTTCGAATTTTATAATAATATTATATCTTTCTCAGACGATTGTACATAGAATGTATAATTGAAAAAGTTACTAACAATAAGAATAAATAATCGTTATTTTATAATAAGTAGACAAAACAAAATGAATTAAATTATACTGTAGAAAATACTTGTTGTTTTAATTAGCATATGGTGTAAAAATAATATACATACAAGAACTTATAAAAATAAATATTATAAAAAGAACTAACAATTTAGCTGGTTGTATGATTCATATGTATTCAAAAGCTCTGATATAATCATTGATTCTCTTTTATAATATTTATTTTTACAAGCTTATATACATATATTTCTTTTACATTATATGTTAATAAAAATGATAGGTGTCTTCTGTAGAGTATAATGTTTTTATTTATTTTATTCTATCCACTTTCATTAAAATAAAAGATATTTAATTTTAAAAACTTTTCTGTACAATATTTGATTTTAAAAGAAATCTATATAAATTTTTATTTATTTTATGTGAGTTTGTTATAATTAAGAAATAAAAAAAGGAAGTTATAAGGAAAATAAATTGAGACTGGTTATTGAAAAAAAAAAAAAATAATAAACGTAAGGGTTTGAAATTTTAACTGTTCAGAGTGACAATGAAATTAGCTTTCAGTTCCACATGACGTAACATGACATTAACAAACACACTACACATTACACAAACAAAAAACAAGTAAAAAGAGGGATATTGATAGGGATTGAGGAATAATGATTCGTTTATTAAAGCGAATTTATTAAAGCATTTTGCTATCACGACATGCATGTGAAAGGGACATTTTATATGGGATTATAAAATATATGAGAATTAAAATATAAAATAA
Organism: Temnothorax nylanderi; assembly: GCF_030848795.1. Lineage (NCBI taxonomy): Eukaryota > Metazoa > Arthropoda > Insecta > Hymenoptera > Formicidae > Temnothorax > Temnothorax nylanderi. The sequence continues at coordinate 1,505,463 of NW_027249089.1, read as the reverse complement.
ATGAAACATAAATGATATTTCACACATTATACATAATATAAATGAAATACTATAAATTACATTATTGTAATATTTAATACGTATAAAATTTAATCGGTACCGTTTCCGATGTAACGTTACAGTTGATGGATCACGGAAATCCAGAAGAAATAAAGAACTGGCAGCTGTTGTTTCGCATGTTATATCATTCTAAGCGTGCTACCTCGAAAGTATACATTGTTCGACGACTAGATGTTCATTTCGAGGATGTAGATTCGATAATCCGAGTAACGAAGTTGCCTTTGTTCCTCGAAGAGGAACTTGGCTTTCGAAATAGGAATCAATAGTTTACGGCTTACTCTCGAAACACAACCTCGAAATACACTCTCGCGTGTTCATCAACAGGAACACTGGATGGCCCTTTAAGTCTCTTGATGACTGGTAGCATGTAAAGAGCCCTTTCACAAGTGTAAATCTCTTGGCAATCTCGTAAATATAAACAGCACTGAGTAAAAGTGGAAAAACGGTGGTTGGTCTTATTTTTAATTTTCTGTGAAAATTCTCTGCCAGCATGTATACGTTTTCATGAGATGTAGAGGATGCAATAAAAGTAATTTAATTAAATAAATCAAATGATACATTAAATGTGTAAAACTGTCCTTGGCATCCTCTCGTCTGGTTATAATTACTATCAGGAATGTACACATAGTACACATATAAAACAAATAATTTATATTTAACGATATATATATATTTAAATTACATCTCTTCAGTTTTTGCGGCGAAGTACTTAAGCAAGGTTAACGCAAATTATATGTACAAGTAATCGCTCGGGAGCTTGTCTACCGATCTGTAAGCTAGAAGCGCACACCAGTAGCAAGAACTTTAATGCTTATAATTAACTGTTATCCGATAACCTTAATCTCGCATGGATATATATCGAGCGACCGTTCCACAACGCGGCGTCATAAGGTAATGCTGTTTCATTTTATCGCGCCGTGTTACCCGCCGATCGACCCACCGCCGTCGCACGCCGTCGGGCGGCATTCAAAGCCGCTAAGTCGCGCGATCCAAATTGCAAACGTGCTGAAACACATCTGCCGGCAGAATAATTCGGATACATGTTGATCGAGTTGCTCGCGCGGGTAAGAAATTATGTTCAGCTATGTTAATATAATTTAACGCTCTCATGGAGACGGAGGCACCGATTTGTCGCGTGATGGAACAACGATATCGCTTTTCGATCAAAAACCGAACTGCCTGCAAATAACGAAGACGGGAGAATTAACATTTGAAGGGTCGGGGATATCTTGAAGAACATATCTCACATATAAAAAATTTTATTTTAAGAAAGATCTAATTTTTAATAGCATTTGCTTGTTCCAAAGTAGGATATTTTTAAATAAATGTTATTACATTTCTTTAGGAAAATATTTTTCACGTTATATATACATATGTTATATAGTATATGTATTTTTTGAATTAGTTGCTTTAAATCCAAAAATTCTAATCAAATCTGAGAAATAATTAGAGGTATAAAATATGTAGAATGCAAGTTAAATTACTTTTAAACAGGGGAGAAACAATGTTTGTCCATTTTTAAATACGACGCGAGGAATATTTTCATAAAGAGATGATTCATAAAAATAGATATACATATATGTATATGATCAATTAAAAATATCCAAAATAATCATTTTGAATAAAATAATCTTTTTTCCATTATACAATATATAGGGCTATATATAGGGTATAAAACTGTTTCTATGTATTAATAAATTAAGCCGCGATTTTTCGTGGCTAGATAATATTGTTATCGTAAGTCGAAAGGCTTAAAAAATCTTTCAACCTAGCTCTTCTTTAATTAGTACATATATAAGTTTTTCTTTCGTATTTAATTCGCTATTGTTTCTATACGTTTGTTTATAATTTTCCTCTTGATGTTACCCACGAGTAACGATGTGGACACAGGAAATACGGCAACATAGAGATCGACACCGTAACATTTGGTCTTTCGGGGCTTAAAGCTCGAGACCATCCGCGGCGGACGTGATGCCAGACGAGCGAAGTGACTTTCGCGATGTTGCTTAACCTCGTTATCCTTCCTGCCTTTCTTCCTCCACGGAAATGTCTCCCAAAGGACGTACGTGCCGATGAGGGGACAATCAGCAACACACAGAGCGGGATAATAGAACAACGCATATCGCAAACTTGCCATGGTGTCTGGCGCATCGCGGGCGCCGCGTCGATGCCGATTTGGAATTCCATTTGCGAGCCGTGACATCCGCATCGTGGATACATTCGGTTTGGTAGATTACACCTTCCAGAGGGAGGGAAAGAGAGAGAGAGAGAGAGAGAGAGGGGGGGAGAGGAGGGAAATAAGAGAGACAATGTTAATGAGATATACCTACTACGCCACGTCTTCGATAGTCTCAAGGCAAAGCATATCGTTTACTTTGCTCCCGTAATGTCAATCGATGTCGAATTCATTTAAATGTAATTAGCGATTAACACCCGAGACGCGAAGGTACGTGAATGATCACGTCGCAGATTGATTAACCTCGCACCCTAGAAATTATACGTTCTGATAAGCTTTCCATTAGCGGGATGCGTAACTGTGAATAATTTCTTCGAATTTACATTATAAATTCATGTATATATTTCGGAGAAATGTGAATGAGAATTTTTGTCAACGCTGATAGATTAACAACTAGATCGTATATTTTTATATGGCTTTCATTCTGTCTGATTACAGTTTTATTTTATTTGCCTAACATGAGGATCGTAAATATAAATGGAACGTAAATATAAAGTGAATATAATAATGTGATATAATTTAACGTTAAATACACATATGCGATTATTGACTAATAATTAATTAAGGTTATATAAATAAGTACTATTTACTATTTAAACGAATTTAGATGATAATTCACGTCAGGATTCAAAATGGAAATATATTTTATTCATTTTAACAAATCTTATAAAGTTTTGTTCACACTTTCGTTCTCCTTTTTCGAAACAAACGCTTCGCATTGTGACTTCGCGATGCTGTTTCACGTGAACGGATAATCTAATTGCAAATTCGTGGTGCTGAACACGTGCTTGGTTATATTTACGACTGGCGAGTGGCGAATATCCACTCTGCGGATTTCCTCATACAATTTAAGTTTGATGAGTCGCTTTTGGAAACACTGATTTTCGTTGCGGTCATTCTAACGTGCTCTTAAATATCAAATACGCTGTAAAAGGCGAGGTAGATACCGTTTCGTTTCTCGATGACGATCGTTAGCGACAAGAGCAAGTAGTTTCCGCCGGCCTACAACCATCGTAGCTGCTGGAGGCCGATAGAAACCCCTTTTCTTATCGCTTTTACAGCGCAGCCTTTGCCTTGGTGTCCTTCCCTTGCTACTCTTCGTGAAACTTCGTAGAAGAATCTCGATGCGCAGTTCCCGCTCGGCGTTTGCGCTCGAAATGATCTTGTTTTAAACGCAAACTGTTTCTCTTCCACACTGATTCCCCAGGATTGATCTGATTTCTCTCCCGTCGGCTTTGATAGTTTGTGTAATGTTAGAAACGATTATTTCATAAATAAACGATCTGTTATTATAAGACCTCTATGGAAGATTTAATTTTCTTGAAATTTTTAGGCATCTCATCTTAAAAGATTGTTCTCGGGTAAAACTTTCGCAAACTTGGATGCGCATTTCTATGTCTTAACATAAGCTTTTTATTTGCTCTAATTTCTTATTAGTGTTTTCCTTCTTTAAACGAATTCGCCGCAACGCCAAAGTTCTCGCCATCTTTTGAACATGCAAATGTTGTTAGAAGGACGGAGTAAATTTGCCCTGTCACTGACCGGCCCCTTCGTTCCCTCGATTACTCTCTACAAGCCCACTTGTGATGCGATCGGGAGAGACATGTTGGATATCACCGGTGAACTTCTTTGGCTGTTGGCCAAAACGCGAAAGCGTTCAATTACTTATGAGCTTTTTCCACGACTCAGCTTTTTCCTCGTCGTATCGTGTTCCACGCGCTTGAACATCAGATAGAGAGATAGATTTACGAAAAAGTTACGTTACGCTATCCTATCTAAATAACCAGTCTTCTGCTCGATGCACGTAGATACAGATCTTGTCTCTTATCTCACGTTGACAGTGATCTTCAGTGGTAGACAGGATAAATATTCTAAAGTAGAGTTGAGAGAAGACCAAGAAGCGGGCGCTGATGCGTAATATTTAACAGCGCTTACGTGATCAAACATAAATGAAATGTCAATCTATTTAACAACGTGAAACAGTCAATTCTACTTTTAAGCATGTGCAAGCATAAATTCCAAGTATATACACAAAGTATGATATCGTACGAGCAGAGTATAGCTCTTTGTATTTACCTCTATATCGCACTCGATAACTTCCCGCAGCTTGCGCACGAAGGCCCCGAAGAATGGCACCACCGGGCATTCCGGCATCGCGAGAGCGCGAGAAAGCGCACGCTCATATTCGGAAGACAGAAAGGCGGAGGAGAGATATTCCAAGACCGGTATGGGCTCGTTCAAGCCGAGTTCACGCCAAACCGGCTTCAGCTTGTCGAATCTGCAATTCCTTAAGCGAAAATTCGCGATTAGACGAGGCGGGACATACTTTTTCGTATACTTAAGAGGTAAACCGCTGACGACGGAAATTCGCACACCTCCACTTTTCAAGTAATGCGCGGCAACACGGTAGGGTATTAAGGGGTTGATATACTGTTTTAATACTTTAATACTTTTTTAATAACCAGTCATACCTTAATAATATTTTTCTTAGTAAATAATAATGGTGATTTCGGATATATTTTAATTAAGCAATTACAAAACACGTAAATAGAATTTATCGGATAGGTCATAATTCGAAGGATTAGCGGTGTTACTTAATACTCTTAGGATTTAATACTCTAATGCAGTAAATTCAAATTGGAGTAACATTCATTAATTCCTACTTAATATCTTAATTTTGTACACCAGCGTTATACAGCGGTTTACTCTGCGTACAGAATTACTAAGCTTAATTTTAACTGAGGTAAATTTCGGAAACTGGCTGATAATTAAAGGCGTGGGACTCGAATATTAAATTAATTTGAGAAGCAAGATTTTGAACAATTTCGGTATTTTGGTGGTTGAAACATGAAAGGTCTTTCTTTGAAATAATAGTAGCAGTAATAATTTAACGTTATGAGTTTATTCGAAATAATTTATGTCTCGTGAGTGTTTTTTATTCAAGACTGGACTTAAAGTTACACATGTTTATTTTTTCCATAGATGAAAAAATATTTTTTAAATTAGAAATTTGATGTTTTTAACTATTCTCATATTAAAACGCATGAAATCTGCAAGATAAATAATTAAGAGAAGAGGTTGAATAAATTGCAATTTAGTATCGTGAGCACAGCAAGTTTACATTTACATTTACGACAGTTTACACTTGTACGACAGTTTACACTTGTACGACAGTTTACATTGTACAATTAAAAATAAAGCTGATAGTACGCCAGCATCCGTATGACAACCATGTACAAGCTCCTTGCAAACAGTTTCCTCCGTTTCGTGTACTAGCGGTCGTTAAAATCACGAAACGTTTACCGTTAGAGCGTTAATTATCTCTCTCTTTAAGTATTCTCCGTAGCGCATGCAGAGCCAGTTAGCTCCGAATGCTCCTGCAAGCTGGAGAATGTTTCCGGCTGTGCGGGACAGTCGGCAGGCGCAACGGTCGTTCTGGAAACGATATTCCCGCACGAAACTTTTATCCTCTCATTCGCGGGACGAGCACAGGAGGACGGTGTGTCTAACTGTACAGTGCCGGCAATAAAAAGTATTTTATTTCTACGCCGGGCTTCCGATGGGAGCAGGCGGTAAAGGTTCTTCGTTGCGCGCCACTTACGGCGAAATTCGTTCGTCTCGCGGAGCATAAAAAAAAGCGCCTTCGCGGTTAATAACGAGTACCGCGAGAAGAACGAAAGCGATAACCGAAGGGCGGAATCAGCGAAACAGAACGTAAACCGAAATTTCCCCTGGAAGACGATATTAAGCTCGCCGATACAATTTCCCTCGCCGTTTCAGAGTCATCGATCAAACGGGCGATACTTATGGCATTTCGATTAAGGCTGGTAGCTATCGATTTTAATACGTAATGCATTTTATTTGAGCTACACGTTGTCAGAGCGATACTGCGGCATAAAGATTAGTTAACAATTTTTCTGCGATATAGAGGGACAGAGAGAAGGAAGTCAATCTTGAACTTCTCAAGCGGAAGTGAAGTTCGATTCTCTTTTTCTTTCTCTTTCTCCACTTCATATTTCCATCTCTCTATGAGAATAAGTTTCTGAGATATTCTCAGAGACGTTCTCCCTATTTAAATGTGCACGTGGAACATCGATCAGAACTTCCAAGCAGATTTTCAGCGTAGTTTTCAAGTTGGCAAAAAACCCTTTAATAAAGTATTCTCCTTTAGACGCCTGATAGATTACAAAGAGCCCTCGCGCGGAAGTTTTTTTTTTACTTCTGTTCCCCCCGAGGCACAAACAATAATATTAAGTCAATCAGCGTCAGTTTTCATTTTTTTTTTTCAAGTGGATAGACATCAGACGTGCTTTCATACCGTATATCGCAGCAAAGATGTAAATTAGAATTGAAATGCATTTGAGAAACTTGTGTATTTTATTCGTGAACAAATTTACAAGTGAAATCTCGGTAAAAAAATTACGCTACTTTGAAACTAGCAAATGGCATGTACGGTAGCTAGCTTGACATATTGACTGATCAAATTTCCCATGTCGTCAAGTTTTTTTCATAGCCGCGACACGTTTTCGAAAACTTTGCGAGTCGTTTATTTGAGACTTTCAAAGTCCATCGTGTAGAATATCGCTTTGTATTTTTCTTCTTTCAGTCCACCTACGCCGGGAGAGGATTAATTATCAAACGAGCAAGAGAACGATTTTACGGGCGAATAACGCGCGAGTCGTCGGTCGTATTCGTTGATCTCCGTGAAAATTAATGACACACATTCATTACTCGAATTACTTTTCAACGGGAGATTATCCCATTCCCTCGCGAGGCATCGAGTTGAAAGAGGTCGCAGTCCCGAAAGAACTCCTCGTGAAATAATGCGATTACGCCATTGTGAATCGTTTCGGGAAATGGGTAGAGCATCGAGCCGAGAAACATTCGTAGAATGAGCTACGTGTCGTGACACTCGATAAAACTTTCACGAGAAGCTCTTAATAAAGCAAACTACCACGGAAGCCACTCTTGCAATAAGACACGCGATAGGGATTCTACAACAAGACATATCTCTGCGTTTAATATACATTAGGCTTGTCTGAGCTTTTGCGAAAGAAAATTGCGGGTCCTGGGTTTAATTATTTTTACAAGACGTAATTGTGTTAAATATGATCAGTCAACGGACATGAAATAATTGCTGATGCATTTATATTTTGCTCTTTACCCAATTCTGTATGTTTAACGCATCCTAAATTCTTTTAGTTTTTCTTTTGGCCATATTTCTTGACGAGTTTAAAGTTGATTCGTCCGACAATTTGATGATTTCTTATTAATTTTTACTTGGTTATGCATATTAAAATATCTCAATTACTCTTATCTCATTTTGAATTGTTTTGGCACTGAAGTTTACTTAGGAATAAAATAATAAAGAATAAAATTTAATAACATAAATTTCTCAGTGTTAAAATCAGTTTGTAATTAGAAATCCTGACATTAAAATAATCATCATTCTCTCGAATGCAAGAAATTTTCATTAAATATCTACATTTTATTGTAATAAAACAGCTACAAATATATATAATTAATATAGTAATTAATTACCAATTTCCACATGTATGTGGCCGATCCCTTTTATCATTAGCAAGTAGCGTACGCGTTTCTTGTGTTGTGATTTGATGGTAATGCACTGGCTGTTATTCTCAAGAAAACCCGTACGATGCATGAGACAGCAGGATGAAGAAGCAGAAACACGCCCGGAAGCAGGTCGTTACCGCGCATAACGTTTATGCATCAGCCATAGTAAAGGGAATCTAGTATAAGTTTCAATCAACTGGCGCGCGAACGTTTTCCGATTTCCTATTTGAAATCCGAGTGTTCTTGCAACATATTTTAAGAGAAATATGTTCATAAATTACGTAATAACTATTGTTTACTAGCCCAATTCAAAGATTCATATACATTATCTGTAATAATGTTAATTTTGAGAGGAATGTGAAATTATTGTTCAAAGCTAAGTAAATTAGCCCAAAACGCACAAGAATCGGACTCACAATCGATACATTTCCGATGGCTTCAGACTTTAAAGAAGTGTGAACATTAGTTATGCTGATTTTAATTTAAACGATGCACTTGACATCGAACAAGAGACGAAGCTATCGAAATTTAACGAAGATAATATTCAGAGAGAGCAATTAGTGTTCCAGTCCTCAAGTCAAATTCGCGTATAGATCGCTGTTTGAAGGACACTTATTCAACTCTAATAACCATCCTTCTTTTGAGATGATAGCATCTCCACGGAAAATCTGTACAGTCGAATCCTGAATGCCATCGTCTGGAAGCCTGACAAATAGGCAAAGCATCTTTGATCTCTCGCTCGTTGCAAATTCCAGATACGCGGCCGCGAAAATGTCAAAGATCTTAGACGTTCGGGAAGTATTGTTATTTTCCAGAGATTTAAATTTCTAACGTCAAAATTGGATCTTGTCCAATGAGAGGTCTAATGCAGAGGATACGTTTGAAGCGAGGTTGGTATTTATTGTCGAACAGTCTTCGATTTGTTACTGAAGAGGACTAAATGCTTCCTCGGCTGCCGCTCGGGATACGGAATCCCACGCAAAGAAATCCTCTTGTGTAATCGCATTAAGTACAGTTTGATCCGATTCTCGTAGATATCGCGAAGTTTTTATCGATAAAAGTTCAAAGACTTAACATCATATTCGATTACGTGACAGCTAATTCGTGGCTATCTTACTTTACGTTAATAAAACACACTTGTTTTGATAAAAAGACGTATGTTTTAACAAACTTAAAGTCAATCAAATAATTAACAAATTATATTAAAATCAAATTTGAAATGAACTTTTTTTTTACCGAAACGTAGATATTTCTAAAGATAGTACCTATTGCGATGAGAATATCTCGCTTAAATTCCTTTATATACTTTCATACTTGATTAATTAATCATGTATAATTTTATGCTTAATTGATTACCTTTGAATATCGTAATTTTTAGATAATGAAACGAGTATTCAAATTTTTTTGTGCTAATACTTATACATATAATAAAATACTTTTACGGTTAAGATTGAACCACAATACAAAAAGAAGTGTCAGAATTGCAATAAAAGTATATTTTTTAATTATTTTTATCGCGACGTTCAAAAATCTGTATATATTTTCTAAAAGAATGTGTAGATTTAATCTTTGCAGTATTAATCTCTGAGTCTTAGAGCTATAATTTTGAACTTTCTAGAGTGCAATTTCATAATTAAGTAAAGTATTACGTCTAAAGACATAAATTTAAAAAAACAATTCTTACTTGGTACTAAATTATATAGATATTATCTGTAATTTTATACTGTTGACTTTTTCTTGAATTCGTTTGCATGTTGTTAATTTTGTTTTATGCAAGAAATAATTTTTCTCGCAAGAGGTGAGAAAGTGTTTCATTCCAAGGATATTTAATTCCTGTTTGTGAGGATAAAGCACTTTGGTTGCACTTTTAATGGGTTTTATCTGACTTTGCGCGAATGGTCAACAATCATCGCGACAAAATAAACTATAAGTACAAAGTTTTTTAATTGTTAGTTCGTGGTCGATCAAAGATACTTTTCAAGTTAAACATTCGTTATTTCTCACTGTTGGAGAGTTTTCATTCATAGTTTTCATTTATACAGCGGCAAAGTTCTACGTACGTATACAGATATTCAAAGGTACCTTTCGCGTTCGGTATAATAAATCCGAATAAAGCTCGAGCTCCATTGTTTGAATGTGGAGAAATATAATTTCAAGAGTCCTTTATTCCAATAGATGAAGATTAATTGAGCTAGCACGACCTTGGAAGTCGCAACATCATGCAACAAACACGAGGAAAGTTTCAAGGAAGCCTTGAGTTCGGATTAGTGTCGCGATCTCATTGGGGGATTATATGTTTCGCAGCTCTCTGGTGCGCGAGACAATATCCTCGTAATTCGTATAAATTTCTAATTTTCTTCATTTGAAATTTATTCAAGTTACAAATTTACAAGACAGTACATATAATAAAGTTGCCGAATCACTAATGACTTGACGCTATCGTGTGAAAGTTCTAACACGTGCAAATTAAGAATACACAGTTGGCTTGTTCAATGAGTGATGAGCAGTTTGTTTGAGTTCTCTGGTAATCCTAATTCATGTTAATCCGAGAGATTAGCCGATTATATAATTATATGATATGAAATTATAGTTACGCGTACACACAGAGGCGGCGGCGCGGCGGCGGCGGCGGCGGCGGCGACGACGGCGCGGCGGCAGCGCGGCTAAGTCTCTAATCCGATCGAAACTCGAGACCGACGGGATGCGTGCTGCGGTCGTCTTTCGTAATAATCTATCGCTGCCGACAGCAACTTTGCCCCGCGGTTAGATGCTTACGGTGGATGAAGATGGATGGGATTTCGTAATTTTGCGACCGGGCCAAGAAATTGTATTACGACTTTCGTACTTGGCCGAAACAATGCGGGCTTAGCTGCCTGACTTTACGGACAGTAATAAAGCGAGTGCGTTGCAGGAGGTGGGAGGCGGCAATGTGAGGATTGACCCTTTAAGTAGGGGACTTAGCACCGTCGTTCGCGCTTATACGACAAACATTATAGGTACTTACTCTAGACCGGCAATTATCTCCATGGCTGCATTAAAGTTTCCGGTATTCCAACAGGTTAGCGCGACGCGTAGAAGGCAGGACAGCACTGCATGCCGTTCTTCTACCGTGGCACTGCTCTTGATCGCGTGGGTGACCCATGACATTACCTGATTAACAAACATGATAATGATTATCTTATTTGCATCGTGTCCCACTGTACTTTACGTACAACAACTAGGACGCGAATTTCGATGTCGTTGAACTGGATGTCACAATACAGGGGAGAGTGGGGTAACTGCGAACACGGGGCGAACGATTACTATTGTAGTATATTAGAGTATTCTTCCACTTCTCGCACCAGCGATAGTCCGATATACGCTCATTGTCAGTGGTATGAGTACGAGAAGTGGGAGAATATCGTTACTTTAATATACTACAATAGTATCGTTCGCGTTTACCCCGTGTTCGTAGTTACCCTACTACTATCCCCTATGTTTTCGACAAGTCCACATTTATGTGGCATTTATTTTTGTAATAACACCATAATTTATTCCGGGATGATTCGCGCATCATCTTTTTGAGTTAGTACAAATAAGCTTATTATTAATTATGGGTAATTATTAATTATGATTATTATTAATGAATATTATTAATTATGAGTAATGTCCGACAACGAAAGTTTGGAGTTCCGAGAACTTGTCAAATGCGAATGCATATATATTTAGTGACGCAAAAATGACACGCGAAGTAAGTATATCATTGGCGATAATTGAAACATTAATTTCAGTCTGGTCTTTATTGTAATTTTTATGTATTGTATAACAAAATAGAAGTTATCGCGTTGTAAGGAAGTCACGGAACATTGCATTTATCCGCGAGAAATGTCCAGAATTTTCCAGGGGCTCTCTATTCCGAGGCTTTTGTTTATAGCACGGTGATAAAGAGAACAACGTGGAAAGCTTAGGGATGGAGAAACCAACGTTTCCAACCTTGAGCGAGGATTTAGAGTGGGAAATGGCAGTGGGGACGGGCGGAAACGAGTAAGCGAGGTCAGGTGATATCCGTACGCGTGTGAATATACATGTACGTGTATGTATGTACGTATGTGTGTGTGAAGTGGGTGAAAGTGTCTGGCGAAAACGTACGGAAAGCCGCTGGAGAAGTGGATACCTCATTAAAAGCGGCTGATGAGGGTTTCCGCGAGGCAGAAGACCGAGGGGGGATTCTTGGCGCAGAGCGCTTTTCCTCCGCGCGATTGTTGATTCGCGTCTGTTACTACCCTCGTGGTACAGTGCCGTTTTTCTTCTTATTTACGTGTCAAAATAATAATATCGCTTCGCTGATTAGAAACCACAGTTTACGAGATTCTTCCGCGGCATTTCTTATAATCAAAAGGCACATCTGCGTGCCGTTGAAAAATGCGAATACAGGGAGGGGGAGAGGGGGGGAGGGAGAATTAATGTACCTCATAATAACGATCGATGAGGATCTGCAAGGTGGAGTACACCCTGCCAACAGGCCAGGTTGATTCGTCCTCGGTTTGGGTCGAGCTGTTGGTGGTCCTGGGGTTGCTGCAGCTGCGACTCGGCGACGGGGGTGGCCTGGCAGGTGGTTTATGCAACGCGATCTGTTCTTGCTCCACGTGCCTTAGGTACTCGCTCGGTGGTACCTGGTAGAATAGCTGGTACTCGCGTTCTGTCAACCTGAGCGCCACCTCCTCGGGGAAGTGCAGCAGCTTATGCAGATCCTCCAGCTCCTCAGAGCTCCGAGGCGGCTGCGGCTGCGGCCGATTCTCCAGCTCTGAAAATGTTTATCAAACGCGTCCTTACTTCTTTGCATATTCATGATGTGACATGAAGAAAGAGAAAGAGATAGAGTGTGTGCGTGTATATATGTGTGTGAGATCAATACAGCTTTATCAAAGGCAGAATGAGTATTATTCATCAATTTTATTATACTCGTATTACCATATCCTAATAATATTAAAATTAAAAATTTTATAGTTTATTAAAATTTTACATAGACCTTAAAGTTTCCTGAAGTTTGTTAAAGTTTAATATACTTTGAAGTTTGTTAAAGTTTGTTAAAGTTTTGGTATTAGACATATTATTATGTTCTATATATTATATTAGATCTTATTTATACGTGTTTAACGTTGCATAGCATTTTTTTAATCTCACGCGATGTAATGTATTTCATACAGGTTTAATCAAGAAAGAGGTTTAAGTAAGGAAAAATTCTTAATCGATACTTTAATATGATAATGGCGTTATTAAAGGATTATAGGTTTAATTTCAGTATTTAATGATATCCCATAAGACAGATAATCACAAGGAAAATGAAAAAAATTATATTATATTAAAAATTAATATAAAAGCGGAGCGTAAAGAAGTAAAAGATGGAAAAAGAGACGTTTGCTAAAAAGCTCGAAAAAGCTTTTCTAAAGTAATTTCGCGACTCCTTTATACACGAAGTCATTTACAGTATCTATTATTATACTGTACTCTATCAACGTCATATAGGTATAATGTTAGTCGTAATAAATATTATCTAACAATATGTCTCGACATATACTCTTCGGTTGCGAATTAATTGTCGACAAATGCAAAAGCGTTGTTTGTCGATTATTTGATTTTTCGACTAATTAATATCGTGGAAAAACTAATAACGTATTTGTATATCTATCATCTGTACAGGTAAAAAAATTTTGGAGGTCTGAGTACAAAAATTGATAATTTAACTTTGACAATTACAGAAATATATATTTGACAGAAATATTCATTCTCTCTCTCCTCTTATTTGTTCGTGACACGTCGTAGTTACTTTCAATACGATTGTATCAAAATTTATACGTAAAACGCGCACTGCAATCAGGTCGTGCCTAATGAACCACGATAATCTTCATATTCAATTACATTTGAATTCGATATTAGTGCAATATTTATTAAATCGCCCGAATTATGATTTAAATATGCGCAAATCCGAAATGAAGTTTACAGATGATTATAATGATGTTGTATTTCACTCAATTTATATTTCGCGCGAAGCATATTTCGCGATCGTGCGTTTGACGACCGTGTCGCCAGCGATTGACGTTTCGAGCGTGTCAGTTTGCGAAAGAAACACAGCGCAATTTTTGCCCATCGTTTAACATTTGCCGCGCGGAAAGGTCAGCTCGGCGATGGTTTTTTCGCTGGCGCGAACGAGGCACGAAATTCAACGCGACCGTCGAATAAAAGCGCCTTTTAGGACTTCGATGAATAATTCCGTGCCGCGGATATCGTTGATACTGAAGTAAAAACACACAGTTCACGATATTTTGTATTTCGACACCCGGTACGAAGCACTAACGACTGTGAAATATAAGCCAAAAAGACATTACGCGCCGTTTGCGTGATCGACGAAGTTTAGAAAGTTTAGGAATTGCAGATGCATTATTAGTAAATATTAAATCGCTCAAAATCCCTAAAAAAAAAAGAAGTAAGTACTTGACATAAATGACATATCTTTTCCATCAGAGACCAAACATTCTATTTGTAGGATACTGCAAAAATTATAGGTGAGAAACGTACGCGCCGAAAAGTTGCCAACAACTTTTAAACCTGACCCAGTTCCCTCAGAGACGATTAAGAACGCTGCCTCTCGTTAGAATCGAGTACCGACATAATGCGTGCTTAGAGACGGCGCAAAATTATGCGAGTGCATTCATTCGTAGGATGACATTCGTTGGATGCCGCGGAATAATTCGAGGTATTTAGAATATTGCGAGCTTCGTCGTACTTGCCTCTGGCAGCAGAATAATATGCACATGTGCGTTATATATTCTTTTCCTCCCCCCCCCCCTTCTCGTCTCGCTGGTAGTTATTTTTATTGTACTTATAACAATCATCCCCTATGCATGCTTTGTTGAACTGGAAAACTACTTTCGGATTGCCGCATGGTTTTTCCATTCTCGTGTAGCGTGAAAAGCATTTTTTTCGCGTTGCTTGTCTTTCACGTTATTCGGAAAAATAATTTTAAAAAAGAATTTCGTTCACGACAGGTTGTACTTCAGTATAAGCACCACGCCTTCGGCGAAATTGAAACGCGAGCTGGGGTAATATAACCGCGCGGAGTACGAGACGGAAAATACAGGACAAAATTTCACATTCGTCGATATCTCGTTAGTTTAAGCGCGAATGTAAGCGGAATCTAATATCCGCGCGGCTAATTTGCGCCCGGTGTGCCGGCGAACAAAATGAGGAAAAAGACTTTCATCGCGTAAAGCGTCCCCTAAAGCTGTACGGTCCCATTAAAATTTCGATAATGAACGCGATGCGCGTAACGTAAACGGATGTTACAAGTCAAAAGAGATCTTGGCTCTTCAGAAAATTTGAATGCCGAATATTCAAAGGTAACGCTTTATTTCGACATCGAGCTCCATTCTCTCGCTCCTTTCTTTCAAGATTAAGGAGCAAAACTATTCAATGTGCATCCTTTACGAGTGCGTCTCGCAAATATTCCGTAATTACTCCGGGCGGAATTTATGACGCAAAGCTTACCGAGATAAGTAGGACGCCGCCGCCGGACGGCTCTTTACCGTAACGTTTCTAACCCACGGGATGCAATTTCTCGTTGCAATGTTTGCGGCGTGCATACATCTTAAACGGAGTAATTGCCGATATCGCGATACACCGTTCTTGTTTCTGCGCGCATTGCTCTTATATGCAGGGCGGTTATCACGTTAATACATTGCGCGCGGGATGGACTCGGGTCCGCGTGTACACGCTCGTCCATCAACGTCTTCGGGCAAACGGTTCGCTAAGGATCTTAAGCCACCGTGCAAACACACACCGCGTGTGGACAGAGCGGCCGGTTAAACCCTGGCGTGCCCCGGCCTGTTCGCAGTCAATTGGCGCACCTTATCAGATAGTAGCGCGATAACCCGATGAAGAGATTAATCAACATATCAGATCATATGAACACAAACGGCTCCTATACATAATCGCAGCGTACAGCGATATCTTGTTTGTGAAGCAATCGCGTCAAATTTAACGATACAACGTCCACATTTCTGCAGTTCCACGTAGCGTGTACCATTGAAAACTTCGTAAACAAAACACAGCCTATAACATGTACTCTTGTCAACAGTTTGTACCGCCGACGATGTTTGCATTCCTTCTACTATTGCGGGAATCGATTTTGTGTGACAAACATTCTAGTATCTCAAATATAGACTGACGTATGATATATGATATGACATATACAGGAACCATAAAGCTTCTAAAGGAAGTTCTTGCTTCTTTCAGTGACTTTGTCCGCTATTAAATGGACAGAATTTACCCACCTAACCATTTACATTGATACAGTTATAATAAGATACTTCATTACGATACGTTTTTATGCTTGCTAACAATGAGATAACATGTTTTCCAATTTAGGATAACATTGAAAAACGTGTACCTAACTCGACGAGTTTGAAAAATTTGAAAATGTGTGTGACAATGCATATCTTCGACAAATGCTTACCTTATCAGGTAATGGTGCGGCCACGTGGGGTGGAGGAAGTGGAAGTGGCTGGGTCCGTTGCCGTCGACGGGGATAAGAGAGCGGCCTAGCTCGCTGCTCCGTGAAATCGCCGGGGCCCGCCGGTGGAATTAGTCCGACGACCAGGCCGGGTGATCCCCGCGTAGTTCCGCGGTCTGCATCAGGACGGCTCCATCGATGTAGAGTCAATCGAGAAGCCCTTCTCACGCCCTCCTCCACCGAGCTGCTTCCTCCGTTGTCGTCGTCTCCTGACGTTCTCCTCCTCAGGCCTGGCAACGCGCTGATCGCGATCTGCGAAAGAGGAAAAAAAGAATATATAAGAGGGGCTTGAAGTCGAGAGACTTGGATTTATTATCGAGAGAAAGAGAGAGGAGAACCAAGAGAGCGATTCGAGCAAGGACATTGGAGAACGAACGATTTATAGTTCTTCGAAGGACCTAAAGTCCACCGAAATCCGTTCGAGTGCACCATGCGTCTCGTTGTCTCGTTCTTTCTGCACGTTCTCAGGAGCGAGAGGATTCTCTTTTTCACGGACTTGCATGGGTAAATTTATCACGGGGATTTTTAAGAGAGTATCGGTTAATCAGCTTTCTTATCGTAGTTCGCGAATCAATATATTTGTAGTTGGAAACGGCATTGACATACTTGAGAAACAATTTACGAGAGAAATGTAGATAAAAATATTTACATATCTTAGGGTTTTTAATAATTATTATGTATATTTATATAGTAGTTGGAAAAAATTGTTGGTTAGAAATTGGGAATTGTTGATTAAAAATTGGGATCTTGCCCAGATTTAGAGACAGTTCTTCAGCGTATTTATTAAAAAAAGAGAAAATATCTTATAGTACATGTAAACAAATTATATTTAAAATCTCAAATATATATATTTCATATTCAGATTCATACATCAATAATATTGATGTTCCTCATTAGGCATTTTCTGCTAGAAAAAAAAATTAACTGAAAATTATCCAAGTAATTAATGGAATTAGAATAGAAGTATAATTGTATTGAATATTTCGATAGAGATATTTCCTAATTCTTTTTAAAAATCGATAGTTGTTATAGTGATTGTCTTTGTACTCGAAGCAATGTCTATTTCTCACTGCATGTTGTTTTACGTCAAAGAACAAAAGATCGGTACGACCACGTTGAAAGAATGATGCTTCGCGTCAGAGACCGGACGTCACGAACGTCTGCCACTAAAGAGAAGCCTAAAGAACAAAAAGAAATGTAGTGAAAGGAGATGGCGTAGGAGTGTTCCCTGTTTTTTGTTAAAATGAACTGGCTTCAAGCCCAATTCGTATTGTTGCTAAGCAGCAGGGATTCGCGTGCGCTGTTATCTAGATAAAAGTACATTTACGATCTACCCGCAGCCGACTAATGAATGTTTTTATTCAATTTTCTCTTTCCTGCTATTTAATTAAGTGCACATAGAAAGACGGTATCGTGTCACGTATAAATATTTTAATAGATTTAAAGTTCTTGTAAATTTCAACAGACAATTTTACATTTTTTTTCATTTGTTTTATATAAAATGCAAAGAAACCACACAATCGTATCCTTACTTCTTTCGCTTTATTTTAATTACTTATAATGCGAATAGAAATTAGTTAATTTATTACAAGTTTAAAAAATTCAATATTGTCTCACTTGTTGCCATTTCACGCGTTTGAATTTTATTATTTCATTTGTATCTCTGAATTGACGAATTAACTGAATAAGAGCGATTGCTCTTCGATTTAACATATATACAATACATTTTGAAATTTATTCAAGTTCGATATGCGAAGAGTTAAAATTCCGTATGAAAAACGGGATTAACAACAACTAAATTCGATAGGCGTATTTCAAGCATTATTGGTCATAGCGTTGCCGCATGGTATGTACATTCGTTATCCGTCGCGGCGGAATTAATCAGAAATTCGTCCCGCAAGTGCTCGCATTCACACCGAAAACTTCCGCGTCGCGCTCGCAAGCGCGCGCGAACTCGCTGCCGCTTCGCGACCGTGTTACGTGAAACTTCGCGAAAGTGCGGACGCTCGTTAATCTATAAAGCGGCGCGGTTTCGCAGTCTGCAGCTGTGCAAGCTGTCGTCTGGCGGAATGCGCCGGCGTGTTTCACCTTTAAACTTCGGTTTGATAGAACTCTCGAAGAGCCGTACTTGACGGCTTCATTTTGCGACCCTCCTCTTCATGTACTGAGATGATTAAGTGTAAGATCAGATAAATTGTTTGATAACACCACGCCCTGGGGATATAAGGATAAGCTATATGAGATTAAAGGTGTGATACACTTAATTTGTATCTTTATATCGGCTTGCTTGACTTGCCGGCCGCGATAAAATATTTGTTTTACATTTTCGAAGAGACGAGAAAATGAATTCATAATGATTCATAATTGTTATAAAACACGAAATTTATGAATAATTTATATCCTTTTTCAATTGCGTAAATTGTGTGCTAAATAAATGCTTTGTGGATTCAAATTCTTCATTATTCGGCCGCGTACAGTCTCTCGCGTGTTTCTTGCTTGTTCTCTCGAATAATAATCCTGTATGCAGAAAGTTATGCGTCGCAGGAGCGAAGAGACAGCGTTCATCATTGCACACCAATACGATTATCCGTCAGGAGTTGCTGTTGGTTCTTCGGAAACTCAGCGTATGGCAAGGAATACTTTATTAGCCGCGGCTAATGATCGACGGTGAATGCGCTCGAGTAGCGGTAAAGCGAAGTTTAACTCCCGATTTCGCTCTCGAGGATACTTCCTTGAATCGATTCGGGTCGAATGAATCACGGAGATTCCACATTGATTCTGCCTTCTGGGTAACTATGTGTGGAACACGTATAGCGTATAGCACAGTGAATAGCGTCTACCACTAATTTCGTGAAATTTCCTATTGTGAGCGTTTGATCGCGCGCATAAATCTTGTGCCTGAGATAATGATCTTATATGATCACGGGAGAAAAATTATGAGATATGGGAAAAGTTGGAGATTAGTTGAGGAAATATATTTCAGTAAAAGTAAAGTAACTTTCATGAAAATTTCATAATAGGAGCGAGAGAGGAATGAGATAATGAATTACTCGATTAGGAATACAGTAGACCCTCGTATAACACGGGGGATGCGTTACGCGTTATATAAATCCGTGTTATATATGAGTTACGTAGATTATACGTATATATATGGATTATGTATTATGCATATAGAAACACATATTTATAACAGATGCAAGGGTTGATTAAAGATTAAAGAAAATGTAAAATAAATATTAAAGGTGTAACAAGTAAAATATATTTTTTTTATTTTAAAACAAACAAATATTAAAACTTTTCCGTGTTGTACGAATCCGTGTTATATAAACCCGCGTTATATATGAGGTTTTGCTGTATTTATTTATGTTTTAATATCTCATACTTAGTCATTATTAAAATGTGTTCAAACATAATTAAATTTTGAATATGCATAAAAGTGCATAAATAAAGTCTGCTTATTTTTCTTTTATCTTTCTTATTTTTTTTTAAGAACAATGTAATTATATAGTTAAGACTATAGGGAAGAGAAGTTAAAATTATAATTTGAAGTTAGAAGAAAATTATAATTTGAAATTAGAACTTCATTTACATTTATTATAGTCTTCCCATATCTTTTTTTAATTTTCAAATATCTATTATTATTTGTTGTACGTAATAAAGAACGGAAATGCACAACGTGCAGTGATATAGTATTTTAAAATAATCGCAATTTAACAATTTTATGATTTCTGTTGTTGCATCTTTATTATATGGTAATTTTGTGAGAGAATAATTCGCTTGCAATACTGCCAGACATTGTATTTTATTTTCACAGAGACATAAAACAAAGAGACGCTCAGAATATATTCAAAATATGTTATTGTAACATTTAGTAGTGCAAGGGCAAAAGTGTACGCAATATATAGAACGTAGGTTGTAACATTTCACGTGTCACATTAGAAAGTCCGTTCGCAGAGAGCGACTTCCTAAGTTTGCACTTACTAGGCAATGTTGTTTTGTCAAATTGTTATATCTTCAACAGTGCGATAAATGTACAAATTGTTTTGCTAATCAGTATTCTTTCCAACGAATTAGTTTAAAATCACTTGTCTCTTGAAATAAAAGTTATAAAAACTAGAAATCTCTCACCCTTGTAATTTTTAAATTATATATTTTCGATATAAATTAAATAGAAAAGATTCACGTATACTTTTAAAATTAATTGGAGAGAATCAGAATCTTTTTCTTCTCATGTGTCTCCTTGAAGTCTATTTTGTCCAAATTCTTTAATTTTTGGATAAAAATTAATGATGCAAAAAATAATGACAAGTCGATATCTAATAAACTAAAATCTTTTTAAATTATAGTCTAATATTTGAAAAGAAGAAATTCGATGATTACTGAAAATATACTTAGTATAGCTTAGAACATTTTTGGTAAAAGTAATTGATGACAAGAAGTAACCTACATGAATATAAATCATGATGGAAAGAATGAATTGTAAGAAGACAGTTACAGACAACTGTATTGATATCGCAAGCTATAAACATTTCAGAATGCTAGTAAAAGTCGAAATAAAACTTCCACAGTTTTTAATTAAGGGAAATGCTGATTTCTGGCGCATTTCGACGTCTCCGTTCGCGCGGGCACTTGTTACGTACGAGGGTGCGGGGATAAAATTTACAGCAGCTTGTTTAAGCTTGTTTCGCACCAAAAGAAGTTTATCTCGTTTGCGCTGGGCGCTGTGCATCGTCCTATTTTTCCGCGTCAGATTTTATGAAACCGTCGCTCTCTACGTAAGAAAGTTGGCGAATCTGAAGAACATTCAGAAACTTTCGAGCTTTATTAGACCTGGGGTAGCATTCGTATTGTTATTGAAGTTAACTTTTGATGAACTATATAATTAATTAAAATGTTTTTGCGGTTAGTTTCGATACTTTTTGACTTTTCAATGAAGGACGACAAGAGTGTCCGTATGGATATAAATAATGTTATTTGTGTAAAATATGCAATTATTATTTGTAAATGTTATTTAGCAGACAAATATTTTTTTTATTTGCAATTTTTTAATATTGCAAAAATCCGATTATTTTAGTTCTTAAACCGAGTATTTCGTACGAGAAGTTGCTATGCCAATCGTATATTTCTTCACTTATTTTTCAACACAAGGTAATGCTCCCAATGCAATGGCCGACAATGGTTTTAAAAATGTCGTTACGGCTTTTTTCAAATCAATTTGCCGTTTTGCATAAAATATATCACATTACTAGTCACACTCTCATCGTCACTCTCGCTAGAAATGGAAGCTCTTACAAAATCGCGGCCGAATTTCATCAGAGTGCTTTTTTCCTCCATTTACGAGAAAACGTCCGATATATTGACATGAAAGTAAAGGCGAGGAAATGTTCGCTGAGAGAACAGTCGTGTCGCCCGTTACAAAGTTTGTTTCGGTGAGGTTATACAGATGTCATTCTATCGCCGTTAAGTTGATTTTCGGCGATGGACAGATTCCCCAAAAGAAAGATTTCAATAATTCAAAAGTTTTAGATGGAGAATTTATTATATCTTAAAAATTTAGGAAGATACTTAAATAAAAGATTGTTATGGTATCTTACATACAAAGAAGAATTGCATATATATATATATATGTATGTATATATATGATAAAATAATAATATTAAAATAACTTGCTAATGAAAATTTAAGGGTTAATATAAATAAAATATAAATTTTTTGTAAATTAAATTTAAATTATATATTTTTTTAAATAAATTTAAGTAACAGATAAATATGTGTAATATTGACAGTTACATGCAATTATAAATTTTCTGGGGATAAGTTAAATATTGGCGTGACTATCTCTGGCGCGGAATCTTAATTCGATTATTTCTAGATTTATTGGTTTGTGTAGCTAGGGCATATATAAACATTGTTAAAAACTCGGAAATCTCGCAAAGAACTTGGTTATACGTCGAAAAGGTTCGATATAGGAAAATATCCTCGTGTTCCTTAAATAAATGTACAAGTCAAATAGGCGGAGTGGAAGAAATATTTTCCTGCTCATGGAACTGGAAGAATAGCAAAGAGAAGAAATGTATTTCGGAATAGAGTGAATCGATTATTTATAAATTTAATCAAAAGCAGACGGGTATTATTTATTACGAATCGGGCAATTAAATGCAGAAATAACATGCTTTTCAAAAAAAAATTCAATAAAAATTAATCCTTTTTATCTAGATTATAGTTGTATCATATACAGATTTTCAACAAAGGTTTGAAATATTCACTGCAAAATATATGCAAACCTGTCATGGAAATGGAAAAGCTTTTCCATTCTAAATAAGCATGATAAAAATTCTTGTGCAATCGGAATAAAATACAATTTAAAAGTTTTTAATTTTTAAGCATCTTGAAATTTTTAGTTTTTAAACAATTAAAAAGAAAATATCGCGCATGTTTCAGAATAAATATGTAGGGTTATTATTTATTGTGTAAGAAAATATTTTTTAATGAAAAAGTAAGTAAACAGTGTAAAATAAAACTTGTTCATAAAAAATTTTATTTTTGAGAAAAATATAGAGTAAAAAATTGAAGTTATAAAATTGAGTAATTATTAACACATTTATGCTTTTTTAATTTAAACAGTTTTTAATAATCTTGTATTTTATACGTTACGACTACGATATTGAATTTTATACCTCGACAGCGGCAATCGATATATACATAAATATAAAATAATAGATATACATTTTATTTAGAAACATTTACTAAGTTAATTTTAAATAACTTGAATTACTGAAGAGGCTATATGTAATGTATCAAAATAATTTTTTCAATATTGTATCTTTTCATATACATTTTAATGTAGGATAAAAAGATAATCAACCATTCTATGTAATTCTATACATTATTCATATTCAAAAAGTTATATTTAAAAGAATTGTTTATAGCAATAAGTTTGTCATAATCATATTAACTGATAATCTTAAATCGATGGTTTTATAAAAGCATACAACCTTTGAGACATTTTGTGTGGAACGGAACAGAATTGTTTCTTTGTAAATAATTAAATTGTCCCAGCATTTGTAGCAATGTTATACGTTCGTAATTCGTACAGCGACTGTAACGAAATCGGGAAAACGGCCAAACCGATAAGGGCGGAAAGAAAAACAAGTAAAATGATGGCAACGACGCGACATTCGATAAACAACAAGCGATGTTTCAATCAGGAAGATGTTTGATTGAACGGGAATGTATTGAACACATAGACGTATTATTGTTTATTTTTTTGTTTATAGCTACCATTCGGCTAACTATTTCATCGGTTAGCCTATTATGGATTATATAATATAATCAACTGACGAACTGTTCTCTCATCGAAATATTCTCACGCGGGATACTGATGTTGTAATAACTAATGATACAAATTATAAATATAGCCATCGATTGGAGTATTGGACAATAAAATTTACCATATCCGATTGGTGAATTTCTCGTCGCAGAAAGCGAACGGTGAGCATTATTATTTTCTGTACGATACGATACTCGTTAGTCGTAACATGTGTGTCTCATTATTGCCGTTATGAAGATAATAGGAGCCGTTCTAATGTGCAAATAGCTGTTTGCATGCATATTTCATTATGGTATTGCGAAGCCAGGTGACTCTCGGGGAAAACCATTATTCATTCGTCTTTTGTTTCGCAGCATTATGTAAACGTAAACAAGCGGGAAAAAATATTCAGAAAATTATTGAAAAATACCTTACAGGAAGAAAAATTGTACAGGAAATTGAAAAAAATATACTAATAGATAGATAGACTATTGGCAGTTCGTGAATGCCCTTTCGATTGTTATAAGAGCTTTTGCTTTTAAAAAAACCATTAGATAAAATAACACAACACGTTTAATTTGTGTATCTAAATTCCTAAATCATTACTTGTATAAGCAAAAATGTTTGCAATGTGTAACGAAGTATGCATTGGCAAATACGACGTGCATGTCTGTTTACAATATTTATAAATATTTTAATCTATACTGCAACAATTATATAATGTGTTTTTTTCCTTTGTTTTGACAGATATGTATACAATTAAAAGTTTAGAAATTACACGCAATGACCCATATAAACAAGACTTTACACGATATTCTATAAAAATATTGAGTAAAAATTTCAACTTAACGAACATGTAGCATAGAAACAGTTTTTTAGAATAAAATAAATAGAGGGATGAAAATAATTCTCGTAATTCGAAAAAATTTATTCCAGGGGAGCTTAGAAAATTAATTTAGCAAATTGACACACGCTTATTCTTTTAATAAACAGATCCGAGAATTTCATCGTTTATTTATCCTGGCGGTTCAAAGTTTCTTGTGTCTTGTAACGAAAATTACGATGAAAAAATAGGAAAACGCGCGTGCGCGCGCGTGCGGCTTTGGCTACGGGGGTCCAATTGGCTGCAGTTTGATACAGGGGATGAGGAACGAGGAGAATAGGGTAGGAGGAAGTATGTGAAGGTGTAATATGTGGGGCGGTCGATAGGATAGCGTCTATAAGTGTGCCGTTGATACCAGAGAGGGTTTCCCGTGCGCTACAGCACGCTTAAGCATACACGCGACCGCACGTACAAAGTATTAAAAAGAAAAAACAAAGAAAAAAGAAGACGAAAAGGCAAAATGTGCAAGAGGCGCATTAACGGTGCGGAATGGTACGATTTGCGCGATCGAGGCGCCTGGAAAAACCCAAATCATGCATGCAAATTGCCGGAAAAACGAGCTTTCGCAGGGACGATATCCAGCCGCGAGAACTTCGTTCCGCGCAATTTTTTTTCTACGAGTCCGTCTCGGAAAGTTTTCCGGCGTGTACGAGAAAGATTGCACTTTGGAAAAAGTTCAAGTCTTGGGGATTTAAGTCTCGCGGATGCGGGATACTGACCTGCGCGTTTCTCTTCGCAACAATCGGTATACGAAAAACAAAGGATTTCGGACATGTCTACGAAAAGTTTTGTACGAAGACTTTTCTGTAAAGGAAAACGAATAAGTGTGTCAAGTGATCCATTTTTCCTCTTTTATTTACTTACTCTTAAGAGAAAAGAATGATGAAAAAATCGACAAAGTCAAATAAATTATTAATAGAGGAAAGTCCCCTATTGTGAGATACCACATCTATTTTGTGTGGTTATTGTCGGAAGTTTATGTGCAGAATTGAAAAATGTAGTAGGCGAGTGCACGCACGATCGAATGATGAATTTTCCACTAAACAGGTTTTACTCTAAGGACAATAAGTTCATGATGGAACCAACAGATAGAACCTATTAGTTTAGCAGAAACCTCGCTATCGGATATTAGAAGCCTATCTCATAATAGGGGACTTTCCTCTACCTAAAATTGAAAGAAAGAAAGAGAGCTTTTTTATATAAAAAAAAATAAAGTAAATATATTTTAGAAATTATAGTAACAAAATTTTATTCAGTTTCCAATAAATTAAATATTTTGTTATGGCATCGGAGAACTTTCATGCCAAAATCCAAAACATAATGGTATTCTGATTTCCATATGTGATAATTGTTATAAACTTTTTAAACCGTGTTTTGTCGTTATATAATCGTGTTATATGAAGCTTCTTTAATACTGATCTCAAGTGACTGGATGGAGGAATAAGAAGGCTGCCGAAGAATTATTGGATGGTCAGATGTGCTCTTCGGAAGTTTATGCGTGCACACGTAAAATGTGAGAGTGCTCGACGTATATATCCATGTGCACACGTACATCAAGTAAATATGTATATCCGCCGAGATCCATATGCAAATATACACGAGCGCAAACTCGAACAAGTGTGACAAATAAACACGATGTGCGCAATGGTACAATATGTATGCGCGTGCACAGCTTTTCGGTATAGCTTTTCAGCGATGAACGGCGTTATCAACGTTATTACTCCGGGCTCTCCCGTCGCGTCGTTATCAACGGTCAAACTCCATTAAGCCATCCGCTCGTTCGTCCGATATCTGGCGTATACATTCAGGCAAATATGCGTGTAAATGGGGCCACAACGGGGAGTAATGTTTCCCGCATTTCCGCTTCATTTAGTATAAAGCGATTGACGGAATGATATTGTATTATCGATTTAAACTTTCGAAGCTGAGAATTTGTCTTGAAATCTTTTGTTTGTGAATATCCGTCATTTTAACGGCGCTAACTCGGAAGTAAATAATTTTCAGACCGAGAACGCAATTTCAATGTGTCATAAATTAATGTGTCATAAATTAATACGGTAGTGCGATAATTTACATATTCCACACGTCGCTGATGATCGTGCTTAATGAATACGTCTAAACGCTCCGCTCGTACTCGACCTCGATCATTAGCGCAACATCTTTTGGGACATGGGGGATATACAGACTTCACGTGAAGTCGAAAGGTCAAGGTTTAACCACACAAAGAAATCTCTCAAGAAGCTTTAGCTATTCGAAGATGAGTCTACGTGACGACTTGGAGCTTTCTCGGTGAGAAACGATACCGATTTTTCATTATTTTCGGAAACTCGTCGGTATGAGGTCACTCGATTAACGAAGACAAATGACGCAACCAATTCGGGATAAAGCATCTCGATGTTTTTCTTTCACTCCGAGTGCACACCGGAAACTTCAACCGCGCAGGCGGTGATGCCGAAAATTTTTCTACTATCGCTTCTCTCCACTTTCCTTTTATTCTTTTCTACTACGTATACAATCTCTTATACATTTCCGAAGCATTTCCGAATTTTCGATATAAATGTCGAGGGCAAATTTTTTGGCGAACTAAATATTTTTTCTTAGAGTTTATTGAAAAAGTAATCATTTGTCGCAGTTTTTTAATATATTTTACAATATATAAATTTTCTATAATAAATAGATTGATTAATATATTTAAAATAACCGGTATGCGTTCCAAATTGAAATGGCCTTCTTAGGCTATCGATCCCCTTTCGTGTATTTTACAGAACTATGTTATTTTGTCAGTTGTAGATAATAGCATTAATTCGCAAAACGTAACTTTAATTCTTCCCTTTGATACTTTTATTTTGCTTAAAGCTTATAGTGCTTGATAGTTAAAAAAATCGTTTTAAAAATTATACGTAAGGTCGATTCTTTTATATGCTGCATAATGCGTATTAATGCATCGCATTAAATCGATATCTGACCCATCGGTTTGTATAATGGGTCAAATTCGACGCTTCTAAGGCACTTGTCTGCGGATGCTCATTGAAATGCGTCTGGTGTTACGCGGCGCTTAGACACCTTAATTAAGCACGGGATCGAGCTTTCCGCTTTGCTTCGACGATGCTGCGTGAAGATTAATTAAACGGCAGTGGACTGCTCCCTTGATGCCTTAATGTAGGAGTTGTTTATTATCTATACGTCGTTGTTTTGTTACGTACGATCGGTTTATAAACTTTGCAATAAAATATTAATTTCACCTTGTACGTAAGATTAGGAGAGCACACTTTTTTAGTAGTGGAAGTTTCATAAAATTTATATATAATTCGGAATACCCGATTTTCGCTATCGCTCGTAGTTCGAATCGCTTTTTCTTATCCACGAGAGAATTTACCGTAATGAGCCAAGATATTTTCTAAAGAAGTAAAGGTTATATTTTATCGTAAAATCGCTCCCGCCCACATTGGCTGTCTAAATAAATTGCATGCGAAAAACTTGCTTAGCCGTGCATATAAGCGATTATTTAGCGGAGCTCATTTTTCTTCAGCGCGCGCTTGGGAAAGATTGGAACGTCGCTTATGGGAACCACAATTTTCCAAGCAGGTGCTTAGGCGGACATACTCGATGGGACAGACTCTATTACAGTTGGCACATTATAGTTGTCAATAATTAATTATTTCGCAAGGACCGGTCATCCATTAGATAACAGTGAAATAATGATCCTCCTTGGTGAAATTAGTTTCTAGTTGCCGTCTGAATTATACAGAAACATCGTAAATTATTAATTTAATTTGCCTGTTTCGTGCCAATTTATGCATGTAGCTAAACAAATTTCTTTCCCTACGGTACTGTGGCAGCGACAGTGAATACGCTGGTAATAGGTAATATTTTGGTGTAGTTATAACTCCGCACGCGTCGTAAAATATTCGGCAAACTTTCGCGGCGAGCCAACAAGCATTATGCGGCATAATTAACGTATATCGGTGAATGTGGAAAGTGCGAGAAAGAAGAGAGAGAGAGTGAGAGAGAGAGAGAGAGAGGGGGGGGGAGGAGGAGGAGGAAGAGCGAGCTAATATCCCTGACCATAATCTGGCGTCGAAAATATTTCGTGGCGCAAACCTGGCGGAAAATTAGTTATGGAAGGAAAAGTTAAATTTCCTGCGCGGCGTGAGCCGTTTGTCGGTAAAATAAGTGAATAACTCCTGGCCGCGCATTAAAACATGCGGTAAATATAGTGGGCTTCCGTTTCTTGCGGAAATTACAAGCCGGATATTCACCGTCGGTATTGAAAAATATTAAAAAATCGAGATTTTTGCACGAATTTTTCGCGCTCGTGTCAAACAAATCTGTCGGTTTGTTCGTGCAAACGTATCTACGCCGGTATCGATACACAGAGAACATACACGGTTTGCGTGTTCGGAAATTGAGAATTTTCCGCAGAGATTTCCGACAATTCCGATAAAAAGTGTGATTTTTAATTGCAGCGATCTGTCACGGCGCTTATTGCGTGTCATGTCCCCATTTTACAAACGAACAGACAGTAATTAAAAAAGTATGTTTTTCCTGTAAACTAATTTATGAATTTGTCATTGGATTAATTTAGGATTTTGCGATTCATTTTCAGTGCATAGACGTTAATTCTATATCATATTATGATTATCCACATTTTTAATTTAAAAATCCTAAAATATTGTAAATATATATTTATGTTACACATAAGCACGTATAATTTATAATATATTAATTATTAATATATAATTTAAAGAATCTATTCAACATGTCTTTTTTATGTTTTACTACATCTAAAAATTTATCTTTTAGGGTCAATTTTATCTTACACACACGTAATAGATACTAATTATAAATTAGAATTATTTTTGAGACAGTCATTTACTTAAATGACTCGTGGAGTAATTTATAAGCAGATACAAGACGTCAGAATAAAATGCTAATCACTATATAACTATACTTGTGTGATCGGGTTATAAAGTTTACTCGTAAAGAATGATTTACTGTGGCGCTTAAAAAATGATGGTTCCCGCTCTGTAACGTCCGCGTTAAACGCCGGTAGATGATTGCGGGACCACGCCCAGGTCGGGACTCGTGAAGTCCTCAGATCGATGTCACGTGTGTGCGGCCCACGCGAGCGTTGTCCAAGCGTGTCCGACTCTTGCTATTCGGCCGAATTGCGAAGCCGCATATAGGCATCTATCGCGAGAACGTCGACAGGAACACAGTTGAGATTTTCGAGATTGAGAGGACACGATGCCTCGTCTCAACCTTCGTCTTTCTGGTTTCCTTGCGGCAAACACAAAAATCCTGAGATGCCGCGACGCAATTTTTTTTTCGCATTTCCTCCAAGTGTGTACACTGAAAAAAAAATATTTAGATCCAAGAAAATATTTATTTAAATAGTACCAATAGATGACTTATTTACTTAATATAATCACATATTTATCTAGAATTAGATATTTTTACTTAATTTAAGTAAAGATATCTAATTATAAATAAATATGTGATTATATTAAGTAAATAAGTCATTGGTACTATTTAAATAAATATTTTCTTGGATCTAAATATTTTTTTTTTCAGTGTACTTAATCAAAACTCGAGGAAACGCGCGGTCCGCAACGATTTATCTCGGCTTTGACGCGCCATAAATGTCCACTTCTACCAATGTAGATTAACTTTAAATCTCGGTTTAACTTACTTTCTATCTTCTTCCAACTCTTAGAATCAGGAAAAGATGAGAAAGGTAAGTTAAACCAAGATTAAAATTTACCTGCATTGATAGAAATGGACAAGAGACGTTCATCGCGTCTTATCGCCAGCAATCGTAAGAAAAAAAAACTCCCTCCGGCACGCTGTCCAGATTCTCGAATCTCGTTGACAGCGAAGAGACTCGCGACGAGTCTTTCTAATAATCATCTCGAGCGAGGATTGATAATCTGGTTATTTGATCAGGATAATGTACAGAGATGTTCGTCAGCTTAATTCCTCGACAAGGCAACCGTGTGGATACGTCACGTGTTACTAATCCCGACGTAGTGACGTTTCCACCGTCTGTTAAATGGGTTTTGTGCGTGTCAATTGGACCGCAGCACGGCTATTCGCGTGCTCGCGTTTAGGAAGCTCAATGCGCGAGTCTAGCTGTGTGCCATTTTCTCCTGAAACTGTCTTCTTGCAGCAAACCTAGGGCAAGTCTCATGAGAGAACGCGCTGCATCACGCGTAAAAACGAAAGCAAGAATGACTGGCACAGTCTCTAAACCCTGCCTGGCGCCCGTCTGCCACGGCGTACTTTTTTCCACTCCTCCCCACGACATTGTAAATATTACTCGATCATTCGTACTAATCACGACTGATTAATCGACGGGTAATCTCCAAGAGTTATCCCGACAAGTTGCACGTGCCGCGCTGATTCTTGCCATGAGAAATAAAAATGAAAGTCATTTATTGCGCGTATGTTACCGCACGGAAAAAAAAGATTAGCTACTATAGCTAAAATAAGTCGTAATATATGGATAACTAACATTTTTTGCAGCGAGAACAAAAGGTTTTGCTACTATTGCTAAACTTTAGCTCTCGGTGCAAAAAATATAGCTCTTGCTGCAAAAAAATTAGTTATCCCTATTTTACGACTAAATTTAGCTAATTTTTTTTCCGTGCGACAGCGGAAAATTGAAGATGCAGAATCGTCGGCGCTTTCATTAATAAAAGTAATCCGGAATCATCAACTCTATATGCACGCGGAGCATTTAATGTCGCTTCAATTAGGATTGCCGTTGCTAGATTTAACAGCGTTTAAAGAGCTGGAAATTGAAGGCCGTGGGCGCGTTTCCTGCACGTTCAAGCGGCACATACGGAATGACCCAGATTTTCCATGTGTTCCTTCGGCCATAACTTTTTTGATGAATTTCAAATCGATTTCTCTATCGTCAGTGGAGATTTAATGGGCGATCATGATCTGTACAATCTTGACAGAGTTAAACGCGAAATTGGATATCCCGCTGACGCATATAGTTCGTTTAAAAACTCGAACAAGATTGACGATCCTTCGTCGCAAATATTGTTTAATCGCGTTCGTATTGATTGATTCAATAAAACTAAAAATTTGTACGAAATTTTTGCCGAAGGCAAATACGAAATACATGAAAGTGTTTATTGCATTTTGAACTTTATAAAAATAAATAAATACATATATTTGTTATACACGTAGGAGAGGGAGTTTTCTGCTCTACGTCGTTGGAAAAATAATAAAAATTGATGGCGAGCGTATCGCGTGCTCGGAGCGTCGGTCATGTGGGCTGCGTAATAAATTCTGTCCTACGCTTTTATTTCGGTAACTGAGTGATTTTACACGAGTTGCAATTTCGTTCTCGATTGAGAAATGTGCGACATTAGTCAAGCCGGGATATATCACGCTCTTCCTTTCCCGCTAATTTACGAATCGATTGATAATACGAACTGCGAACACTGATGAGAAAAAAGCGAGCGCGTATACCCACGCTTAATTTATATGTGTGCGATAAAGCCAAATGAATGATTGATGACACGTTTATTTATTAAATGAAATTGCTCACGGAACGATGATAAAAGTCCGTCTTATTCGAGACAGCCGGCAAATCGGAGGTAACTCGTGTTTCGGAGGCGAAATCCACGCAAATACAACGCAGAGAGCGGAATAATAAGTGTAAACATAAGGTACTTACAACGCAGAGTGTAATAATGATCGACGTCTATCTCGTTTGTCTTTACGTAAACAACCTATTTTCTACTGTGACAAACAGTGTAATTAAACTTTTCAGCCGTCTTAGCGTGTACATTCCAACTTCGAATTAGTGCTCGTCGTTTAGGGGTAATTCGAATTTGTTTACTGTACAATAATTAGAGGAGAAGCTAGAACCGGGAAAGATGGCAAGCAACGAATTAACTTCCCGTAAGTTAGCAAATCATGGAATAGCAAAGAGAAATGTTTTATATTTCGCTATCGTTAACAACGGCAAGTATCAAAATGCGGAAGAGCGATATTTGGAAAATGTATATCATGATTATAAATATTGAGTAACTTTTCTTTTGTTGCAAATTACTTAATAAGAATTAAAGTAGGTTTGCAATAAAGTAATAATTATATTCTTCGTAAAGCTAATAAGGGCTAATCTCTTTGAAGTTCCTTCTCTTCGCCAAATGAGTATTGAGGGAGGACTTACGCCGCGCTTACATGCGCGCTGCTTTCAACTCAGATTGTTTCAAGGGATTTGTCGTATCTTTATTTGTCCAATTTCTCTTGTATCAAATAACAGTCTTCCGACAAAATAATAATAAATACCTCTGACTTAATGCGCATCCGAAGATTTTGCGATTTAAACGTGGCATACTGTTAGATTGAGTTACATTGCACTAATACCTGTTGGATTATTTTAATGGATTATGTAACTTGAGCAAAGTTTAACTCTTACGCTCTTTCTGAGCGATTAAATCTTTATGGACATTCGCACTCTTTGTTCTTTTCTTAGATACATGTTGTATTCGATCTTTCCACTTAATAACTTTTACGATTGTTTTTATCTCGAAATATTACTCTTTATTATAAAATGCTTCTTCTATTTATTATCTTACAATTAGCGCACAACGAATGGAAATGGAAATCCTTTTTTCCCCGTCCAATAATATTTGTTCCATATATTTGTTCCACGGGTAACTTTTTTCCTCTGACCAATGATTAGTAGCGAGACCAGCATGTAAACCTGTACTTTACATCCTGCATCGCTGCTCGTGTCGCGATATAAATTTTATCCTCCCACGTGCTCTCCCTTTCGGCACGTATCGTTTGAAGAATTCATAGAAGAACAAAAAACCATTCTCGTTATTCACGGTGAAAAGGACGGAAAAAGGAGTAACGATAATCGAATTTACTATGTCGTAAGGTATTAAGCTCGTCCCTCGCGTTTATCTCTTAAAAGATTCTTTTATAATTATAGTTCTATCAGCTCATCGTGTCGCCTTGTTATCTCACTGCGGCATTATACAAACAGCTAATTAAAGTCGTTCAACTTTATTTCTTTGCGGGAGAGACTTGTAAAAATTAGTGATCGCAGCATGTCGGGCACGAGGGCGGCGAAACGGGCGAAAGCACCGCTTAAAACTTCTCTTTAACTTTTTAGAGGCTGCTACGCGACGCGACCGTCGCCGTCGGCTCGTCGTGGTCGCGAAAATGTCAGTGAAAAAATAAAAAGTCTCGTATTGGGCGGAATGACGTTTCGCCATTCTTGCTTTCGATAAGACGCAAAATGACTGCAAAAACTTTCTCTTACGAGTTTCATAGGGAGAATGCGGAAACCCGAGAAATATAGAGCGGTTCGCGACGGCAAACTTAGATGAAAGGTATTATCACCTTTGGAAGTCGCCGTAGTTTTGTCGCAGTGAAAAGCACGTGACGAAATGATGGTGAAAATGTGACGAGAGGGTACGCGTGCGTGAGACTATCGAGCAAACATGTAGATTAGATTAGGCAGAAGCGGAGGAAGCACATCGACAACCACGATACGTGATTTACCGCCCGTAGCCGTCGAGTATACCAAAATCACATTTTCGTTTGCTTTACCAAGCGAGTTGATAGCATACGTCGCTGCTAGATATCGTTGTGAAAAGACGACAGCCGAATCGAACAAGATAAAGTTACGTTAAGGTACTTATCACTGCAGAATATCGGGAAATGACAATTATATGGACGGATATTAATTAAGATTGGCTTTCAGAAGCAAAATGAATAACGGCACAAAAATAAAGTATAGAGAAAATTAATGAAATTATATATTAATTATATGTGTTCTGGTATATAAGATTAAGAAATTTATCAAAAATGAAGTTGATTATATATATATTGGCTTCTGAAGAATATATCAAGTTTCTGAAATACAATAAAATAAAGTTTTATTGCTGGAATGAAAACTCTCTCTGATTTTGGTTTTTCACAAAATTTTACACATATTTAAAAATTTAATTATAAAATATTTAATATTTGACGTTTAAAAAAAATATTTTTTTTTGCTTCTGAGAGTCTCATATGTAAATCTATGCAGACTTTCTCAAAATCCATAGTTTAATTTTAACACAATAGATTCGTTTATATTTATATAATCTTATTACTCTTTATGCATCTTTTAAATGTCAAATATTAAATATTTTATGATGAAATTTCTAAATGTATATAAAAATCTAAAAAACCAAAATCAATTGTCATTCCAGCGTGCAATAAAACCTTATTTTATTTTATTTTAGAAATTTAATTTATGCAAATTACTTCACTTTTTTATCGTAATTAATTTAGAGACGATTACTGTTTAAACAGATTCAAAAATTTAAATAAGGTCGATAAATCCATTAATGAATTACAAGTCTAGCTACAGATTATAATAATTGCAAAAATACGATAAATTTATTTTTACTTGTAATAGAGAAGCAATGTTTAATTTATTATTAAATTTTTAATTTATATTTATAATATAAGTGAATATAAAATATATTCTTGGTGAGATTCTGTTGTCGCCTCAAATTTTTCGGTAACATTTTTCGAATTTACTTATACACTCTATATGGAGATTGCTGATTTTATTGTTAATCAACATACACAACTCTCGTAACTACTCGTAAAAATCCACATACAAAGAAGAGAAAACATTTCATGAAACATTACTTACATTCTAAACTTTACGAAGTCCATCGAAGATGGTCACGTTGTTCAATACTGATAAACTTTATCCAGACAGGCATCACGCTGTAACAAAAAAAAAAGACCGAATTGGTCAATGTTGATCACGTTAATGATAGCTTAGTTTAATTGGTGATAAAGTCAAAACATGAGCCGAATGAGCGATAAAGTCTTCAAGGAACAATTTTAATCATTTAGATATCCAGGTGTTCGTGTTTGGACGACATCACGCTATAATGATACCTCTCAAATTTGCCGGAAAAAAACGACCAGAGTGGATAAGAGACGGTATATCCAAATAAGTCGGTATGGAAAATATTCTATATTTTTCAGGAGGTTTTCTTGACAGGTTCAGCGAGTCTCAATCGGCGACTGTATTTTACAAGCATCGACATTCTTATCGGGGGACGTTTTCTTTTTTCTTCTTTTTCTTCGCTGTGTGCGAGAAGATCGCTCGACGGCGCGAACGCGAAGAGATACCGATGGTAAATGTGACGAAAGCGATTTACATTCACGTGCCCGTCGCTTTTGCAAGAGGTGAAAAATGACGGCGGCGGGCTGCTCGACAATTCGACATGAGACGTGATATATTGATCGCACGGTTTTTAAAAATCTCGTGGATCTCGGATTAAGTTAGCGTCCGCGAGTTCGAATTACCTCGTAGCGTTCGAACGCTACGCGCGCGTAGCCTTGTCCAAAATATTTTAATATTTTCTCATATCTGCGAGAGACAAGAGATTTCCGAGGGATTTAGCCTCCTCCTTTCCTCAATGTGGATGCAATTTCTGCGCGGTGCGGAGTAAATTCGTAAAACGTAGCATGGTAAACTTATCCAGAAGCTTTCCTTGCTCAACGTCTATTTGGCATGTCTCTCCGTACTGCATTTTCGCGCGACGTACGAGTAAAAAGAATGGGCGGTTGCCGGAACGAGAAAATCGGCCAGGGGTGAAATTATTCTCAACACCTGTTCTCCCGCGGGAAGTAATGCAACGTATATTCTTATATCCAAGTTACTCAGATAAATCAGGCGCTTGGGAAACCCCTGAAATAAGCACCTATCTTTCTCTCAACGTAAATTTACTGCTCTGTATACAGAGTGTGTTTTTAAGCTTGACGCGCCCCCGATCGTTCGTCTAAGGATTATACCGAAAGACTGAAAGTGGTTTTCGATAGGCGGCTGAGTTTACAAATAAACTTTTGTACCAGATCGCTTACGTGGTGTGAAAGTTCAAACACCTCGATCTTCTCGGGCCGAGAAATTCAATGAAGGGACATCAGGCGAAAAGGCGAACGTACACTCTAGATAAAAGGGAGGGGGGATAAGAGAGGAACGGAGTAGAGGGTTCCTCGATGGAAGGGCAGTGAGGTTCGCGAGCAAAAGTTACAGTTGGATAAGAAGCAGTTCGAGAGTCGAGTTTGTGCTCGATTTGGCTCCGAAACTTGTACGCCGCGCTGCTTTATATCGCTATAAATATTATACGTAGAAACTAGGACGTTTTGAAAAAAAAAAGGAGAGAAAAGAAATGGAGAAGAAAGGAAAGCCTCTCAAACTCTGCTGTACACGTTCCGTTTACCGCGCTTCCCCCGCGAGAATGGACAATCTCGTGCTAAGTTACGGAATTTATTGCGCTATACTCGCGCGAATTTTTTTTTCTTTCCTTATTCTATCGTAGAATATTTCTTCTCCTCTCGAGCGTCGACGCGATTTCTTTTAACGTGCGAATTATCGCGCGCTGACTCCCACAAATCCGAATCTACCGCTGAAAAGCGCCCTTCCTTCTATAAATCGACCGGGCGACCCAAATTTTTGCGCCGAATGTATCGCGAATATATTTAGCGAATCAATCGCACAGCCAGAAATGCCGTTCATTCATTAAGTAGATGATAATGTCAAATGGAAACATTGATATTTTTAAACGTATTGATAATATTCAATTATATCCTCGTGCAACGTTTATTAAGCTTCAATTATGTACGTTGACTCCTTCGTAGAGCTTCGCCGTGAACGTTTCGGAATAATAGCAAATAAAAAAGTATACGGCTGCTCTCGACGACGGAACGATTGAGGGGAATGTGTTGAGGGAAATGAAGGAGCGACGCAAGATTGTTTTCAATTTTCCGCATCTGCAAGTAGATTGATTTTCAAATAAAAGCGAATTCCGTTCAAGGACCAAGGGAACGGTTCAACCACTATAGGG
This sequence comes from Temnothorax nylanderi, assembly GCF_030848795.1. Taxonomy (NCBI): domain Eukaryota; kingdom Metazoa; phylum Arthropoda; class Insecta; order Hymenoptera; family Formicidae; genus Temnothorax; species Temnothorax nylanderi. The sequence goes on along the minus strand of NW_027249089.1, from coordinate 1,467,963 downwards.
AAATGGTTACGTGACACGCAGTTCCTTCTCTCATAAATATTTCCTTAGATTGACCGAAAATTGCGTGACCTGAAATACGCCACGCTAAACACTATTATCTGTAATCTATATACGATAGTAACATGCGTAAACATGATAAATATATTGTTATACGACCTAATACCTAATATTACTGTTTACATAAGGGTCGTCCAAGTGAAATATAGACTTGTTACTGCGTCATGAATAGTAATGTCACTGGAGATGGGATACCTGCCTAAATGTTAGGGGCGACTGTATATATAACATTACCAATTAATACATATTAAATTACCGTGCACATATTCTTGGTAAAGCTAAATTTATCTGAATTTATCTCATATTTTATTCAAACAGCTAATTTGTGTTTCCTTTGGTCGACCCTTATATATAAAAAATACCTTTATTATTCATAAGATCACCATATTTATGAGAAGATCATTATTATATAAAAAAAGAAGACGAAATAACACGTAACATGGAAAACATATTGCTATGTGACTTAATGTCATTGCGCAAGAATGGCGCTCACGTTCTCGTATAACCTGGGATGTGAGTGTTATGGAGTCGAAATTGATTAACAGCTCGCCATGCACCGCAACGATACTTCCAGAAAGAAAATGGCAATCATTAACGACGCGGTCACGTTCGTGTATGCAAAACGATACCGTTCTCAGCATACGAATGTCACCTTGCACTCCTTCCTTTTTTTTTTATCTTTTCTGTAATTCTGTTCCAATTTTGTTCTTCTCTCCCGCCCTTGCTTCTCAGCATAGACTCGAGCATATTTTCTTAAGCATATTTTTATTAATGTGAACGAGGGGCGACCGGTGGCATTACGTGCTTCCGATGCTTAAAGGGCACATAACCGAGGAAATAGTCCGACGACGACAAACCGCAGGGCGGAAGCCTCGAATGCGAATGAAGAAGTCCTGAAAATTTCGATGCAATATCGAAGGCCGCGCGAAGCAAACGTAAAATACCCGGATCGACAAGTGCGGCGAGACGGGGCCCCGGATCGTCGCGGAAGTTTGTGGAAATTCGTGGCGGAAAGGTTACAGTTTTATTTTTCAGCCACGTACGCGTACGTATCGTACGTGCACAGGCGCGATCGGAAGGCGAGAAGGGAAAGATATATACATTACGAAATCGTATATCCGAGGCGGAAGTAAAATATGTATGTTACGTAATTCGGTTGAAAGCTCGCGACTACGTCAGTGCCGTGAGTAATCGGGCACAATAATTCGGGATGCATTAGGGTCGCCGTCGCGCCGCGCTTCATTAAAAGTGCCTCTCATACTGAGCGGACACGCACGGCGAGCAACCGAAAATCATAATCGCAAATAACAAGCTACAATCCTCTGTTTTTTCCTTTTTCCTCGATTTATCCTCGCGTCACGCGATCCGACCGTTTCCCTCCGTGTGTCTCCTTAAGAATAACGCTTTTAACCCAGCAAATTTACTGACATCCGCAAAATATTCCGAAACGAACGGAATCTTAATATGAAATTTTTACGTTAAGTATTCTGAATTTTAAGTCGATCTTTTCGCAATAGGAACATCCAGAATTTATCACGCTTTTTCAAATTTAAAAAATGCATATCTTTTCACAGTAACGTTTCATTGTCTAAAATTTTCATTACAGTTTACTTGAAATTAATTGAATGGAGGGGAGAATACGGTTCTATTGTCTCTTCTGGGGTACGCGGCACCGCTGCGTTTGCCGAAGCGATATTCAAACAGGGAACGATAATGATAATATGATAAGAACTCACGCCCACCGATATGACAACATACGTAGCGTGCCTCCCGCGTAGGAGGCTGAGCTTGAATGTTACGAAAGCTTGCATTCATACTCAATCTACTAAGCTTGTCGTCGCTTCGGCCGGTAATATAATCCGACTTTAATTAATAAGCCACTTATCTGGGCGTCGTGTGGCTCATCCATCGTTATCTCTCACTGCGACCTTACACACCGGCATCAGGAGAGGATCAATTGAATCTCCGTGGTTAAATTACTCATGAAGCCGAACGAAACGCGCGTCCGACTGCCATCGTTGATTCCAAGGAAGCTGGACCACGCAGCTGGAAAATCGATAGCACGGATCCGCGCCTAAAGACACCGCGTATCGAACAGCAATAAAGTCTCAAGGAAGGAGAAAAATATTACGATAAAAATACGATATTTCACCGTTATTAATAGTGTTCTCGTGCGTGCCGCTTGCACATCATTCATTTTTAAACAATGCGAAAATAAACATTTGATGTATGCATATAAATCTGTATATCTTAGAGGTAAAGAATCGTACTTCCAGTTTTTGTAAAAACGAAGTTAATTTACTTTTTCTAATATACTAGGAGTTTAAATTGTATAATGATAAAGGGTCTTATGTCCATTCGTACTTCGAGTTTTTGTCAAAACGAAATTAATTTACTTTTTCTAATATACTATGGAGTTTAAATTGTATAATGATAAAGGGTCTTATGTGTCCATTATTACTAGTTCCTAAGATACAAATTTAGAAAAAGTCGTAGATTGAAATAATAAACCCTGTTTTCTTTAGATTTATAATAATAGAGATGCTTTACCTCTAAGGTATAGAAATATATACGTATAGATATATTTGCATCTCTTTCATATTTTTTTTAGTTTAGCTTCCTTTGATATAATCGAAGGCAAGTGTATGTGTATGTGTGTGTCTTGTTGTTGATGCGCACTTAGAAATTGCGTCGCCGTCCAATTTTAGAAATGCCGCTGGACGTTTGACCGTACTGACATTACCTTACAGTTGATGTAATTATATCGCACGATGGAGCACGGTGCTTCTGTATAATGGAGCTTGCGAGGCGCTGTTGATGATAGCGTCTCTCTCGAAAAAGACGCTATCGGCGGTTATAGTGTCACAGGAGTCGATAATAGGGACGCGTCTGGTCGGTGCCTTTGTAACGTACATATTTATGTAGCATCGAAAGTGCATCGGTCCGAATTCCTGTAAGGGAATTCACCCGGAAGGGATTGAAAGAAGACTGCAAAATAGAATATCAATTACTTTGCGCGAAATACGCTATACCGGCCATCGGGTTTTTTTACACAACATTACTAATAACCTCAAGTTTAATTAATTTATCGGTTTGTTTATCTTTGTTTACTCCCGAGTTTTATTAATTATACGAAGCCACGTATAAATTGACGGCCAATGATGAGATAGATAGATAGAGGTAAAAACCTTTAGTGCGTTGCGTAAATATTTTTCCGGTTACTAACGTGAAATATCGCTATGTTTTCGTAGCCACACAATCAGATAGCCGCTCATCCGTGATATCGACTAATTAATGTTTCACAATTATCGCTGATCGATTTGTTGGTTTCCGCCATTATTTTTTTTTCGCACGTGGCATAGAAAAGCGGAATGTCGTGGTGCATGAGAGTTTATCGAACGATGGAATGCATCAACGTGCATCTCATACATAATGAGACTCAACCTTTTTATCGTTAATTATTCTGCTGGAGTTTGGTCAATTAATAACGGGCGCAGATACGTGTCAGTCCGGGTCAAAACTCAAGCCGAGGCACGTATTTATCGATTATTTATAATCAAAGGCATCAACTTGGAGACTATGATATAATTTATCTACGTTTTCTTGTTTTTGCTATTGTTATAATTGCTATTGTTACAAGTCTTTGTAATTAGTAACGATTTAAGTATCGAGTACGTAGCATCGGGATGGAAGCATACGCGCGCACGGAAAGATATAAATTAAATTAATAAACCAAAGTAATTAAAATAAGATTGCAATTAAAAATTGTGTAAATTGCAAAAACAATTAACCTAATGCAGCCATTAGGTACTGACTACAAAAAATTCAAGATTGAAGATTGATTGTTTTGTTCTCTTTGACTGAAATAATAGATCAGACGATAATAATATAGCATTTATTTGCGCGGATTAATAAAAATGTAAATTGTTATAATGTACTTTAATACAATTTAGAAGAGTAAAATTCTAAATTTGTTTCTGTTGTTGGGAAGAAACTTCTATTGCTGGGAAGAAGAAGCACTTCCATGTGTAAGTCCGTTTTTTCTTATTGTTAAAACTCAACGTAGAATATTTTTCATATAGAAATCTTCCGCAAAGCAAAAGGCGCTAATGTTTTCGCTTCGTTTTCCTTCGCGTAAAGCGTCGAGATAAACGACGAAAATAAAGAGAACGGATCTTCTCCATTTTGCATTTTTCTTCCCTCTCGGCTACTGCTGCACGCTGCTCGCAGTCCCCGCGGGCCGATGTGCCCTTCACAATCAGTTTGAGAAAGATTGGGGGGATAAGTCGTATCGACAGTCCCCGGTCTCTTCGCTTTCCTTCTTGCTCCGGTGATCTTCTGTATGTAGCAAAGTAAAATGTACCCTTTAGCGAGGACTTAAAAAACCGGAACGAATTTGTTTGATTCCGCTTCACGAGCATGGATGCATCCCGTATCGCGGCGTTTGCGAATTAACGAGCTGCACGCTAGGGGAAATCGAATTCTATCTATTTTTGTCTCTCTTTTTCATCTCCCCTTTCTCTCCCTCTCTCTCTCTCTCTCTCTCTCTCTCTCTCTCTCTCTCTCTCTCTCTCTCTCTTTTATTTAGTATTTATATTAGTGCGATAAAATTTCGCGAATGGTCCCAGAGGAAAAGCTGGTAGTCGAGTCAATGATTATTCGAAATTTAATTGACAGAATATCTCGCATTTTGCGCTGCAACCAGAAAATAGCTTGGAGATTATTTGCAAAAAATAATTATCGCTGCTGTTGTATTTGATTTTTTCCGATATCATCGTCGAAATATGGTGTTATCTAACAATAAGTGAGTTGCATTTTATTTTATGGCGAAAAATTATTGGCAGTATAAGCTCGTCTGTCATGTGATTGCCTTAAATCTTATTCTCTGCTTACTGACTGTTTCGCATATGTTTAGCGTCTTTTTCTTATAGCTTTATGTAATATTCGACCGATCCGCTGTCTCGGTTCCCTGTTAAAAGCGACGTGCGTGCATTTTTAACTATTTACGGAGCTTCGACGCCACAAGAGTTAAATTCTTTACCCCCTTAGCGCCAGGTTACGTTCATTTTCCGCGTATCACGGGCAGGCCTGGGATTCTTTGATAATAGAGAGGATGACCCAGAAAGTATCCGTGTGCATGTATCCTCTGTGTGTCTTTGTGCCCGCCTCTCCTCCTTCTCTCTCCCTCTCTCTCTCTCTCTCTCTCCTCCTCCTCCTCCTCCAGGGTGTGTGAACACGCGTATTTCGCGTATTATAGCAAATGCCATGCCGAGCGCGCGCGCCATGTATTTACTGCACGTAATACTGTGCTTAAGGAACTCTTGTCTCACCCCCGTTGCGGCATTATTTACGACTTGCACGCGCAAACACGCGGTTCTTGTATTTAGACAAAGTGCCACTCGTTCATCGCGATTTTGGCCGGTATTAATAGTCGGATCTCATATTTAAGACCGTCTTAAGTACGATCTTAAGATGTTATGAACCAATCACAGAGCCGTATTAGCATCTTAAGACATTACTTAAGACAGTCTTGAAATAAGACGGGCCTTTGTCCGGTGGTTGACGCGAAAAAATTTATTTTGTTTTTAACTAATTTGTTTCATTTATATTAGCGTTATTGTGTTGCAAAATCTATAAAGGACAAAGCTTGAATACACGCGGTCTGCTCTGTCTGATATTTTCTATATAATAATGCAAAGATAAAGTAGACAAAAATTGTGTAATACCGCCTAATATATCCCGTTTATTTCGATAAATCTGAATAAAGATCACAAGTCATTAAAGTCACTTTGTAGCAAAAAGAGATATGCGGAAGAGCATTTTCTACGTCTCCAGCCACATGTAAAATATCGAAAATTCAACTTCGGCGCTCGCTCTTGTCGTGCGTTTTGCTCTGTGTTTCGTAAATTCCGATTGAATGAACCGATCAATAGGTTTGTGGCTGACGTGTGCGGAGCGACTCGTAAAGTTTTATTCCCCGCGGCGCAGCGTATTCAATATGCTCGCATCCCTCGCTAAGACCTGTGCGCGAGCTTCCCGCATGAGATACCTACTCCGTTACAAGTTACAAGACGATAATTGGAAGTGTGTTGCGCGCCGTGTGTTTATATACTCGCCAAATTTACCCCAGAATGATGTTGTTAGTCGCGAAGGCGGCGCAAGTTTTGCATAACATTCCCTGCGATTTACCTACGTCTCGCGCAGATTACCGAGACGTTAACATCCGGATTTATGGATTGTCCCCGAGATCGCGATGTTGTCACGGAATAGTTGAAGTTTTCCGCGTTGTTAGAATATCCGTCTTCTTGAAGAACAATTACGACGCTGTATAGTGGCCGAGTCGCAGAAACTGAGGCCAAGAACGCCGTCGCTGCATATTTAGAATTTTCGCGTCCCGAATACCTCGGAACCCCGTAGATTTTGGGTATCAATGAAATTTGAATATCGCCGTAAAGCACTCGGTTTTGTGGATTCACGCAGAGATACGCGGCACGGACGTTTCCTGAATTGCTGAGCGCGGAACCGCTCGGGCTATATCGGGAGAGGTACTCGCAATACTTCAGGCCGAATGTGTCAGCTTCCTCTCCGTTTTAAAATGATTTTCGTTTTCCCTCTGTACCGTAAAAGCTATTGAACACAGTCGAGATCTTCTCTCAAAATACTATCGTCGGAAGCAATAATATTCCCCCCCCCCTTCCCATATCTTTTCTACTTGAAAAATGTATACTGGAGATTTTGGAATAAGTATATATATTTCGACCGTGTTTTAAGAGAGAATATTCAATAAGCTCGTGCTGCTTCTGTTGAGGTCGTAGAAGTAATCGATATTTAATTGCACTCCTATCGTCTTTCATTGAAGCGCAAATTAAAATGAAACGGCAACGCTGAGTACCGTAAAGTAAAATAATAAAACATCCACAAATATTTAAATATCGATTTTTATTTTTATTTTGCTCGCGCCCCACTTTCTTCCCGTAGCAATTTATGGGAGGAAATTGATTTTTCCTATGATGAATTCGCCAATGAATGAATGAAATAGGAATGATCAAATAAGAAACGAGGAAAAAATACACGTTTAATCTCGAGAACGTATCTATTCGACGGAAAGTTTTTCATTTTTAATGCATTTGTGATATTTTAACATGTGATACGTAGAACTTTATATTGCGAAACAAATATGGTAATAAAATAAAGGTAGACACTTTGAAATTATAACAAATAACGACATACACACTTCACATTACGTGGATATTGAGATAATAAAATGGGGTCAACCCCGTGATATATGTAAGCATAATTAATGATATGGATTTTAACGTCAGAATAATGCGATTTAATTTTTCAAGAAAAACGACATTTATATATGATTCTCTTTTCCTCTTTTTAACTAATATTTTAATTAAGTATAATATTGTAACTTAAATGCTATATTATAAATTATGTTAATTTTTTAATACATTGTTAATATTGCGAATTTCTTGTATTATTTCTGAAAAACTTGTTCCTCTCTAAATTATCTGTTCATAGAAGAATTGATAAGATTTTAAGTTATAGCGCTTGCTATAATAGTTTAATAGCCTATGCAAATCAATGAACGAGTGTATAACGTAAATTAATTTCAGGCAAGCTAGTACGTTTAATGAAAAATGTATTTAGCATCCAGAAAGTGAAGATACCAATTTCGGACATCACTATTTTTTAGTTTGTTGCGATTTTGCTGCTTTTATAGCACTGCACGATAAATAAAGTTAGTTGTTCTGATATAGTTTAAAACACGAACAGGCAGTTTTTTAAAATAACTAGATGTGCACACAAGGATGAGAACGATTTGTTTTTATTGCAGATTAAAAGCATCTGCTCCGCTTTAATAGCGATACACAGCGCGGACTCATAACTCTCTTGACTATACAATATATGACATGCTAAAGGTCAAACTATAAATCATTTCTCTCAATTTACAAGAAGCGATTAAATTTTGCTTCATTATTAATTTATTTTATATCATTTAATTTATCAATACGTGACTCTCTGATAATATCGCCTCTCCCCCAAAATTTCGTCAAATAAATCTACTATAGTAAATTCAGCAAGCCCGAAAGATACTCAATCGTTTCAAAACGATTTGTTTAACATACTTCTTTTTTTACGATAAATAAATGGCGAGTGTATCGATATAATCTCCTATAGATGCAGGTAATTTTGCTTTAAAAACTTTTCCAAGAACAAAAATTCTTAAGGAAGATAAATACTCGAAAGTTATTTAACGATATTCCGAGATATTTTCTGAATCTTGGAGCATAATAGGTGCTTTGTCGCTATGCGTTAACACACATCTCTTTGTTACTGCGTTGCTCGCTATATTCCTGAAACACAATACGGACATATTTCATCCCCGGTGCTACTCTCGGTTTTGCTACACCTGCTACGGTCGCGATATTCCGCCTGACGTTAAAGTTTATACACTTTTTGTTCTCCTCCCTCAACCTCCCGTTTCGAACCCGTTCTTTCCGGTATTTTCGTGGATCCGCTTTCGAACGTTTTTAGGACACGCGTGTTGGGGAAATTGATGTCCCGAACGTTAAGCTTTGTAAATAAGAGCTGAGGGTTGATCCTGCCTCTCTCACGGATAAATTTTGACGCGAGTCAACAAAAAGGAAAGTTACGCAGATGAAATATTTAATAGCCCAGTAATGCATTATTGATATTCGCATTATTGATTATCCGCAAGGTTGCTAGTGTGCCCTTTGTTTTGTATATTAACCTTTTTCATTATAATCCGTGATTATCCAAATACATTTTTAAATTCTTAATATATGCATATCTCGATAGAGTGCTCGGCAGAGCTTTATTCAACACACTTTTCGAACGTCGTAAATCCAACGCTTCTGAATTTCAATAATCCAACATTCTCGGATTTCATCAATTTGACGTTACAACGTTACACAGATGGGATATTTTTCATCTTACGACTCCCAGACCTAACTTTGGACAATTTAACCTTCATGTTTTACGAATCGATTTCTTTTGAAGGATGGTAACGTCTAAAATTTCTTACAATTCCAGCTGTTCCGTCGCAGTAGAGAAAGCTGTAAGCGGAAATTAAAGTAAGAACATTTATTTTACAAGCATCCAATTAAGTTTGCAGTTGAAAGTTTTTAACAATGATGTAACAGTTTTAGTAGATTCACTTCTTTGAAACTGAAGCGTTCAGAAATACAGTGTGAGTAAAATTCATAATTCTTGTGTATAATAGAAATCTATAAAAATCCACTTTATGTATTTTTCATAGTTATTGAACATTCGGTTTTGCAAGCACGTTTGCACAATTAAATAAAAAAAATTGAATTCTATAACTCTATTTTATTATATATATGTATATACCTATATGTAAATTAAAAGTCCACACGTTTTGGTTATTCATCTCAAAATGCCGACAAAAAATGAACGAGGAATTAGTCAACGTAGATTTCAATTTTCAATATCGCGTTTTATATCATCGCGAAGGAAACGAATTCACGGTTCTTCTTGCGGTTCCCGAATTCTCGCGTGTAAAAACTAAATGGAAGACACTCGTGATTGACATTCGGTAAATGCGATCCGTGCCTTGGAAGAGGATCGAAACCGTGCGTCGGGTTTCTAGTTCGAACGAACGGTCCGATTGAATGGGGAGAGGCAGAGGGCGGAATCGCGAAACAGTACAATGTATCGCGGACCGAGATGGGAAACGCGTTTCTAGAGAAAACGTTCGATCGGCTCCAATCCGCTCAAACAACGGCGAATTTCGCAGATGGTCGGCCCGGCCGGCGGGGAGAGCGCGTGTGATTAGGCGCTGATTCCATTACAGGATGTTTGATTCGCTTGTCAGTGAATCTCGAGCATGTGCATCGTCAAGCTTGATTTCCATCGGCACACATTAACGCACGATACATCGTTGCGCGCTGTGATGCTTCCGAACTGCGTTGTAACTTCCCCGAAACGGGAGCGGGGAGGAGAGGGGAGAAGGAGAGAGGGATCCGGTACATCGAGATGATTGCCGGAAGCAATTTTATCCCGACATGATATAACTGCGCGTCCGCAGATTAGGAATTTAATCGGCGCGAATGAACATTTTCAATTCACTGGCTCGTCCGTACAAATTGGGGAAGGCTCGATGACGGAAACGGGGAAATGTCGAAATTACAAAAAGTGCCGGTTTTTTTTGTCAAGAATATCTCTCTTTATATCGGGACAGGGTGTACATCTGTATACATATTTACATTCAGATACTTTTTGTACGCGTCCGTTATATTAGAAGGGACGGTGGTGCTGATCGATTGTGCGCCCGATAATCTCGTGTTGGTAGAGAGAAGAGTGGCGGAAGGACTAGGGCGGGAGAGCGAGGGGGGTATGGAAGAGAGAGAACGGTCGCCATTTCGTTTTCATATATATTTTTTCGGGTGATTTCACAGGCGATTATTTCCACATTCTTCATACGCGAAACTTCGCGTTGCCTGACCGATCGATCGGCATGTCGGGATATCTCTTTTATAAAAGTATCCGCGAAATGCGAATCTTCCTGTTTAATAAGTTTCTCGGCGGTGAATACTTCACGCATAGTAAATCCTTTACATTCCACGTTGGATCTTGGAATGGCGGTATTTGCGGTTTGATACTTCATCCTTATCTGAACTTATCGGCGCGCCCGCGCCGCTCTGTTTAATAATTAAATCTCTGGTCGCTTTTAGCATTTTGCCAAGTATTGAAAAATGTGATTAAGTTTTAATTAATAAAATACATAAAAATGTGTACAAAGGGCGCGCACGATGATATTTAACTTTAGCATATGAACCTTTCCCTAATCATAATTTTAGAATCACAGCAATCATAATTCTCTCGTATTTAATTTAATTTAAAACGAAACGAATTACATTTTTTATGTAATTTATTAATTAAATTTTGATATAAAGGAAGCTGTGAGTGCAGTAATTCTGTAACTATGGTTAGGTGAAGAAAGCTTTTTTTGTGCTAAAGTTAATATGATTGCAACAGATTCTGTCCGTGTCATTAATGAAATTATTTACAGCAGGATAAAAGTAAAAAAAATCTTTGTAATCTTGTAGATGATAAATATGAATCTGTAATGAAACGCGGGGTTCAACTGCATTGCAGAATAATCTCTAATAGTCGCTGCGCACAAAATAATAACTTTTTACGTGTCGTCGAGTACTTTTTATCCAAAACTGGTTCAAACGCGGTAATTTAACCCTTTAATCTTCTTATCGTTTTGGTAATCATGTCGGAACAATTTCCAATTTACTCGCCGACGAGGTAGATACGAGCAACTGAATATCATTACGTATATATATTTCGTGCGTTCCACGTGTTTCGTTGTTTGCAGTTGCATTATTTTCATTAAATGCAAAACGGTGTTCCATTACAACGGTCTTTGTTACGACTTAATTTGTTGCTTCGGTGACCTCCTTTTTGGAACGTATCATCGTGTAATAGCCTTTCAGCCTCGGCACCACTTATGTCGGTCGATAATTCCACTCGCTACCGTAGAAGCGTATCGCAAAGTTATCAATGAATATCGTTTGCCTTTACACAGTTTTTCACTAACGCGATATAAAAAAGTACGAGATAAAAAATATTAGCGATTTCGATACAGCGACGCGATTTAGAAAGCAAAGTGATGTATTATCGGAATTATTTTTACTAAGAAAAATATATATACAAATATTTTTACAAAATGACAAGTTTCGAGAGGAAAAATAGAGAGACTGCGAGAAAGATTATATAATCGCGAGCAGATGTCGAATATTCCGAACGATTTCAGATGAAAATTCGAATCGCGCGTCTGGTGAACCGAGAAGAATGTCTTCATAGAAATTTCTCACGCGCGGGTCTCGTTCTTCTCGTTTTCGCGCTTTTCTACTCGGTGTAAAACCCGATAACTGTTTTGGAGAAAAAGTTGTTCGAGCGCTTGAGAATACGGCCACCAAAGATAGATCACCGGAAGACAGCTGAAGGATAAAAAGAAGTCTGACCAATCGTTATATTTCTAGAGCTCTAAAAGTCAGGGTATTTAGTAACGCGCGTTATTCGCCTTCGCAATTCGTTTATTGTCATGGCAGCAATAAACTATCGTACGAAAATTTATTCGCTTGCTTATACCTAAAAAAGTATGCGTCGTTCGAATATTATTTCTTTACCACGCTTGTGCCTTGTTTAATTAAAGTGCTCGTTTTCAAAGTTCAAAGACACAAGGGAAATCTGATGGTTATTTAAATTTACGTGATATCAGAAATGCGAAATAAAGGAAACACCACTTAATTCGAACGTGTTTCGTGAAAAGGTAGGCCGGCCGTTTGCATAAACTGTCTTTAACGTGGTTAATTGCCTCGTGACTGTGGTTGCGTACCGAAAGCTTTCATAAGCTCGCGCTCGCAGCTAAGACAATAGAGAGCCGTGAAATCAGATTACGCTCTAACGTTTATCTACATTGCCTTCTAAAATTTCGTCGAGAGTTACCTGACTATAGTCTAGAATTGTAATTCTGAAGCGCGCATTGGGTCTTTTTTTTAACCACAGCAAATATGCTACACTTTTCCCGCAAACTCCTGCGTCTGGTATATAATTGGTACTCCGGGTATTAATCCGGATAACAATCCGGGTATTAATCAGAAAATTCATTCAATGTCAGCCTCTTTCCTCATCGGATTAGCGGAATGAATCTTATTTCTTTACCATGCTTGAAACGGACCTGTCGTCGTCTACTCGTCGACTTTATGAATTTATCGGTGCCAAGTAATTTTTCATCGAAAAACCCCTTTTCGTCAAGATTCCTGCGGGACCACAAATGACTCTGAGATAAATGAGAGCGACGTGAAAAAAGCCTCAACACTGATATACAAATTGTATGACATAAACGAATCTTTCTTTCTTTTACGCGCGAATAGCGATAAAAGTGTTAATAAATGAGACGGAGGAAAGCGTTCGTTAAATAGCAAAATTTAAATATTCTGAGGAGGGTATCTTTTAAATTTAATTGAAATACATTTGTACGTGTGTATTTTTGAATCTTGCTACATCTAATATTTTAGTTACGTAAAACCCCAACGCCGATTTTTATCCTGACAATATCATAAAAATAGACATAAAATCGTTATCGCTGCATCACTCGCGTTTAAGGGTATAGATCGTATTGCACGATTGATTGTTATGCACAATTCTCTATTGTTAACTAACGTTAATGTTAATAGTTTCGCAAAGATTACAATACGTAATTTCTCGATGACAGCAATCACTGTAATATTTCTGTCTACTGCAAAATGTACAAATGTAAAATCTACGGTTTGTCGTGAGCGTGTGGACGGACGATTAAAATAGGAAAAGCGATTACTCGTCCGTTGGACTCTTGGCGAGCATCCATTACCGCTATTTGACAAAAGGATTCATTACGGAAATACTGAAGGAATTACCGCGTGGATCATTAATTTCCGGCTGAGTACGGCCGATATTCCTCGTCTCCGTGATACTATTGCACATTGTCAATACTCGTTGAGTATTGACGCAAATATATACGCTACTGACGCGTCGATCTAGATGCATTGATATGAAATTGAAATGGCTATTATGCTTTACTCCACCATAGTGCTTCGCGCGCTTTCGATCGACTGCGTTCATTTCCACAGGCAAAAGGGAGAAAAAGGGAGGGAGGGAGAGAAAGGGGGGGGGAGGGAGGGAGGGAGGGAGAGAGAGAGAGAGAGAAAAAAAGAGAGAAAGAGTGTGTGTGTCGCTAAGACTCCCTGGCAAGCAAGCAATAATTTTAATCTTCCCGTTTCCTATTACACATTTTACGTCGGATAAATAAATCGTAATGAATAGATGCAAGCAATTATCTGACGCCATTCATGAATTATTCATTATCCCGATGGGATATTGGAATATCGGAAAGTCCTTGCGATCGCGCAACGGATAAATATAATAAACGCTGAGGTCGGCGTATATACAATGAACAGTAGTATAAGTCTAAAACGAGAGCGTCGCCATGACAACTCATTCGCGGCGAACGCGCGATTTTAGCATGTATACCGTTTTCGAATATAATGTCACGATTATATATGATCGTGCTTCTCATTACGAGCATAAGAATAGCAAATACTTCCCTTTTCGTATTTTCCGTCCGTGCGAGTTTTGAGATACCAAAGAGGAAGAGGATATCATTAAAAATAACGAGGCAAGTCGAGGTAACTCGTAGTGGAGTAACGGGACGTTGAAAGTAATCGAGCTGATGAAGTAATTAAGACAATCGAAGTGTTGTCTTAGCCAATCCCGAAGGATCGGGCGCAATTTATAATCCGCTGTCGGAACACGACTGAATTTTCCGTCCTGGCGTTGTCTGCGATTATCTGAAATTCATTCAGTCGTCGTCGCATAAACCCGCCAATTTAAACGTACCTGCAAGCGACGCGAAAGGATGTAACCGAGCTCTTGTGCATTTCATTTCAATTCGAAACCGAAGCCCTACGTTACGTGGCCGGGCCGGTTAGTCTGCGTTAAACGATCGCCCTTTGAAATCCATGTGTTGCCACATTGCCGCCCATAAATTAGACCGATCGTGCGTCCGCTAGCTGTTTTCGAGTGGATAAACGCTTAGAAATGGCCGCGATAATTCTTCGCGCCGTTGGAACTTTGGACATCACGTTGACACCCACAAGTGTTAAATGTTACTGCGTTTTAGAAAGTTTATGACTAAAATAAAATGTAGAATCTACCTACATAGATAAAATATCATATATGTTTTGGATACACAAATTGCATTCAGATTAAAACGTAATATATACGAGAAATTAATAATAATCGAAAAATTGATAATAAAATAGTTATAATAAATAGAAGAATATAATTAATTAAATATATTACTCTGTAGAAAACCTCGTCATTTTTATTAATCCACAATGTAGGAATATACATATATGAAACTTGTAAATGAACGTGTAAATCAAAAAGCATGCGCACAAAAGATGATACAAGTTTTATTGAAGATAAAGATAGTATATATATGTAGACCTTCCGATTAATAGAATATATATGAAAGGAGATATAAAAAAAACAGAAGAGAATATTGAAAAAATGGTTGATAAAAGTTCGTTTGATAAGTATGAAATCTTTCTTCTTGTATATTTTCTCTTGAAAAACACCGGGATTTCCACAAATTATTTGACCAACGTAAGAAAGTAGGTAGGTCTGAAGTGATATAGAAGCCGGAAAATCCCACAGAGGATTTGCGAATCGTGAGAAAGCCACAGACTTGAAGTAGCATAGCAAATTGAAGACTCCGAGGGGGACTGTACGTACAAAGTCGTAGGAGATATATTTATCAATATGTGCACGCAATATCGAATTTGTGATGTTCCCCTTCAATCACAAATTCTTCCACGTTTGAATCAAGTTTGCGAACTTTAAACTGCAGCTTTTAAATTGCAGCGGATATCACTTCAGATCCGACAATGATACGGGCGTCAGTAAATATATAACAAATTTCTGCCTCGTTTTTAATCCAAAATCATATCAAAAATATAAACGTATCGAGAATATACGGTATTGAAATGAAATCATAATGAAAATTAATTATATAGAATTACACAAAATTATAAAATTTGAAACTTGTCAGATACAATAAAAGAGAATAAACATGTTAAAATACAATAGACTGATTGAAATAATGGAAAAGAAAAGTATTATCCAAATCGTGAATAATATCTATATATCTACGAAACAATAATTAGCTCATCCGGTATAAACTAGAAAGTCACTTTTTCTTTTAAATCATTATTCGAATCGTAAATAATATTTGTGAAACACATGTAGAACCTTTAGTCCACCCGGTGTGAGCTGAATCCCGATATTTTCCGGAGATGCAGTTGATGTCCTGCGGTCACTGCGACTCGGTAAAATGCGACTGTAAACCGCAAATTCGAAGTGAGATCATTACATGGGCTCGAAACCGACGGATGCTCTTCGCTGCAGTTGCGTAACTCGGTTTCCGTAATTTAGCTCGATCAATCAGATTTCTGCGTAAACGTTTTGCAGCCACATGCGCTATCCTGAAAGGTAAGCGCGTCTAAAAAAGTGGCTTCTATTTGTTTTCATTTGCCATACAATGTTGGTATAAATCGAGTCAATTTTTTTTATTTTTAACACATTTACATTTTAATTATAAATGTATAAAAAGGTAACGAATTTAATATTTCTTGAATAGAAAAGACTTGAAGTTAATAATTTTAATGAAGTAGTAGAGTTGTTAATGTTTATATTCAACCAAATCGAATGTTATATGTGTTATATCTAATTTAACATATGATTAAATTTAAATTAAATTTCTAAATGTACATGTTTATCACATTTCTCTCAAATATCAATTGCTATATTTAATTATTTAATAACATTATTTAATAACATTAATTAGTTTGCTGCCCTACATAATACAAACTGTTTCAATTGTCATGATGGATCTTAAATTGAAAAGATCCTTAAAACAACGCGAAACTTTGTCTCGTAAAACGAAATATTATTGTGTCCCTGTGTATTATAACGAGCAGGTTATATACATCCGGGCAGTAATATCGATTAGGTAAATACGCGTAATCTAATCATACGATAAAGTGTGGCCCCGTGGTATATAAACGCTATATCTCAACCATATCGCAAATTAGGATAATTTAATAAGCGACAAAAAGCGAGCTGCCGCTTAGAAATTCGTTGAACGGACGAAATGTTGTCGATCCGCCGCGCGCCGTTACGTTTACAATAAAATATTTAAATGCCTAGCGAGGTTCCATTGGGAGCGAGGGGAAGCCCCCTCGATTGATCGCCCATCGAAAGCACGAAAATAGTGGATACGCGAGTGCTGGGAGGTCCGATCGATGGCCGAGCTGTACTACTGGAAATCTCGAGGGCACTCGGTCGCGGGCCGTAGCAGTTCGGATACGCGAAGTGGCGTTACCGCGTTGGACTCGCTTACCGAGTCACCAATTGCTCTACTTAACGCTTGCTAAATCCAACTTTCATCGACTTTAAGCTCGGACCCGTTTCTTCCAATCGAAATAAGTACTTTGCACGTAAGAATATCGGTAAGATATTTTTACACATATAAATCTATCAACTTGCTATCAGATTTATAGAGAATTATGTACTGATGTCCGAATTTAAAAAATATTTGATTTTACTTATAATTTTGTTATTATACATGTGTAAAGAAAAACTATTCTCCATGTTAACATAACTATGATAATAAACGACATTGATATGCCAACAGCGAATCCAAGATTTTATGTAAAAATTTATATTTGAGAATATTGTATTGTAAATTTTTTGCGATTTAGCGTGCATGGTTTCCTGGAGAGTCATAATAATATTTTCAACAATCGCGAATAATACTGTGCTATTGAAATTCGAGGCACGATCGACCGATTGCGTTCTAATGCATTACGATGCGTTTCTGCCGAAACCATGAAACTGCTTTGTTAGGTAAAAGCTATAGGAAACTTCCGAAACAAGTAATTAAATCCCGATAATTAATGATCTTCGTTAATCAACGATTTTATAATTATATCCATGGCGAAACGCTGTGCCACCATCCCGCGAGCAATTTCAACGCCTTCATTATACTAATGGATCTTTCAACCCACAGCAAATGTTGGGATAATATCAATTCAACAAATACATTGCGACCTACACATTTCGGAAGATATCGCTATAGTAGTGTAATGCATGTACGACAAGTTTAAAAAATATTCGAATATTATATTACTATTTTATTGGAGCTGAAATAGAACAAAGCATTTGAGGGCTTTGCAATTAAATTTGAGAGAGAGAGAGAAAGAGAAAGAGAAAAGCTCCTGTTCTTTATTTTTGACTAATTGCGACTAATGAGTTCGTGCGAGAAAAGTTAATTTCGAATGTTTAGAGACGTAAGCCTAATATTTTTAGATGACAGAGTAAAGCTTTTAAAGCACTTTTAGAATAAAAGCTCGCGCCTTATTTTCGTAGATTTCCTCTCACTTTTGCGGAACTTGTCGGAACCCGCGGATTCAAGTTACTTACCGTAAAGATGACCATCAATCTTCGTTGCGTATCTTTTATCCGAATTATTTCGATTGAATGGCCATATGATATATGATACGCGACAAAACAAACTCTCAGATTGGAGATGTGAACACTTTATTGATCAAATCTCGGCGATAAATCATTGATTTTAATTTGTTTTCGTGCGGTCAGATTATGAATGATATATTTTTTTTATTAAAACACGTTCTTTGTATGTTTACTACAACAAATATATGATATACTTAGAAATAGTAGCTTTACACAACATCACAATTACAAAACTATCATATATTTAAATAATAGATCAATTTTCAAAGTTTTTAGATAATTTTCTACAAATTAACTGAATTAGGTGTATGATTGATTCTTAAGCATTTGTACATTTTATTTGTCATACTTTTATATGGAAAAATTTTTTATTAAAGAAGAATTATATATAAATAAGAATTATATATTAATATTGTATTTAGATTTTTTTATTTGTTAATTAAAACGTATCTATATCAACAAGTATTGGATCTATACCTTCGTGGTTGCTTTTTGTTATAAGGGAAACAACATATATTTTTACATCTCCGTTATTATATATAAAATATATAAAATATCATATTTATTCATTTGGCTAATAACCGTTTACTTTGCTATCGAAAATGTTTTTATTTGAGGTTGTTCTCGGCGAAAAAAATATTCGCTCATTCAAAGTCATTTTAAAATTGCACAGTTTGCGAAAAGAGTCACTATTTGTGCAAATTCTGGGTGGATTAAATATTAAATGATTGACGTAGTAGACGAGATTGCTTGAATTTTATTTAACTGCGTAGTCGGGATTTAACACTGACATTGCAAATAAGGTAAAAGATGCAAAAGACGCTTTGGATGGGCGAGAGATCAGAAAGCAATCTTTCTTCGCAGGTCGTATTTTTTCTAGGTTGCGCGCACGTGCGCGCGCGACCGTATGGCAAAGGAGCAACCCTCAAAATTTCTTAAGATCCTTTTTTTGTCAGGTTGCATAAATGGGTTTGGCATAAATGGGCCGGGCTAAAAGATATTCTGAGACTCTCTTTCTCATTCTGGCGATGTCGCCAAACAGAAATTCTCCCTGTCGTGTTCTTTTTGTCACGTCGGCTTATCTCTACAAAATTCAACAAAGATGGATCGTACCTCGTTTGCCCTGAATTTGTTAATAAATTTTTATGTCGTCTTTTTTCCATTCCCTTTTCCTAACTTGGCCCCGAAAATGAAGATAGACACGCGATATAAATGTTCAAAGCATTTTATCCGAATCTGATCGAAACTAATCAGAGAGAGAAAGAAAGAAAGAAAGAGAGAATTGCGTATATATACATAATTAATATCGTAAACAATGTATAAAGTTATATAATATAAAATATTATTAATTATATATTATTGTATAAATACTATCTCAACCATGTATTTTTTACAACAAATATATTTATATTTTATTTACGTGTGATACGAAATAAAACGATTTGCGTCAGGTACGTTTTAATTCGCAGCTATTCCTAATCTTTTCACAACTCGTCGTGATTTCGGATTGAAAGTTGTACAATTGCATTCCCCACGAAGAGATATATACGCGCTTGTTTGTTATCAAACCAAACGCGGTTATTTAGCTCGCGTTGGCGAATAGAAAACGGGACACATTGTCCCGATGCCGCTAGGCGAAAACGACTTTAATTGATTCCTTAAATTGCGCCGCGCACCCTCACGTCGACGGTTGGCGGAAACGTGCCGCGTAGACGGTGGATTTGAATAGACAGTATGTCGACGGGGGCGCGCAGGCGGGCGTGGTGAAAAGGAAAGAATGAAAGGTTACGAGAGAATCGCGGGGGTGCAGGCGAGGACGAGAGCGCGGCGCGGCGGGGCGAGGGAGAAAAATAGAAATGGGTTCAGCAGTTAATATCGGAGTGAATAGAGGACCAATCGGTATGAACCGAAGCGGAATGACCTTATTGCCGGACCTGAACCTATCTCGCTATCCAGTGTTTCTTTTTTCTTTCTTTTTCTGTGTATGTGTGTGTGTGTGTGTTTTACATTTTATCATTCAACGGAGAGAGTCAAATTTAGTTGCCCTCGTTCGGATTTGTCCTCATAGTACGTTCGTTCATCTCGATAACGCCGCCTTCATCTCGGCAACGAACTCGAAAAAGTTGATTTCAGTGAAAAAGATGGAAGACGCGCAGGGAAACTTTCCACTCGCCTTTCTCTCTCTCTCTCTCCCGTTTTTCTTATCTCTCCTGGAGCGTGTTGATTTAAGTTTGCCCGCTGTCTTTTTCTCCTTCCCTCTTCTCTCTATCTGTCTCTCTCTTTCTCTGTCTCTCCGTCTCTTTTCCGTACGTAAGTTACGTTCCGTGCGAGTCACATGAATTTTCGAGCAGACAAAGAATTTTATAGCAGGATCAAATTATTCATATACGATACGTTGAACGGGTGGAATAGTGGTATAAGTCATATTCATCTCATTTTGCGGAATAAAAGGATTTGCGAATGTACCTAATGTAAAATCCAACTGATCTCCACCGCGGAATTTTTCCATGGTTCTGTGAGGAGAGAAATTGGTGATTTTCTGTCATAATGAAATAATACGTGTACGGGAGATGATATATATGCGGAAATTTGACATTGGTTACGTACACCGATGTAGTGCCGAGTGCCGAGAGTATCGCAAATTGAATTGATATTTTGCATTTGGTGTCCCACCGACGTTCCGGACGTTACTACAACGTCATTTTTACAATATCGCAATATATTCCTAGACTTAACAAGACTTAACACGCTTGTCCGTGCAAAATTGGTGTACGAGACTCGAGCAATTTTTATGCATTGGCTTTACGTACGAGTGAGCGCGTAAAGATGTTCAATATCGCCCTTCGCCTCTTTAAAGCGGTTATTTCATCGATAATTCATCCAACGTACTATTTATCGCCACTAACATCCAAATCCTGCATAATAGTCGAGTAATCGAGTAGTTGATAAATCATTGCTCACGTGATTATGCATATTACGATAATCATACTATTTAATTATTCCGTTCCGCGTATGCGTAGGGACATTTTGATGAATTCCTGCCAGAAATAATAGATACGTGAATTACAGGGTTTACTGTTACATTTATCCCGACCTATTATTAAGAGCAGATTCATATATAGGTATATATATATATATATATATATATATATATATATATATATATACCTACATATATGACGGAAATACGACAATATTAGTTACATATTAATAACAGATGGAACGGAAGACAAACGGATAATCACGTCTTTTGTCTTCAAATTCGAATTCATTCTACCAATTATTATCAGATCATTGCATTTACCATCCAACTGCGAACCTTTATCTTTATCTTTATCTTTATCATTATTATTCTGACATATTTAGTCAAAATTATTGCGAAGGCAAGAACAATTTATTCTACTTTGGTCTCTATCGCCCCGCCATGCCACTGAAACAATTTTGAGCAAGATAAAAGACTGTTCATTCGAACTGCGCTCCTCGAGGCCAACATACAAAAACAGGTAACTCTGCATGTCAATAGACAAATACAATTTCTGCAAATCTATTATATGCATACATCTCGCAATAAATTTCACTCCCTTGACATGCGCGTGGCGAGATATTTATGGACTTGACTTGACGCGCTAACGGATGATGTATTTATAAAAAGAGACAGACACGCACCTTTTTTCGGTGAGAAATAAAAAATTTAAATGGAAATCGAAACATAAAATAGAAAATGTGCTCTTTTTTCAGTTAGTTTAATATGATTTTGCATTTAATATGTATTTAACGTTTATTACCTTACTTTATGATATGAAATATTTTTATTACAATATTTTATGAAATATTTTGATATATACAAAATTACATTAAAGATAAAAAACAATTTGCATGTTTTCCTTCAGAGGATATTCTCAGCTTACGAATATTTTTGCGAATTATGATTCAAATTACAATCAAAATGCAAATTAACTTTCATTAACTTGAGCTTCTAACGGACTCATGTTGGAACGATGGCTTAGGTAAACTTTATGCGTCAGTTACACGCGAGGTTACGAAGAATCTCACGTGTCTGAAACTTTAACAGCATTTATAAACGCGCATCGTCTACGAGAACACGTTGTCTTCATTTGACGGCCGAGTATAAGTTTCTTTCTTGGAAACGTGTTTCGTGCACAAAAGGCGCCATTGAAACACCGTGTGCCATCGATCGGCGAAATTCTCGGCATTGAGTGTCTCATATCCTTTGGTTCTTATTTATGACCCGCCATAAATCGTTTTGTACGTTCAGCCACGCGCGCGGATGCGACGCGACTAACGTCGCTCCTCGAAAGTACCCCATATCAACGGATATGTTCGGATCGGCCGAGGATGCCGTCCATCGCTACGGTTTTACTACTGCGAAAATCTGATCGACGTGCGCGCAATGCTTACTTTATGGTATGGTTTTACAGTGTGATACAATCGACACGACGAGTTGTTATTAAAATTTTTCAAGATTTTCTTTAACAATCACAATTATAACAATACAAAGTCCAGAACTGCCCTAATAATTCTCCCATATAATTATATATGTTTAACACAATTGAGTAAAAAAGCTCACACTCTTTCCTTTCTTCTCTCGGATATATCAGCAATTAGTCAACATGAGTTTAAAAATAGAAATGTTCGTGTTACTGTTGATTTACAGCTATTGCCGACTTTTTACAATTTTCCAAACGAGATATTCCACACGGACAATATTCGCACGCTACGGAATATATGTACATGCTCTGTCAATATTGAAAAGATCAATTATACGTTGATTTTCATTTTATTCGCTCAATTCTACAACTTTAAATAACATTGCATGGGCGGGGCGTTAATTTTTGCAAGGGAATGAAGAGAAAAGGTCTTTAAGATCATATGTTAAATGACATTGGAAATTACGTTGAAATTAGTTTTAACGTCTACGATATGCACGGCGCTCGTTTTATTTCTTTAAATACACATTTTCAAATTTCTTTTTATAACGCAAGAAATTTTTCTGAAGCAATCTTGCTTTTCACGAAATCTTGTTTAATTAACTTGAGAAATAATTACGCGAAAGTTTTCCTTGTAACGCAAACAGTTAGACATTTCATATTCCATTTATGTCTTCTGCATCCTGTAACATATTGCATGCACACAAGTTATTACTTTCATTATTGTAATTAGTTAAATATGTCATATATTTTAATAATAATAATATCTATTAATAAATTAATAATAATATTAATTTTAATAATAATATTAATAAATTAATAGAAAAAATTAAATTAATAATTAAATTTTTATTAATTAATTTAAATAATAATTAAAAAATAAATTATTTGAAATAATAATATATACCGCATTTAAGTGTCGATTCTCAATAGTTGTATCTCATGATTTTGTCTGAACTTTATTTCCGGATTAATAAATTAAACTGTTGGCGATTTATGATGTTGGTATTTTACCTGAATTGACAAAAAATAATGTTCTTAAAAAGAGAAAGTTAATATAAATTTTCGTAAAAAACAGAAAGAAAGAATAAGAGAAAATAAGAATTGATTTTTAAACAATGAAATATTTTCTTCTTCTTTTACAATTTCTATGGACATTAATCACAATGTTACGAAAATAGCTAATAATGAAGTAGCTCATAAGACAATTGGAAAATAAATAAAAAGGTGCCTGCTAATTAATATTAACGGTTTGACATTTACGGCATTATTCAACAACGATCTCGATTAATTTCCTCTGTGAGGACGTCCGAGAGAATAAGAGTCGCGAGAAGCGCGTTTGCCGACTGATATATCTTTGACTTTAACCGCACGTCTCTCGAGATCCGTGTTGTGTATGGGCTTACAACCGCCGCCTTTACAGTCACCGGTTTTACTACCGCGGGAATCCAATGTATATAACGTCGTCTGAGTCGTCTCGACAACCATAGCAATCTGCGAAAAGGCCAACAGCCCTGTAAATCGGCGAAGTTCCCCTCGGGCGCGACGGTCTCTGCGCGATTACTTAGCAGCAGGACGCACACGCGGGGCGTCACCCCGATGTTCCCGAACTCGACGGCGCGGGCGTTTCGCGGCGGAATTCCGCGGTGTGGCATCCGTCCCCACAAAGCTGATACTTATACGTCTCTTAGACGCGAAACGTGCACAAACTGCTACCGAGGTATATACTCGGCCCCGTGACCTCCGGCGATGTTAAATGCCAGACAGGGCTTCCCAGACGAGATTGTAAACCTCTTCGATTTCTCATTGCGCTCACGACTCTCCCGTCTAGCCAGAGCCGACTTGCGAAGTCGAGAGAGACTAATACTTTTATTATTATCATTTCTGTCTGCTATTGCTATATTGGACGCTGAGTATCGATACTTTTATCTGATTGCTCAGAACAGATACATTTGGATATAATAATTGTTTTATAATATATATAACATATATTCGGATATAATACCTATGTCTTATAATGTGTTTTATATTAATATATATTTTTAAATATATTATAACTTATAATATTTTGTTTAATTTTTTTTTATTTATCTCTTCTGCTTATTATCACGCAAAATTAACAATAAGTATTATATATGATTGGGGAGCATCAGAAAGAAAATACATTAGATTTTTATTTCTATTATTAAAGATGAGTCGTTCTTCGAATAGCTTACTTTATTACCAGAGATATCAAAACTGACAGATGATATATCTATTTATGAATAATATAGCTACAGGATGATATAGGTATAACTTAATTGCGTCTCTCTCTTCAAAGCATTAACTTCTTATTCCCTGAAGTTCGTTTTTATCGAACTGCTATACTAAGATATAAGTATTGTATTCTCGCTCTATCTTTCACCTTATTGTATTCTCAGTTGTAATAATATCTATTTTCGATTAACTTGAACGTGTAGTCCGAACGAAGTAAAATTTCAATGTCATTTCAAAAATCACTTAAAAAGTCGCTTGATATCCTAGTAATCCTAGTAAGAAATGCAAAACCATCTCCTTCTGTTTTATACAAAACTTTCTCGCGATCACGTTGGATCGAAGCAGAGCGGACTGGTCCCTATTGGCTTCTTGTTCGGCATCCAATTTCAGAACGAACCGGAAAATAGGTGGCTGAATCGTACGTTGGCGCAAAGCCTGATCGCTTGTAAAGTTGGAATCTTTACAATAATATCGCAAAATATGAAATTTGTCTACAACACCATTTGATTACTATCTTAGGAAGTTTTAATGTTGCAGGGAATAGACTATTTCGAAATCAAGAAACTTTGAAAAAGAAGAATCGAAGAAAGATGCTTCGCGGAATAGCTAGTTTGATTTCAATTAAAAAATATACGCTATTTTAACATTCAATTTTGCAGCTATTTTAGTATCCGCGTAAGTTATAACCGTAACAAAAAAATTTCGCCTTTTTTTATCTACAAAATACAATGAGTACAGGCCACGTAATATATAAAAGTTGACAAATATATTGCGAGCGCGTTTTATCCTTTAAAATTAGCTATATTTAATACCGTTGTTCTTGTTTCTGACGCATATAAATGCAATCGCACGTTGACCACAGTAATTTTTTTTTTGTTATTATTTGGAATTAAATCGCTTGAGGGACGAAAAATAAAGGGGCTAAATAAATTCACGAAATTTTATTTCGCGAACATTGTTACGATGGGGGATGTACAGCAATCAAGCAAAGAGATAACTATTAATATCGTTATCAAACGCACGAACATTTTGAAATTTCCGACGAAATTCTGGAAAATTCAACGCGAAAGTCTCGCCGGTGTTCTCGCCATTCGGTCCTCCGAAGTGCGCAGCACAATACTGATCCATTTGCTATGTTAAAATATGCAGACGATAGCCTTTGAAGTCACTTACCCGGGCCGGGCGCCCATTGCGGGAGCTCTGTGTCGAGTGTTCCGGATCGTTTCGCGTGCCGCGCATCTCAAGTTTCTTTGCAAAAGGTTAACCACTTCCGCCGGCGAGTTTTAATTACGAGCCGCTTCAATTGCGAACCGTTTCCAATTTAGCATCCACGAGGCAAAAGTAATTCTGCCGACCCCGCGCGCGCGAGCGAGCCACGTGCTAAAACGGATATCTCGCGTTCCCGTATCTCTTAGATACGCGTATATAGAAATAGAGATAAGATCCGGATACCGCGTCCGGGACGATGCGAATCAAAGCCGTGAAAGAGGAATGTCTCGGGTTTCGCAGCCAATGGAGCAAAGAAGGAAGAAAACGTTCCCGTATAGATTGCCCCCTTGTTACGCGCGTCTTCTCCAAATGAGGATAACAAAGTAAACCGATCTTTTCTACGGTTAGAATAACGCCAGCGTTTTCAACGTTAAATAATGTACGACGTTCCGGCTATCCAGGCCAACGTGCGAAACGACGATTTTGTACTTGTTTCTTGTCGAATATAATACGTGCACGGAAGGGTTAATGAGCAGGCGGGCGTCGGTCTTGCCATCGATCATCGGAGAACGGACAGAATTCGAGGCTTCGCATAGAGAAAGAAATGAAAAAGACGTGACCAACGTTAACCGCAATTTATCGCCGGATAATTAACAATGAATAAAGCACAGATTACTTAAAAAAAATGTAAATCAAGATACAAATGCACAAATAGGTATACATACGTTTATATTACGTTATATTATGTGTTACACGTCTAATCAGAATAATAGCGCGGAATAAGTCGTTTTGTTCACGTTTTTTTTTTGCTTCTTTTCTCCTATTTATGTCGCGGTCGAGTCCGGAGTCCGGATGAGTCGACAGTTTCGTATGTACGCGGTTTTCACGTCCACGTACGTGCCCAGCCGGTCGTCCTACACATGGATGCCACACGGACGGTGTGCAAAGTCCGCGGGAACACGATGCCCCGCCTTGCTCTGGTCCGCGCGTTTATTCCATTGTTCTGTCGGCACGTTCGTCACGTCCATAAGATTTCACTCGCTGTCGTATGCGCGTAATCCGTATCCAGGGAAACGCCAGTTCGCTACTCCCGCGGTTCTACGTATGAAGGCGAGGTGTGAGGTACAGCGATAAGATGAGCGATACGATATCGCGATCGTCGGGAAGCGTGGGAAGCGACGGGCGAGATAGAATAGACTCGGAATTCTTCTCATATTGTATGTGTAACTTAATTTAGATTTCATTAATGGTAAGCTATAGATATTGTGATCTCTCTAGATTAGAACTAAATGAGTTTGCGTGAGTTATTGACGAGTGTATTAGCATGACGAATGTATATACCTGTGGGAGAAGTTTATTTTAACGATTCGTACCGGACAAAAAAACAGCCTAATTCTTATCACCGAACCGTTAACATTAAGGATATCTCTCACTAAGTCCGCGTCCGATATTCTACTTAACAATTCTGAACCTTCTCTCATTCCTAATTATAAAGAGCACAGTATCCCATTAATTAATTAAAAATCGCGTTATAAGCCTTTCAACATAGATACACGTGTTAAGAAGTCGCGAAACAAGTCCACTTATGAGCTTCACATCCGAGTTCCTTGACTCGAGTAATTATATTTTCGATGCCGTTGCGCGCGAAAGGTTCTCTGTTCCTTCGAAGAGAAATAGGAGGGAGCAAGACGCGCGAGGGAAACCGAGAAAATCAGAGGTATTTGTAGTCTCGCCGGAGAGAATGTCGCGAAGAATTGTGTCACTAAAACTTTATAAGCAGCTTGGTCGGAGAATCCAAGCAGACAGCGAGGGGTGATGAAACGGGGACGGGGGGGGGGGGAGAGGGCGCAGTGGATTTTACCTAGGAGGAAAACCAGGAGGGCGAAGGCAACGGTTACTCCAGCGGCTCTCTCGTAAGAACAACGCCAAGAATGAAGGATCGACGCGAAAGCAATCACCCTGAGGCGACTCGACCGATCTTAATAAAAGGAGCTTTTCGCGGCATATCAATGGCGGCCATTCCGTGCTATTATTGAGAGCCGCGAAAAAAGTATCTCGAGCGTATGTCTGTAAATTATTGATCGTGGCGCCGGCTTTTAAATCGACATCATTTATCTGCCGTCCTGCACGGTGCACGGTATCGCGCGCTTGACAGCCTGTTACGGAAGTTGCATAATCTTTGGCCCTGTTATAGCCGGTGTTATACTCGGCTAGAAGGCTGCCACAACGGGACCTATTCTACTTGACGTCCGACGTTGATTGCCGTCGTGGTTGTCACTCATTGTCAGATTGCAGACTACGTCTCCACCCCGCTTTCAGCGGCGGGGCTCCGTCAGCATTCTTGCGATACCGAAAGAATTTACAAATTCCCCCTTTTTCCTAAGTATATGATTTGGCAGATAGACATTATAAAAAATAGGGGAAGGTGAAGATATATCGCTACAAATGTACATTTTCTATCAATCGTGCTTTCCATTATTCTCTTTTATCAATTTGGAAACGCGATTTTTCCTTTAACTGAAAGGCACACAGCGATATTTTATTTTGTAAGTAATGAAACAGAGTCGAAGGATTTCACGGAGAACGGAATTTTATTCTTTGTTTAATTTTAAATTGATTTTAACTCTTTGACTAATCTTTCGAATTTTAATTCGGGGAGATTAGTCGCAAAAATATTCGCAGTGAAATGTTTAAAAATTGCACGAGAAAACGCAATTAAAGCGTTTGTGAGTAAAACCAAGCGTGGTTAATGAGGTAATTTTCTCCATAGTTTTCTCTCAGGCACGTTCAATAACGTGAAATTAAACAACGTATACTTAATAACAAAAAATGTATGCTTAATGATATCGCAACTTTTTATAGTCAATTAATGCGAGGTGATTCGGGACGATTTATCGTTCACAAACAAGTCGTACGGATGCGAGCGCTGCGTGATAAATCCAACGTGATTAAGTTACCAACGACGAGATTTATGTGGGAAAACATAGCGCACAATGTGCGGATGGACGGACGGCACATAAATGCCGTAAATTTATCGAGGTAAATGTAAATATTATGAATCTGCTCGCGCGTTGCTGCGTGGAATCTGTCGCGGTGCTCGCATTTCCTTCTTTTTTTTATGAACACTCAGATTTTTATGACACACCCACCCACCCACACACACACACACACAAACACACACACACACACCCACACTACAATGTATTTTAGTAAAGCTAATTTCCTCGAGAACCGTATTAAAAATAGCGAGATTAACAGCGTATTTTCAACACTTGAAGAGACCTGAATGTATAATACATATATAATGGGCTGCGCGTATATTTCGCCAAAGAAATGAATTTCTCTCGAAAAGAAAGCGTCGTCTTTATTTAAAGCTGTAGAGCTTTCAACACGTATTAAGTTTAAAAACCATGTTTCCATGTAACATTGAATTACTGTACGTCCGTAATCGGTGCTCTCTTAATTGCATTATGCTATTTAATTTCGTTATTTAGCGCAAGATTTTCTCTCATTTGACTCTTAATAGTTCGCACAGTCACTCCCGGATTCATTCCATGTTGTAGTCGTTATCGTTCGGCATGTGTCCGTTCATTATAATTAAAATCTTTCAATTTCGCACTCGACATTTTCGAAACTTTCCGGTTTTATTTTAAATTACCACGTGACTCGCGCGGTATAGTGTAGAGAGAAAGTACTTGCGAGAAGAACGATCGGCACGCGATGTTCAGCAATTAACACACATTCGAGAGACAAGACTTCGTGGCATTTTAACAAATTCTAGCAATATTTTCGTAAATTAATTTCAGCAATTTATATAATCTTAAAGAGAGAACAGATATAAAATATATATTAATTATTGAAAATCGATATATATTAATTATTGTAATCGACTAAAAAAATTTTTTTTTCATAAATAGAAACTGAAATAAATAATTAACGATTTTCCACGAGCCTCACGAGCCATCCGCAAAACGTTTTTTTGTCGCGAATATATGCAATTGGAAAAGCGCACGCGAAAATACATTATTCATTAGTAGAAACCACTCTTGTTAATTTAAATAAATAAGTACATTTATCATACGTATAGAATTTGATCATTTTGATGTTAACCATGCTTCTCTGGTTAAATCAAAGATTAAGGTCATAATTTTTTTTTTTTCACGTTTTCCAACAATGTAAATCCACGACAATCGGTCGAGGAACAAGATTGCTTCGAATTAATGAAATTCCAGACGATGCGTAAGAGAGACAAACCAGCTGAAACGAAAGCGAGAAGAGAACGGAACAATCTCGACCGAACTGCACAGCAGGTTCTCCAATATTTCATTAAAATTATTTGGAAAACCTGCAATAAAAAAATCGATCGCGACCGCTCGGTACGGAACTCGCTTTTATCGATAAATTGGTGCTCGTTTTACTTCCTTCTTGCTTGTGCGCTCTCTTTTTTATTTTCTCGTAGCGCTCCCTGCAATTCGTGATGTAGCTTCAGCTTGTTCTCAACGTATAACCGTACCACTCGCTGTGTTTCTAAATTGCGTGATTTAATTCCTTCAATATTCGTGATTTTTGAACGAAATGACAAATGCGGAAATAATGAATAATTGAGACTAATTTTTCTAATGTTCCTCGTATTATTATACAGACCGAAAGTATTTTCTTTTGCAAATAATATTACGAAAAGATGAATATTTTTTTTCATAATTTTATAGCAGTAATTTGAACTACGGGGAACGACACGGAAATTACATTTTCCAGTTATCTCATCCGTGATCAATAGCAGTCCGAATCTCGATAAATTGGCCTATTCAAAAACTTTCTAGGTATTCACGTCGTCGTTCACAGACACGTAGGAAAAACGCATGAAAAATTCAGGTCTCTCCTTTATTAAATAGAGACCCGGGACAGAAAGGGTTTAACGTTGGAACTTCCTTTCTCTTAATCCGGTTCGCCGGAATAGGAAAGGTAGACCGGCCGAGGAGTCGGTCGCGCGCCGCGGCATTAATCAAGGCGGCTGCAAAACGAGGGGGCGAGAGGGACGGCCCCGTGGCGCCGGGGATATCCTGCCCTGCGGGAGAATTAAAAAGCGGGAAAAAGTTTGCCGGCACCCCCTCGCACGCGCGCGCGCGAGACTTGTTCGGATTCTGTACAAGGCTTCTTCCACGCAATCGCTTCTTGCAAATTCTTTCTATGCAAATTCGCGCGTGTCTTCTTCTCGAACGGAGCAACCCTTTTCCCTTTCCCGCAGCCGCATCGTCAATCGTTCCCCTCGATCGCCCGGGACTATATCCTCTTCGAAATTCTTTACGGCGTTTGCCATCGAGCTTACTCGTTTAAAGTTAATAAAGCGGCTGTTTGAATACGCTCAAACTTTATTATATCGTTCGAGCAATTTGTCCTCGAGATAAAACGACGACGATGATGACGACGACGACGGTTGTACCGCTGTTTGATGTAATTATTGCGGGATTGTGGGAATAAAAGTGAGGAGGGGACGACCTTTTACGCGGCTATTTCATTTTCCAAGGGAATGCCTTTTTTGTTACATCACGAACGACGTAGAGATATATCCATGTTGTCTCGGTGGTTTTCCCAAAGGTATCCCTCGTCTCGTAACATTTTTCTGCGAATTCGCTATCGGATCGTGCGACTTATATCCGGTGATGCAAACATACCTCCGCGAGATAACAAAATACTCAATGTATTACCTATGCAAGTACGGTGATAATTTGCGATAATACGTATATCTAAATTCATGCAAAAGTTGCAAATTTCTGAATTTATTGGGTGTGCTAGAAATTGTGTACTCATGTACCATCAATACCTTTTGGTGAAAAATCAGGATAAATGTTTCTTTAACAATATTAAAATATAAAAATATAATAATAGAGTGACCATCTCGACTATCAAACTATGTCGTTATCTATCCGTATTCTCAAAGCTTTAATGCGCAATCAATATTGAAATACGTGACATTTGTTTTATTACTAATTTGACTTGCATTAAAAGCGAGAAAAACTGCAGCGTTATTACAGCAGCAAGTATATAACATTATTATATAAATCAGTGTGATGGAAAAGTTGCGTAAATTAAACTTATTTTTTTCGAAAGAAAAACTTTGATTATTGTATTTCTAATTTACAGCTCGCTAGTACATTCGTACAATGTTCCTTTACAAAACTTTGCGCTTTCTTAAATTCTTTATAAAAACTAAAAAAATTAGTTGTTGTTTTATTCGTTAGTTTTACGTTAATTGTCCGATAATTCATTTATACGAATAAATCAAACGTTTTTACATACCAATTGGACGTACAGCTCCTTATTCAGCGCAATTTGACAGTCCGACGATCGACCTCCGACTCTTTCGTCTGAAAAGTGAATAATAGTATCGAATGACAAATCAGTATTTGCGCATCGCAATCCGCTGTCGCGTGACATGCAAATTTGTCGGGAAGATCTGTCGAAAGAATCAAACATCGGTGCGTAACGCGATTTCTTGTGGTTTATATTCTGCGAATCTTCTCTTCACTTGTTTACGCCAATTTGGATAGGAATCTTTATGGGCAACGTGTTGATTTTGCGACAGATCCTCCCGAATGATTACTCTTTACTCTCTCGCGAGAGATGGCTAGCGGAGAGAAAGACATCGAGGGTCTTTTATTAACGCAAGTCGCTTCTGTAATTTTTCGTAAAGTCAAGTCGCTCTCAAGAAGATCGTGGCGGTGCTTACATATTGAGAACACTCCACGGACGGGTGGGAGCCTTGTATCTCCCCGCAGCTATGAATAATTATTCCGCGATACACGATCCATCGCAGCATAACGTGATATAGTAAATGCCCGGAAACTCCTCGGCAGATGCGCGTCGGGTAAGGAGAATGCACGGATAACGTTACACCACGCGTAATGCAAGGTTGTAATAGAGCGCAATCTTTTCCTCTGAATTCGGATTGAGAAGCTTTTATTATAGTTTCGCAGATCGTTAGATCAGGATATCAATACGATACGCGCTGGGATGGGATCGCCATCGTAAAATCCTATGAAAAGCGTCCATTCTATAGCTGATATGTCCTTTATGCATTCCGCATTCAAACGAAAATAGAGGGATTGCATTAGAATATTCTGAAACTCGCAATTTTCACTCCGGACCTTTCATAAGGATCTCATAGATGGTGTATCGCGAAAATTATTGCGAGATCATCGGTTATTCTCGTAATCGATATTTATAACTAAACATAAACTTCAACTCTAATGGATGTACCAGGTATTTAACTTTTGCTTTTACTACATAATTTATAACTTGTGACTTTTCACGATTTATCTTTACAGTTTCCCAGTCTTCTAAAAAGACCGAAGATAAGTGTATTGTTATTAAATGTTAAACATTCACTCTATCGATGCAATAATTATTTCTGCGAAAATACAAACTTTTAACGTATTAAAGAATTTTTTTATCGAGCAACTTGATTATTTTCAAAGTTAAAATAAAGCGTTCCTCAAATATTTTTTTTTTAAGATAGTAAAAAGATTAATGTAGTAGAAAGACAGTAGGAAGTTTAATATAAATGCTAATTCTTGCAATATATGTATAGGAACAAAACATGATGGAATTATTAAATATAAAGATTAAAAATTTTTGACAAAATGTCCTGAATAATTATATTCATTAACAACCCTTATATTTATCAATTTGAATACCCAAAAGAAATTGTGTTCAAGGATAAATTAATTTTCTAATTAATCTTTATATCTTACTTAAAACCTTATTAGAAATATTTAGTTTAATTTTTCCCATGTCAAGTCATTGAATAATGACTATATACATATGTTGAAGTCATCTCTAAAATAAACTTGAGAATAGAAATGCACACTTTCAAATTAAAAAGAAGATAATTTTAAAACTATCAGATAATCTACAATGTGAAGGACATCCAATAATTCTGGAAACACCCTATGTATCTCACAAATATTTTCCCGTATTCTTCTATCAGATCTTTTACGGCCGAGGCCACCTTATCGTTGGTGCTCGCGCGCGCGCGTCGTGTCTTTCTCTTAGATAAATTCCCCGGCACGTTTGTCGAGAAATCGTCCCTGAGGTGGAGTAATTCATCGTCTCTCTCGCAAGTAGGTAGATACGTCCGACTCGACGGGAAAGCTTTAAAATTCGATCGAGCCAACCGCAATTTCCAACGAGCGCATATCCCTCCGGAGGTGATGAACGTAGCATGGCCGACGCAGGTGGGACGGACAAATGCATTCAACGCGTCGAAAAAAAAAAAAAAAAAAAAAAGAGAGAGAGAGGACAGCGGCCGTTAGCAAAAATGGGTCGCTGTCGGTGATGTAATTTTCCATTTCCGTCTCTGTTCCACTTCCGCTTTGTGATAGGAAGGTAAAGCAAAGAGCAAAAACGACGAAGTAAATCGTGGTTTGTTAACTCGAATAGCTCGCATTATCCCCCAGAGGCAGGAGAGTCATGCTATGGAATGACATTCCGCATTCTAAAACGTTTGTTTTTTCAATACTACAGCGAAACATCAAGATTTAATGTTGAAATTGTCGACGAGGAGGCGGAAGAATTACACGTAAAGAACTGATACCTCTCGAAAACAGGGGAAAATTGCGCAACCGATTCGAAAAGAGACGTTGATGAAAGTTGTGTGTACCTGGTGGTACATTGGTACAATGACGTCTATACTGAAAGAAACACTGCCCGCAGAAAAAGGAAATCAACACGGAAGCGTAGGTGATTTCCCCGTGGCCGTTTTCAAAGAATCCAGTACGGCAAAGGAAACAAGCGGCAGCCAAAAAGAAACATTCAGGAATAATGCGTATCGTTGTCGCATTATATATATATTTCCAATTTAAGGTTGGAGTTTATTTAATACGATATCCGAGTGTCGTTGCGGTCGGCGAAAAGAACGAGGGGTATAGAATACTTTTGTACGCGTAAGAAGTGGGTCTTACCACCACGGTATAGCGATATTGCTTTCTACCGAGAAAGGAAACGATAAAGGACAGCACAGGGTGAAGGCGAGCGCGCGGTAGAGCGGTTACTGTAAGCCGCACGGATAATCCACGAAGACTTTATTATTACGCCAAAAATTCTCCCGGACTCGATCGAGCGCATAATGCACGATACCACATCCGGCGCGATTGAAAATATTAAAAGTCGTTTAGAACGAGAGCCAATCGCGTTCTTCCTTCGTTGGAGCGTGTTTCTCGCCTCTCTTAAGCGCGGACTCCCCGTTTTTTGCTCAGCGAATTTTTAGCCTCTTGAGCTCTCCGTTCTCCTGGCGAGGAAAATTACATACCAAAATATTAATTCTAATTAATTTCAGTGCGCGACAGCTTACTATATAGAGGGCGAGATCTTGCTAGGAGAACGCTACGCTTGTCGGGGATCTTTAACGCATCGCTGGGACGGAATGAGCCAATGTGTAAATGTAACGACGCTCGAGGGAGCTATCGATCGAGACAGGATCGTCGTCTATCTTTGTCTCTTTCTCTATCTATCTATCTGTCTGTCTCTCTCTCTCTCTATTGCCGAAAATTCACCTCTCACCCAGAGATTATCACGAGAATGATAACATCATTTCAGAGATGAGCCTGCGAATGAAGTTGTAATGTTACGGTCACGTCAGCTCGCTGTGCGTTGTTCGTAATTCAGTAGAATTTGCCGCTAGACCGAGCAAAAGGGCTGAGGAGGATCCCTTACACGGATAATAATTTCCGGATTTGCATGTGTATACGAGATACCGCGCGTAAATCACACCGCGCTCCAAATAAACGAACCGTTTCCGCAGTTAGAAATTAGGATTAATTTACACGCGTGGGAAAACGAGAGAGAGAGAGAGCTATTGTTGGCGCTGTTACAGTAAGAATACGCGCGACGCAGAGCGCGGAATAAACGACGTTCTGAGTTCTGAGAGAGTGGTCAAGTCATTTAGAGAAACCGACGCTTTCTATATTTGAAGAAAGAGGAAGAGAGGGGGGGAAGAGAATTGAACGAGGAGTAGTTGAGATGAAATAAAGGAGAGCAAATGAATCGGAGAACTACTGGTAGTTATCCCAAAGTTGGCTGTGTAATTACATAGGGACGGAAGATGGCGAGCGCTCTGTGGAAACCTCTTGATAGACGTGCATGTAATATTTCGAGTGTATACACAGCGCTTAAAGTCAACACTCTCGGAATCACGAATGTGGAGCGCGATATGGCCGATATTATAATACTTTCGGACGACGTGCGGGCTGTTTAATGTGGAAACTAGCTTTCCGAGCGAGACAATTCAGAATTTTTCCAATTCTACATATTGTTCCACATCGCCGAAGGAGGGTCAAACGTAAAACGTCGGTGCTCCACATTTGATATAATATTGCATTACGCGCGGTAATCCAATAACCTTCCCGGGATTATAAAGTCGCGAAAATTTACATTCGCGCGCAATTTATTTTACATTGCGTAGCAGCGAAATGCACTCGCAACTAATTCCAATCATGTGCGAGATAAAGTTCATTTGGCTTGGATTGAGGTAATAACGAAAGTGTATAAATGAAAGCGAAGTTAAAATTCAGTTCTCATTGGTAGCCGGGTCAGAATAATTAGGTCGAGAGATTTCGTATGATCTATAGAAATTATTTTTTTTTTAACTTTTAGAATTGCATTATAACTAGCAAATAACTAGAGACGCAAAGATTTTTACATTTCGTGAGATCATTAAGTCGCAATGTGATCCCATTTCACGGCAAATTTTCGTCCACACTTACTTTACCTTCCGATTTAAGAGATAAAAATATTAAATTTCTAGCATTAAAGCTTCTCTCGCCATCTCAGCATTTTTACTCGAATCGCCGTTCCAAAGATTTATATATATATAACATAATCCGTCAATAAATTGCATGAATTAGTTTAATGCCCCGGATCATGTTGAGTTATATTTTGCAAACGTTTGGAATAATGCAAGTATTATGCTGATATATGCTAAGAAAGAGTTTAAGTTAGCGCAAGATATTATTACATAAACGAGGCTCGTGTTAAAAGAAAATTGAATTGAGTCTCGAGGTAATCAGCTCTTGTTCATTGATTATTTAACAAGATATTCCCAGAGTGTGCTTCATAATCGAAAAACTACACAGAGAGACTAGGAATTAAAAGCAACAAGTTCTCGAGCGACTAACTGTGATTAAATTCGCAATTTAAACGTGAGCTAAGACACGGTCGCATAAGCAGACGATGTTGTCGCTTTGGGGGAAAAAAAATCGAATCTCTTTTGGGATGACGAATTCTCCGTATCGACGCATCCTCGTATGTCGTCAGTTTCGAGTTCTACCGGCGAAAACTGGGATTTATGCGCGACCGCGTTTTAATAACCCGACCAAGTTTTGATTGCTTTATTCTACGACGGTGAGGTCACGGATGCGCTTCTGACGTCGAAGTTGAGAGACGGATATCATCAGCTGTGAATGGCTACGACGAATGGCAGAGATTCCGAGATGCGTGTACCGAAGCTTACTGTATGAAAGCACGCTCAAAGCTTGGGGACTAATCATAGTAATAAGAAGGGAATTTCTCTCCGCGACCGGATGGATCTGTAATAGCGCTACGTGTGTCATCATGGCTGATTAAGATAAGGACTATTTGAGAAGGTAGAATGAGGATGTGCCAGACTTACTTCCCGACGTGGTTAATGAGGCAGCTGATTCACCAGTTATCCTTCAGCGGCACGAGAAGAACGGAGGGTTTGTGAGAAATATTAAGGATTACGCGCTGCCTTTCTCATTCGAGCGCAAAAAAAACGGCGCGCCGCAACGCAACGTAATTTCTCGCGCAATTCTTGGGTAATTTAGAAGATCTCGGGCGAGATTCAGCACGATTATCTCGTGCTGCTCTCGGGCGCGCTGGTAATTTCCACGTCGTTAGTATCACTGCTCGAGTTTCAGGGATCCCTCACGGAGCGTGAGGAGCCCCCGGTGTGGAATCGATTAATACAAGCACTTCCGTAGAGGCAGTCCTTTCAGATCGTAAATTCCACGAGTGCTTGTGCAAAACATCCCGGGGCGTTAGGTATTATTTTATAGCGCTTAATAAAACATGAAATCCCCAACGTTGAGGTAATCGCGCGAGGTGCAGCATCCTCGACGCCACGCCGCTCGTGAAGATATTTTCACCGGCACGACGAGACGATTGTCTTATCTCCGAGCATTAAGATATTCGTCGTTGATCGTCTTTCGCGATCGCTATCGGTTGCTCGTGGATACCTCGTGAATTAAGGGAATGCCAGCAAAATCCAGCGGGACGCACAGATTTTCTTCTACCGCGATTGGTGTCGGCAACTTAATTACAGCGAGGACGGATTATGTCGCGGCGTACGTCAGATATACTGTTGCGAGAATTAATTTAATAGGCGAAATACTGGGTACGCCATTTGTAAATAAATATACGTGATAGTTATAATTAAAAGCGGTCGTTCATTATATGCGCGGCACGGAATTACTCCCGGTCGCGCAGGTAAACTCACTAATGATCGCTTGACCGCAACGTAATTCCCCAATTCCACTGCCGCTGTTTTAACAATAAATTGCATTAGTAACAAACAAAGACCGTTTAAACTTTCGATACTGTTAAGTGACGAGATCATCCGTCTAATTATTCGCCGCGGCCGAAACACGTAATCGCGACACGAATTCGCAAACTTGCTTGAAATCCTTGAAATACAGCCGTCAGCGGCGGTCAATTTATTATTCTTATGCAAATAACCCGGGGAAGATTAAAGTTTGAGTATAGTTAGGCGCATTAACGAAAACTTGGGGGCAAGTCTCTTGCAACAAGGTGTTCGTGGAGCCATATTAGCCTATCAAGTAGTTGGCTAGCAGGGCAGTTTCGCGCCAAAAGTTAACTGCCGATATAACTATCTGCAACGGAATAACTAACTTACTGCAGGTGGTATGCGGACTTAGGATTTTAGCTTAATTGAGAAAATATTTCTTCTCCAGTTATCTAAACTTCGAAGGAGAGAGAAGTAAATCTTTGGTATTTTGGGCGAAAGGTAGCTTTGTGTTTCAATTTAGTTGCAACGAAGCGAGATGCCTTTCTTTGACGTAAGATATCTGCATAGAATATTTCCACCTTTTCTCCAGTTCTGTTATTAATAAAAATTAATAAAAAGAAAGTTGCTATTGTAATTATTCTTCGGCAATAATCGAATTTATTCGGCATATTAATTAAAAAAAAAAAACATATTGATATTCATAATGCCGACGAAATATATGTTTGAATACACATTTGCTTTTTTATCAGTAATGAGCGCATTCTCATTTTTCACATTAACAGCTTTTACAACTTTTCTATTAAAAGCTTCATTAATTGCAGGAAAATTTCCTTATAATTGCCTTAGCACAACATATTTATGCAACGTAATTTTGCCTATGCGAAATGCGAAGAACTTCGGGGTCGCATGTGAGCCCGGAACAATTTAATTAGCAGTTCACGAGATGATTAACTTTACTGTCGCGCGCGTGTTCAAGGTGAAACTATGACCTAATTGCGCTTCAACGACCAGCGATATGTGCAAGATCGGTAACGGACATCGGAGTCGGGCGTCAAGTAATGGTGCGCATAATTATTAATTGAACGGTACACTGAGGCGGGAGTCTAATTGCAGCAAAAACTTCCACCGCGTATTTTGCGATATCGCGTAAATTGCGGGGAAAAAATCAAAATCGATCGTGCAAACCGGGAGCAATCTGTGTCACATAGTGTGTCATGTGCATGCACATGATAGCATGTACATGATAGCGTGTCATGTAGCCAGCGGAATTGTATCTAGAAGGAAGAATTCAGTTTATTCACGCAACATGTGCTCGAACTCAATCTTCGACGCATTCCGCGTACACCCCGGGCATTCGAGTGCCCACTGGGACTGGCATTCCGCTGAATACTCCACTTTAAACGAAAAGAAGGCCCGATTTATCTTATTTGCCGGCCGGCAAGCGAGGGAAGACTATAAAAAGAAAAAAAAAGAAGTCTTCTCGATTTGCCGGAGGAGGCGATCTCACTTTAAAGTTTACTCGGAAGCATCGTATCGAGCGACGCGACGCAACGATGATTGGCCGCTGGCCAGTTTTTCGAAGACCCGGCCTTTCAAAACTTTCGGGACGTTGCCGGACGTCGACTCCGTTCGTCCCTGGAACAATGCCATTTCATTATCTTCGACGTTCCACGGCGTCGCTGACAAAGTCATACTCCTTTACAATGCAGAATCCTCACCCCCCCCCCCCCCGGTTCTGCCGCACTGAACATTCATCCGAGGGGGTATCTCGAAAAACGACGAATTCTCGCGCGGTATTCGCGCCGAGGGATGTAAGTTCGCGATGCTGCGATCGGTAATGGGAAAATAGATGCGAACACCTATCCGTCTGGAAATACATTTCCACGTGCAATAACATGCGTACGTGCCTGCAGTAATCGGAACGGTAGAAGGAGGTCGAGAGATCCGTGAGAGAAGTACTAAGGTTTTTACGGGCACTGTAAAAGTTCGGAAAAAATATGGATTTTTAATGCATTTTCTAAAAAAAATATATATATATATGCTTTTTTAATTACTCGTTATTATATTAGAAATTGCAGTTAGAAAATCGATTAGATTAAAAAGTAATTTAATTAGCCGCAATTTTTCAAAATAGTGGCAAAAAAATTTTTTAACTAAATTGTTTTAAATTTGATATGCATTTTTACATATTCTCTATCTGTAACGATTTTTCGATAAAACAAATAAAAGGTTTTTTATCGTTATAATAATGGTCAATTTGGTTATAAAATTTCAAGTTTTTCTTACATAAATAATTATGAGCATAAGGATTAAAAAATGTTTTATTATTTATTTTAAATTACTATTTGATATTAAAATAGGGCCGCCGTCTAATCTGGATTTTTAACAAACAAAAGTTTCTTTAATACAGTATCTAATATTTTTCGATTTTTTGTATAAAACGTATAAAGATAGTTGATAATATTAATTTTAATATTAAAACATTAAAATATCCACATTTCTTCTTAATTAAAATTTTTTAATTGGCCCATTTTTCAACTCATTACAATGCAGTGGCCTAAATCCTTCAGTAAAATGAACACTATGCAATATTTACAGTATTTGAAGTGCAGCGACTTCATGAAATAGAACTTACTTCATAAAACATTATAAATAATGCAATAATAAATTAATATAACGGGAAATTTTCTTTAACCCGCTGGCGCTGTATAACTTATTAAGTGTAATCATCATTATGATGCTAAATATCTAAATACAAAACAATAATCTATCATTTGTATTGCTTGATGTCGCCTGAAATAACAACTCCTAACAAGGGAATAATGGTTTGTATTATTAAGTCCATTTTGAACGTTCTATAATTTATTAATTTGTGTTCAGTTCAGAATAATATTCTATTCATAATTTTATATGATACGCGTGATACGAAAAATAATTGAAGATTCAGGATCACACATATACATATAAAAAATATATAAAAATACATTAAGAAAATAGAAATCAGATTTCGAAATAGAAATTATAGATCGTCTAAAGCTTTAATATGCAGACCAGAGCACGGATATAAGTAATTCAATAACGGGAAAGTCGGGAAGAGATCAGCCGTGAATCAACAGAAATTGTAATAAAGAACGTTTCGCTGTCGTGAATGATTTATTTTCACGCGGCTAAGCGACGGAAGAGAGCCCGGACAAGCGGAAGACTGACGAACTAATAAACGACGGAGGAAGAAAGTCCAGGTAATAAAGCCGGTAATAAGTGAAAGCTTGATTATCTTGGAGCCAGGCGACTCATTTGCCTCTTCTAAATCTGAACCGCGGCCATATATTCCCTGCACTCGTACAGAAATCAATAGCGGGCACGTGCACGTAATTGGTGTAACCCTCTCGTTTCTATTGAATTAGCAACAATAATGACGCGATGATTTGTCCGGCTATACGAGCCATTTATTCATTAGCATACAATACACCGAATAATGACAATAACAGCTAGACTAGACGGAGTAAGAGAGATATACAACAAAAAAAAAAAAAAGACGGAGGAGAGAAAGAGACAGAGGGAGAGAGAAGAGGGAAGTCATTTGTTGTCTGCAAAATTTACTCGGATAGAGATCAATCGCGCAACAGATTGGCTGTTCGCTTTGCAGTCTATTAGATGGAATTTATCGCGCCAACTTTTTTTCCCCCCTCTAGATGTAACACGCGTCTCCGCGGCCCGTGAACGACATCGGATCGACACACACACACACACACACACACACACACATCCATCTCTTTACATCTCTACCGGGCGCCGTTAACGCTTGGGCGTATTGAATTTACGGCACCGCGAATGGAAATCTCGGTCGCTCGTAAATTTCGACGCTATACGCTACGCCGCGCGCATTCGCGCGCGACTTACGAGATAACCTATGTCCTACGACGGAGGGAGGGGGGGGGGAAAGGGTAGAGGGGGGAAAAGTGACTTGAGGGGAACGGAGAAAAATAAAAAAATTACCTTCGGTAATTGAAATTCCGCGGGGACCGTGAGCTTTTTTCCATCGAGTTTTAACGACTCGCGCCGGCGACTCTTCTCGTGCGCTCCCGTTCTTGAAGTCGAGGTACCTCGGGAGGAATCTCAGTTTTCGCTCTTCTAAGTTTACACCCTCGTTTATTCGAGCGACCTACGTTATTCTCTTTCTTTTTTTTTTTACAGTTTTATCTTTCATTCATAAGCGGCGATTTATGTTACAAGTCAAGTACCGTCCATCTTGCTCGACACAATGTATCAAATTAGTTTCGATTTACCGATATAGCGAATTGTTTTGTAAATTTCCCCGGAACTGGATACCACGAGCAAATTAATCTTCCGTCGTGAGGAAATAGTTGCAGTCGTGCGACTGGCTTGGAAGTTAACAATGCTCTTAACCAAGTTTGCATTCTCTCGTCTTTCCCGATCTTTATACAGGATGTTCCAGAATGGGATTTTAATAGCAGATTCTTCGATCAATCTGTGGACTCGATTTTTCCGTAATTCAAATGTCAAAGGGCCAATGATTCCCGAGCTACGACCGATTGGAAATATATAGGATGAATCTGTAGGCAGCAATATATGAAATAACAAAAAGCCACTCACTGCTCGTTTAGATTTAAGTGGACTTTACTTTTAGAAACTACTTTTAATTGCCAAGTTATTTAATATCGAATATTAAGAAGTTGCAATTGGAAATGTTCTTTACAGAAGAGTCGAATTCGAATATATATCAAAAAAATTATTCTGTGTGGAAAAACGTACCGTGTAAAATAACATAAGTAAAAATAACATACGTATCCTTCTATTATTCATTAAGATTGGTGGGAATTGTTTCGATTAGAAGAATGATTTTATCTCATATCTGTTCACATTTTATTATAATAATATTTATAATAATAATAAGGGTACCTTTTCATATATATACCCTTTAATTGAGTTTCATTGTTAAACATCCACCGAAACAATCCTGAATTCAAGATACAGCCGTTCCATGTTGCGAAACTTTGATCGCAATGTTCTCGGGCGGGTTGCGCGAGTGAGGGACACTCTCGGGCGTGACGAAAATCGAAGCGACGCCGCCGACGTCCTCTACGCGTCTGCTCTTAAATAAATAATTTCTCGCGACAACCGAGAAACGAACGCGGACGAGGACGTTTGACATTTCCACCAGCGGGGGACGCGTAGGTCTCTCTCGGCTTTGATACGTGAGCCACGTATACGAAAGAACGGAGTATATATACGTACACGCGGCTCGCGAAGTGTCGCGCTCGGCGCAAAGCATGTATGTACGTGTCCGCAATCGCCGAACAGGCGG
This sequence comes from Temnothorax nylanderi, assembly GCF_030848795.1. Classification (NCBI taxonomy): domain Eukaryota; kingdom Metazoa; phylum Arthropoda; class Insecta; order Hymenoptera; family Formicidae; genus Temnothorax; species Temnothorax nylanderi. The sequence goes on along the minus strand of NW_027249089.1, from coordinate 1,423,988 downwards.
TGGCTGTTCAATAAATCAATACAAATGACCCCAAGACCAGATTGGAATCGAATAATGCAACGATTATTACGCGCACAAAGGACGGTCGTAACCGATGCACCCGCCGCACGCAGTGTCCCGGCATCCTGGCCGCACACACGTTACGGAGCGCGGCCGCTCATGGATATATCACGAAATTTGGGACACCGCTCAGGGTGGTCCCCCCCTTCCTGGCTCCGGCATGTATAACCCGCGGGGCAGATTGCTTTTCGTCGAAACGAATCGATAGGGCCGAATGCTGGATGCGGCCGGCGAGGAATCGACCGTGGGGTATGTGTGTGGTGTTGCCGAGAGAATTGGCGGATCGCGAAATCATTGACAATGGAGCTCAAAGAAGCAGATCGTACGTTTATCCCTACGCGGGGAAACTGAAGACCCGAACTGACTCGGGTCAAGTACTCTATCGCTCTTTCGTAGATTGTAAAGAGAACATCTGAATTGGAAAAGAAATGAAAGCTAATTTTGATCACGCGATGTTCCGGAAAGAAACTGAATTCACTTTTCAGTATATCAATATTATTTCTAATTTCTCAAATGTACAACATTGCAATTTGGAGAGTGAAATATCCCACACAAATGTCGAAAATGCAAAAGCTATTCTTGCGAAAGCTATTAATGTTTCTGCAGACCTGATCAATTTTTGCGGTCAAAACTGGAACTGACAAACTCTCTTTGATTACATACGTATTTTATTCGAATCTTCCTTGCTTTTTTTTTATATCAATCAATCGATCATCATTACTAAACGATCATCGAATGATTGCCAAATGATCGATCACAATTACCAAGAACTCGTAAATAATTCCTTCGATATAGAGAAAAAGACTTGCTTAATTTTTCGAATGCATTTTTATAGTCACCGGCGTTTGGCAGGTCAACGTTTCTTTTAAGTATTTAAGTTCCGCCGTCGCGGAAAGCTTCAATTTACATGGATAATGGTATAATTTAATATTTTGTTGCGTCTGACGTACATATAGTGCGGTAGAGGCGGTCCTCACCTGAGATATCCCATATTCGTCTCTCGTTTGAAGTTGCGGCGAGATGCGAGATAGAATATTTATAATGCGTTGCTTCTCGCCGTGTGGTTTCGCCCGCCAGAGGCTCGTAGTGTACCATGAATATTTAGACAATTAAATCGGCCAACTTCGCCCGTGTCGTGAGCTTTCGCGAGCGCGCTGCAGGCCTCGGGAAGCTCCTCTCGGCGGGATCTCGGGCGGCGCGGGCGCTGAAGGAGCCGAAGCTATCGATATTGTTGCCGCGCCGAGGATCGAACTCGCTCGCGGACGTACGTTGCATTCGTAATCGTATTCGGTAATCGCGACCTGGAACGTAATCGAAAAGGTATTTGCGAGAGGACGCGCCTTTTTGTACAAGTTCGCGATGCATCCCGAAATCTAAACTTTCGAGAATTGAACGGTTTGAGGATATATTGCAATCGCACGTACGTCAAAATATTTTTCTTATCGTCGGTTCTAAAGGGGCACGTGTGAAAACAGCGATTCTATATTCTGATAGAATATCACCGAAGAAATTAATTAAGAACAATTAGGTAAGTTTTTAACGTTCATACAGTATAAAATATATTGCCTATTCGTAATCGCATTTGTTACTATATTTAATTTATCCTTTGGGTGATATTCCCATTTTTGAAGTATATGCTAAATAGAGTCATCCAAAAAGGTAATATAATTACAAGAAACACTCTGTCCAAGTAGTAGGTACGAAAATATATTTTTGGATATAAAATACGGTCGAGAAGTAGCAATTTTTATGCTGCTAAATTTTAATAAAAAATAGTAATATATCGTACTAATCCGATTTGCTGTCTCGAATGAAATTTTTTTCGCGGCGAAAAAATTTTCTCTATATAATCTTTTTATTAATGGTACATATAAAAAGTGAAAGGTTGCGCAAGAATACGTTATGGGGAGCATTAACGAGAAATTTTTAGTATTTTTCAATGCTCAAGGGACAGGAATCATCCAGCGCTTCTACTAGTAAAGTTTTATCGCCAAATTGGAGGCGGAAAATGTATCAATGACATTTATATACACACGACGTCGCTTCAAGATACAAACGTGGTCGGGAATTGTGTCCGCGGTAACAATGGCGTAACTATACAGATACGTCAGAAAAAAGCGAAGGGGAATATATAGGGAAGAAAAGAGAGAGAGAGAGGGGGAAAACAAAAATATATCGAATTTGTTGTTTGAACACGTGTGTGTTCGTGCCATATAAAGCTACAATTAACCTTTTGTTAGGTCCTTTTCCCTTTTAGGATCAGCGCGCTATTAGGATCAGCGTTGTTATATCAAGCTCGGTACGAGACTCAAGGAATAAAATAATCGAGATCGCGCATGCTCCTGAAACGGAGCACTCTCAAAGCTGCCTGGTTGCGGACTTGCCTCTGGCGCTCGTAAACGTTAATTAAACCATTCATTAGTGATTTAATAATAAATTCGTTCTCGCGCTCGAGTATTCGTTGCCTCGGGGATAAGTACATACGTGGGATACAAGTGGCGGAAACCAAGCGCCATCGATGACGCCGAAACGACGCTATTAGGGAAACAATTTTGCCGTTATGGGATCAAAGCGCGTCGCTGCGTTGTACGCGCAAACTAATATTTTCCCCAAACAAAGCGTGCGCAAGTCCTATAAGTGTTTATTGTACCCGTCGCGCCATGGACGAAAATTTGCAACTACTTGTTGCACGGCAATGAAATCGCGACTATTGATCCGCCACTCTCCGACGGCCGGCACTCGCCGGTATGGCGAAACTCGCCGTCGGCTGCACCCAATGAATTGCGTTTTTCATCAATTATCGAGGATATCTTTTCCTTTTACGCGGCTAATAAAGCTTATCCGCCACGGCAGTTACGTGACAATTCCTTTTTACTTGAAACAATTTAACGTGTTTTCGATATTTAATAATAAAATCTGCACTTGAAAGAAATTTAAATTCCACATCCTTCCGTTATAACGGTTCTACCGATCAATTAGTTCTTTTTATATGCAGTAATACCTACTGTGATATAGTTGTTACAATTATATTTAATTATACATATTATTCTTATAAAATAAATTGTACGTAATATATACGTAATGTAATATCTATTTAAAATGATACTAATAACAATTTAGATGACAAGAGTTCTGGAATAAAAATTGATTTTCTTTCGTGACATTTACGCATATTGTATCCGTTGTGTATCGCTAAAACCCATCAAAGACAACTGTTAATTGTTCCTAGCAATCTCGAAAACACGCACATAAAGGGTGCGGGAAATAAACCAAGCTCTTCGTGCCTGCGAATTCTATGAGCGATAAAAATGGGATGTAGTTTTTGTTAAAAAGAGAGAGAAAGAAAGCAAGAAAATTTGTTTGCGTGCCGCACGGCAGCGGATTGCTTTGAAAGTTTTCCCGGGGCGATTTCGCGGGTCGATCGTCGGCCAACTTTCCTTAATTTTCCTCGAAAGTCCCGTCGACGCGACGTTACACGCTAGCTCGGTCGTAAATAAAATACGCTCGCACCCTAGAATCACGGACACTTAACAGGACACGACGGTGCCCTGAGATTCGTCAACGGCAAATAAAAAAAACCCCGCGAAAACCCCGTGAAAACCTTCATGCAATACAACGGCGCAAGTCGAAAGTTTTCTGCACCTTCTGCACAATTTGCAGGCGAGGAATTTGTCGTCGCGCCCTATCAAACATTCGAGAAAGCTTTCGGTTGGAAAAGTGGGAAAATAATAGTCTTTGCTCGTATAAATTTGGGAGTAGACTAAAAAAAAAGTATTTATTTTTCATATATAGACAGAATAATCGACTTGAAATCTTCGCTCAATTCGGAATATACTTTTCTGTAATAAAGATTTAAGCAAAGATTATCTTCGTGTCTTGATATACGATTGTTATAAATTTTTTAATTAAATTATTTTTTTATTTGAATTACTTTTATCTTGAAGATTGCCAATCTTTAATATTAAACATAATACTTGACAATGTAAAGTAATAGTCTGGAAATTGCTGAAATTAAATAATTGTTATTTTATAATTAATAGACGAAAGAAAATTAATTAAATGTTAAATACGTAAAGTCAAATTCAGCAGCTTTGCAATTGTTACTTTATAAGACTTGGAAAGGACATTGTTAAGATAGGATTTATTAGAAACATGGGAAATTTGAAGCATCCTATATTCCAGCGCAAACTCTTACGCCCGGGACTTTCTTTTGGAATATTTAACGTTTACACGGAAATGAGATTTTCAGAGAGGATTTACCAGAATTATCTTCCTGTGTTTATCCTCTCGCGATGTAATTTATTGCGCGCGGGAAGTTGCGCGAAAAGCGTGTACACATTTCGGGATCGGGGGGGTGTCAAGGACGCGAGCGATCGTCGTCATGATCGGTGTGTGTTCGCGCTGTGCGGCGAATGCGATTTCGCGGATCGCATATGTATGCGGAGTGCAAATCCGGATTTCGTGAATTGAGACATGACGCACGGCCGATCGATTGAAGCGAAGCGACTTTAGGGCAGGGGCAGATGAATTCTGACGTTTCGAGAAAATATGTTTCAACGGAGGTTGCAGAGAGAAGAAAGGGAGGGCAAGGGGAGAAGGGTGAGAGTGATGAGGCAAGGGCGAGATAAAGGACGGGAAAACACACCAGAGACGATACGACAGGAGAAGGTGAAACGAACCGTGCCGAGGAATGTGACGTTACCAGAAATAGAAGGAAAGGAGGAAAGCCGGGGCGCGACTGAAGACCGGGTAGTGCGAGAACGCGCGAGGTAGAAATTCGCAAATCAAAAGTGGTAAATGGCTACTATAAACAGACGGAGGAGAAAGAGCAAAGGAAAAAAAGAATGAGAGAGAGAGAGAGAGAGAGAGAGGGAGGGAGAGAAAAGAAAAGATAAAGTGGAAGTGTTTCGTTCATGAGCGCAAGCTCGTAATTTCTCTTTCTTTCTTTTTGACACAAATATGCGCATAGGATAATTCAGTACCCTCGTATTTATAGTCTAATTAAAAAAATATATATTAATCGTATATATTAAAATGCGGGGAAAACTTACGCTATTCTTAATGATTCTAAAAAGTATACGTTTAATATACTCGTCATATTAAAATTAAAGATTGAAGAGAGTTTTGATTTATATGGAAAATAAGTTATATATTTATTATTTAAGACGATGCGTCTATTTACCATGAGATGCGATCTTTAAATCGATTTTCGTAAAAATGCAACTACAAAGTATATTGCATTGAAAATGTAGAAATGCGATTAAAAAGAAAATATATATATCGAAAAATATACATTGAAAAGCATGGAGATGGGAAGCGAAAGAAGCGAAAGAAGCGAAGGCTGCGAGACCGATTCTTCAGTTAGGACAAATGTTAGTAGACATCGATGGATCGATATTCCGGGATGAGATCCAAATAGAATCGAAAATTGGAGCACGCCGGTGGAGGAGGATATACATAGGATGTAGGATGTACTGGAGTATACGTAGCCAACGCGCGCATATACATATATCGAGAGATCTCCGCTGTCCTGTCGGGTTCGAGATCTTTTTACCGTCGAATGACAGAGACCGCCGGCGGTCTTCCGTCGAATTGTATTAGCGACGATAACTCGTTTTCGTTTCGAATTGAGTTAGTCCCGCATCAGACGCCCGTAGCTACTTCATAGCGAGAGAAAGAGGAGGGAGAGAGAGAGAGAGAGAGAGAGAGAGAGAGAGAGAGAGAGAGAGAGAGAGAGAGAGAGAGAGAGAGAGAGAGAGAGAGAGAGAGAGAGAGAAGCGAAACGGGGAGAATGCGCGTCTCTCCTTCTCTCTAGACGAAACCGGGATACAAGAAAATGCTTGTGTGCAAAAGTGTCAGTGACCTTAAATAGTCTCTCTTTTGGCTTCCGTTTCCCTTGACGTTTGACACGTCGTCGAATGGAATTCGTGAGTGCGCCGTCGATGGGTTCGTAACCGATCGGGTGACTCGTTAAAGTTCACCGATCGCGACATCTTGCCCGGAAACTTGTTCGGCGCGACATTTTTCTCTCGTATTGTCGAAGTGTCGGAATTGTCGGAAACACAAGAGACCAGTTTGCGCGACGCCCTTTCAGTACCTTTAACCCTGAATTTTATTCAAGACGAACAGAAACGATCTTGTTACCAAATTGCCGTACATCAGAAATATTTCGTTTGTATTTACGCGAATTGTTCTGCTGGAAGACGTACTCTCTTGAAATGTTTCCTTTACGTCATTATAAATTCAGAGAACAGAAGGAATAACTTGTGTTTAAATAGTTAATAAAACCCGGAATTTAACGCAGCATGAAACTCATTTTAATCGATCTACAATTTGCGTCAGATTTCGGAATAGAATTCCACTTACAATTTTATGTGTCGTACATTTTGATATAAAAGTATGTATTTTAATTATATTCTCATTTTTCTTAATTATTTTTTCGTATCATGTGACATATAAGATTATAAATATAATTCTATTATAATATATTCTATTTATATTCCATTATAATATATTTTAATTATATTCTATTTATATTCTATTATAAACAGAATCCTTGAATTCTGACACGAAATTTAAAAAAAGCGGTTCCGTTCTATGATTAAAGAAACAGCCTCTAGTAAATACCTGCTCTCAAAATGAAAAAAATTGTTCTTTTTCAAAAAACAAATACAATTGTATTTTATACGGGAAACGAATATGTATGGAGAATACATTTTAATATACGTCGTATGCAATGCGGTGCTTTCAAAAACAAGAATATCTGAGGCTGGCGCACACGGAGATATTAAAATGGTCCCGCTCTCAATCGTTATATCGATATCGGTATTGGTTTACAGTGCGCGGCCCACAATCGAGTAGTTTACGGACTAAGTAAGTTACATTCTCTCTTGGAAACGGCGCGTATCGAATTAAAAAAGAAATCTCCTTCCCGCGAGACACGCTACATCGAGAAAGGAAGCTCACAAAGCGAGAGAAATTCCATTAATCCATGTTTCAGATTCCCGCCACGATATTATGTTATATTCATTGAGATAAGTAAATTTACGTAATCGTTAAACTTTTCTTGTTTCGTAAAAGCGGAAAAGGAACATTCTCTCGTTTCGTCTACATCCTTCCAATCTTCCGATCTCTAAATTTTAGATAAGAGTAAGAATTATACTTTATACTTTATATACGGAATAGAATAATAACGTAGATTTAGTTACACGCTGCAGGAAACATAGAATAATTCTCTTTATACAAACGAATAAAATGCAAAGCAGCAACGTTAGCTCTGAAACAAAGCAGAGAGTTGAGATATTAAAGTACCGAAAAAATGCTTAACGCAACAGCGACGCGTTAATTATAATATTTCTCTTCCTAATAAAAGATCGTGCGCGAACGATATCGATAGAAAGCGAATTACACTTTTATATCTTCAATTTTGCAATCCAATTAATTATTTCTTTTTTATCTAGCACGGAATTAAAAGAACAGAATTTTGACATTTTTATTTTCCTACAAATTAATATAGAATATGCTAAGATAAATGTACATAACAAAAATTATGTGTGTGTGTGTGTGTGTGTTTAAGATCAGATTTATATAAGATCATTATTGCTTGTCGCCAAAATCGAAGGGATTGATTTAACAATTTAAAAATTACGCTAATCGCGAAAGGTCGTTTAAATTTATGCTGCGTAAACTAAGTTGTGTCCACTTTATATTTCGCGTAGCAATTAGCAATTTAGCTTCTCTTGATGCATAGCAATTATCAATTTACCTTCCCACGCTGCATAGTAATTACAACCGCGTTTCGCGTGGGTGTACCCGGCACCTTCGGATGTCTCTCGAACTTGTTTGCTTATGTTCGATACATCGTTCCTCTTTACGACATTCCCGCAGGAACGTCCTGAAACGAGCAACGGTGCGCTCCGGGAAAATAAATTACGTTTTACTTGGATGCTCGAGCCAAACTGAAAACGGAGTTTTCCGCTGAATTGACTGATCGGATCGGTTAATCCGCGCATGTGAGATAGCGAATTCATTGAACTCTACATTGAGGTACATCTATTACGACACGCCGCCGCGCCGCATTACTAACGTAATTATTCAATTTCGTTCTATAAGCGGCTAAGATGTGAAAAACAATTGACTATTCAAACTTTGAGTCATAAACCAATCTCTTGTTAAATTACCTTCACATATTGTTTGTATTCATAAGAAACACAAAACGATTATTATTTTCAGTTATTTAATAAAGTCTTTGAAATGTGAATTAATTGAAAATAATATTACATTTCTTTATAATCAATAGTATTTTTAAGCCTATTGTGTAAGAATTTTGTAAACATTTAATTTTATAAATTAATTATTCGATATATCGCACCCCTAGAAGAATACTGTCACAAAATTTTTATTTTGAGTTAAGTCCATAAAAAGTATGTCTAAAATGTTATCTATGTGCTATAATAGTGTCACAAGTTTATATGTGAAATCTGTAGCATGGGGCAAAAGTGCCGTTATTCTTTTAAACTTTTATGTTGCAATTTCCTGGATGAATAGTGTCATAAATGAATTGACAAGTGAATCATCGTAGCAGACCTCTTCAAGAAATAGTATAAGTTTCATTATAACAAAATATCGTAGTTGTAATTGTGTTAGTTATCTTACAACTAAAAAAAAATGAATTAAATTTGTTTTTCCTCTATCCTAAATATTATGAATTTTTTAGTTGACAGTATTCTTCTAGGGTATTCTTCTAAGGTATTCTTCTAGGGGTACGATATGTATATTATGGTAATACATTTTATTAAGCAGAAAAAGGGGACATATAAATGTGAACTTTGAAAAATAATAATAAAATTCCTTTTATATCCTTTTATATTTCACAAATTACATCATATACATGCATACACAATTTAAAAAAAATTATTTTCTCACATTCAGTCTGTAACGCTAAATAACGCATAAGTGGTTAATTGAATTTGCCGATGTACGAGTAAATTATAGGTGCTTGCTTGACGAGGGGAACAAAAACAAATAAATGGCCTCTCTGAATAGTACTTTAAGCGAAAGGGAATCTAATTCGAGTAACAGTTCAAGCTAATCGATGTAACCGATGAGCTATATCACAATCGACAATAATTCATAGTGAAAAATATGACACGCAACGGCGTAGCCAAGATTGGAAGTTCGCAAGATTACGGTAGCCATCGAGTGAACGGGAAAAAAAACGAGGAACATTAAAATGCAAAACACGAAAACCCCATAGCTCTCCTATATTTTATTGTACACTCTATAAACTGTGCATCGAGTTTCCCTAGGAATTTCAATAAAAACGGACGAGTTTAATTTCGACTGGGACCAATCCAATTACAACAACTCGAATTGCACGGATATCCCTTTTTTTTTTATAAAATGCGCGACTCTTGCAAAACGCACCCAGAATTTTGACCTGGCGTAATGGGTACACGGCAGCATTTTACTTTCGCGACAAACGGATAAACGATTCGGATTTAAATTTAAATTCACGCACTCGATCGCGAAGTAAACTCCATCTCGCAAACGTTTCGACCTCGCAAAGTTCGCGATGAGTTCGTAAAGAATTTTAATAAAAAAATTATGCATACCGCGTAGTAACTTTGTCATCGTGATAGAAGCTCGTGAGTAAGCACACATCCTCAAGTATATTTTCTCATGCAATACCAATTTCCATAAATACGTTAGAGCGCGACGCACAAAGAGAGTTTTAATAAAAGATTGATAAATCTAATTTTGAATATACGTCGTTATTGTGACGTATTCGCGTGTCGACGCAAATATTTATCACCTTCTCGAAGATGCTCTCGGTTTATGATGAGAAATATGTATCTTCGAGACTTGTTCAATTCGAACTGACGTCACAATGGATCAAATTAATATATTCGAAGCGCCGTTGGGTTGACAATTGAATAAAAAGATCTTAAATGTGTTTCGATGACTTTTTCACTGCGATCTTAATCATGACATTAGCAGCATTTTAAAGTCGACTTTAAAGTTAAACTGACAATCGTGATATACCGTAAATAGACTCTCAACGTTATCTTGAAAAAAATACGCTGCCGTACTATTCTTTACACAGAGAGATCGATTATCTCTTTCTTTATCTTTCTTTTTCTTATTCAAGACGGATAACTTGTGTAGGCACGTAAATATGCTGTATGCTCTTTATCGAAGCATTATATGGCCTAATTACGCATGTTTAAAAAAATAAACAAATTATTCCACATCTATCAAAAGAAAATTTTTAATTTTTTTTTTAGCAATATACATATTTGTAATATTAATATTTGCTGAGTAAAAATTTCAATAGAACTATAGTATACAGAAAATATTTTTCCTACTATATGTGTGTATGTAAATGTAAACTTTATATTATATTTTCTTTTACAAGTTACCGCGAAGTATCAATGATATAAATAAGGCCACGTATTTCCGAGTTCCGGATCAACTTTGTTAATAGAAATTTTATTATATATAATTTTATTCTTTAAGAAATATAATATTGGAAACGGGCATGAGACAAGTTCTCTATTCTAACTATTCAAATTTTATTCTGTGATATATATGTATTTGTGTATTTTACATATCGCTAATATGATAAAGAAGTTAAATCCATTTCCACAATATTACACATTTCTTGATATTTATTTATAGTAACTTATGTAATATAAAACATTTGTTTTTAATTCTCATGGAACTCTCATTTAACTCACGTGAGAGAATTGCGTAAGTAAAAATTTTCTGAATTAAAAAAAATGTGCTTTTTCTCTGCGTGGAATTAAAAAAGCGCGGTGTTGTTTTCATCAGCGACATAAGTTGTAAAAGCAAGATTCCGCGTGATGTTGCGCCATAGTCCATATCTTTTTCCACGACGGATGTTATCAGAATTACTAACTAGATCGCATGCATGTGCCGCGAGATAAACGCGATCGTGCGGTCGAAAGAAAGGCTTCATTTTTAATTAACTAAAATAGAAGTTCGCACAGTAACTCAGAGCTTTCATGTAATAATGACGTGCTGTAACGCTACAATTTGCTTGCCTGCACACGCGAAAGCATAACACGTTATTAATATTACTGACCGTTATTAGTCGGAAAGGTGGCATTAAGTTGACCTAAATAAGCATCCACAAATTAGTGCTGGCATTCTTGTTTATGGAGTTACACCTTTAATGAAAATGAACTACAAGCTTCGATTTCTGTACCTTGGATTGCAATATGCAGAACATCCCTTATTATCCGAAATTTTCGCGCGAAATTTATTTTGCGCATAGTATTCTTGTATAATTACTTTATGCAAATAATTAAATAATAGAGTAAGTGTTTTATCAATCCGTATTTACATTAATTATAAATGTAATTTTTTTTAAACTGTATTTTGAAATGTAGAAAGATGTTATTACAGGAAACCTTGTCGTAAATCGTGACGTGTGTTAATGATATCTATTGTGTCAATGACACAAAGTAATGAGCATAATTCTATTATAGAATACAGAGACGCAGAGTCGGCAGTAAATTCTGTGATATTCTACGGGAATGTCATGAATATCCGTGCGCGCAAACATGAAAAAATACGAACTGAAATGAAGCAAATCCATTACAAAAATGCCTTATTAATTTTTTCGTGATTTGTATAATTAAACCAAAACGAATCAGAGATGTGCGACGGAGCGAAAAGCGTGCGAAAGAACAGAAATTTATTCTAGTTAAGAAAGACTACTTCTTTTTTTCATAAGAAAATATAATTGAAGAGAAAATATGTTTTGATAATACTTTTGTATCAACTAGTACTGTTTGAATAATGTTCCTCTATTTTTATCGTCGTTTCCATTTGTTCGTTTCATCTTCGTTACGAAATTAATTTATTATTGCGAGGAGATAAAATAATAAAAGATATTATTTATATCTTGGTGCTTATAATTTCGAAAATTGGTTAAGAGCAAGACGGTGAATTATCTAAGAAAATATTTAATCGCATCTAAATTATTATTTAAATATAAATGAATCTAATTTTCTACATAATTGATAGTCCTTAACTACATAGATATTATTATTAATATATTATTATTACGTATACGTCTGTTTCATAGATATAGATAAGTCTAATCGTGAATGAAACGTAAAAATCGGAAAGATCGCACATAACACGGTCACCGATAAAGTCCACAAGCGCTTAGTTATTTAAGCAGCATTGTAAGGATTACAAAGCTTTGCATAACATTTTAATTATTAATACAAATTGCTCTACAAAATGGCACTACAAAATGGCTCTAAAAACATAAGAAATTTCTATTATTGCGTATCTATAAGACTAGGTATGCATCTACTCGAAATTTTCAAAAGAATTCTAACGATGCATGCGTAACATTATCTACTTTATATTTTATTAGCTTCAATAGGTCCAAGGTACTTAAAAATTTATTATACTGGACAAAGGTCTTTTGAATTCATGCCACGCTGGAAATGGAAATACATACTTGTTACCTACCTCACGTTACCCGTTTTCTCAAAAGAGCCATTGAAAATACTCTTTTCTAATTCAACAACTTTCACGCAACGTGAAAATGCTAACTCGAATTACAGTTACGCGCTGATAAAGATCTTAAATGCATCTTTGGCAAATTTTCTCCCGTTTTGAACGCATTCACCAGATGAACGTGAGCTTCATTTTAATGCCTGAGAAATTTAAATTATTTCGACGATTCCATTTTACGAACGATTAGGACGAAGATTTCAGATTGTCGTAATGAACACAAAAACTGGAATATCTAGTAAATCGGTTTCTAATCGGATTAGAAATTATTTTAGACGGGCCATATTCTTGCTCCAGGTAGCAGAGTTACGTTCAAAGACGACAAAGTGATGTCTACTGATGTCTAATACGCGTCACTGTGTCGTCTTTTAACGTCACTCTGCTACTTGGACAGCGAGCACATTAAAGTCTAGAAGTGAGACGTTCAATTATTGCTAAATGCAATAAGGAAGATATGGATCGATAACACTAAGGGATAATGAAGTAATGAATAACGTAGAAAATTATATAGAGAACTTCTTATAACATTTTTGGGTATGTATGGAAATTATCGATCGATTAAAAATTAGAAATGTCTATTTACTTCACCGGCCTATTTATAAGATAGAATTCTGCGATCCGAAGATAATTTCAAGTTCGTAAGTCGTTAGCTTCAGTATATGGGGTGGACCATCATTCCAAATACGATAAATTCCTTGAGCGAACATGGAACTGATATTCCCCTGATGGCGAAAATTTGATGGGGGGCTTAATTACAGAGATGCTTAACGTCGTGAATTAAAGGACTTAGATAAATTAAGTTTCCAAAACGTAAGGAACATCCAATTTCTCAGGTAATTTCACCCGCATTCTGCCTTAACACAACTCGAGACGTGGAGCTTTAGTCACCCTCAGACATTGAGTCGGTAATTAAAAGGTTGCGACAAATTACGAATTCCTCCGAAATCCTCATTTAAGAACAGTAGAGAACAAATGGCGTAGTCGTGTAATCGAATGTGTTTCACCGATAATGGGTCATGTAGAAAAATCAGTGAGTTTAAATCGAGGATTGATCTCAACGTAAAACGGGTTCGTGTGCGATTTCGGTTAGTTCTCAATTTTCAACTCAACTGAGAAACACACCGGTTTTTATGAACGTAATTATTTCTTCGTATCAATATTAAAACCCAAAATTTCGTCGCAAATTTATCGTTTTTCTTAACGCCACTTTTTATATAAATAACAGTATAACTGTTATTTATTTGGCATCAAAACCTTAAGTTATTATAAATTCATCGATTTTTCTCTCACCCTCTCTCTCTCTCTCTCTCTCTCTCTGAATCCCTGCATTCTGACGAAGATTGCTGAGCGCGTACTACATATATGTCGCGTTTAAATCTCCGCCTCTGATATTGCCGAGTCTTTCGCGTGCCTTCATGTAGAAAAGAATGTGATTAATCGGAGCAATTCTCAAATTAATCGGAGCTTCTGCCCCCCGTCGACGAAACCGGGGGTGATAGGTATCGCGTTGCGTGAAAGTGAAAACACTCAGAGCCCACGTATATGAAAAATGGAACAAAGGGCCTAGGACCGTCCTTTCCGGAGCGCAAAAACGAATTCGAGGGTGGGAAAAGAACGAGGAGAGTTTTCGACTCCCTCCCGCCATGCTTCTCTCTCCTCCATTCTCCATCCACATTAAGCGCAGCCACTTTGTCTACTCACTTTTGTCGCAGCGCAACTCACTTTCCACTTGCAACCCTCGTGCGTAGACGGACTCTCGCGCTCTCCGTTGTTGTTTATACTGCGTGCGGGCGAGTAAAAGTTGCAACGACGCGCGACGATCGACGGAAGATGAGGAATGTGCGAAACGTGAGGAGATACGGATAGAGAGATGCGGTAAAAGGAAGGTAGAAAGACGGAAACGGCATACGGGGAACAATGGGAGAGAGAGAGAGGACGAGGACGCGTCTCTCGCGTGGATCTCACCCTCTCGCCGGGACACCGGACGTGGACGTTCGGGGGGAGGGGGAGGTGGCGACGGCGACGGCGACGGCGGCGGTGGCGGTTTTACGCGCGTTTCACAAGTTCAGGCACAAACTTTACGACGTATGCACGCGACGGCGGTCGGGACGATACTGCGCCCTATTGGACGGCCCTGCGCAAATATAATGGCGCCCCTCTCCTGCGGTACGTCCACCCCAACCTCGACGTCGGCGTCGGTGCCACACCGCTAACCCCCCTTCGCGATCTACTGTATGCGTCCCACCCTCGTCGGGACTGGTCCGTCGGTCGCCTCTTCTTCCTATCCTTTTATCTTCCGCCCTCCGTCGCCCTCGGCCATCCTTCGCGACGGCCACCCTTTAACTCCCCCGGCGCCCTCGCGGCAAACCTTTCTCATCCTTTCCTCATCCCCCTCCTTCCTCACGCCCGACCTGCTCTTCCCGCTCTTCCACATCCGCGTCCCCGTCTTTTTCTCTCGCCCGTTGGTCACCGCGCGACTCTCGCGGGGGCCCCCGCGAGGGTTCTCTTTTGCAACAACAACAACATCACACGGGCGCAACGGGTGAACTTCCGGTGCGCATCGATAACCACTTCCGTTCGTGCTCGAACGACTCGATGCGACGCGGAAAAAGCTCTCGCTCTTCTCGCTCGTCCACAGAGAGTCGATCGACCTCCCCTTGCGCGTGCCCCGCAGGATAAACACCGGGGGTAATCGCGCGCGGTCAGAGTTACGCTCGCGAGCGCACGGAAACGATCGCTCAAGATACGTGCGCGCTCATTAACCCTTCTCAGCATTTTTGCCGGATGAACGGATTTTAATTGCATGACTGGCTTATAGGAGCGCTCGGAATAGCCAACGTGAACCCTTTGGCTTTGCGCGGTGGGTCCGAGCTGGGAACGACGTCCTGAAAATTGCCAGCGTGTATTTAAGGATCCCTCGTTGGAGCGATAGTAGATATATTTCAAGGATTCTCTCACCGAGCGACAGGAGCATATTTTAAGTCGTCCTCAGCGAGCGACCGTGAGGGGGGTTGCTCCACTCACGTCCCAGTTACAACTTTATTACGTACATACATATCTCCACGCCTTTACGCGCACTATTTGATTTGTTACCATTTAACTTCACAGATAGAGAGATAGAGAGAGAGAGAGAGAGAGAGAGAGAGAGAGAGAGAGAGAGAGAGAGAGAGAGAGAGATTTACATCCACGAGTGAAAGTGGCTTTTTATCGCTGTTGTACGAATATGTGAATTAATTTGTGCTTTTAATTAAATATAGAGCGGCGAATGTAACACAAATGTCAAAATAGGCTCTGGTAATTTTGATAGAAGCTGCGCTTAATGCCAGGTACACACTCGAAGACTCGCAGTTTATATTTATCGCGCCGATATAATAAAATACATACCCCGATGCACATGGGTAAATCAGTTTCTGCATAACTGTTACGGCAAAAATTAGAATCTACCTTGAAAAATTCTGTAACCTTATTGTTTACCGTAAACGGGCGGGTTAACGTGATAAAGGACTCGATTTTTCCGACATTTTTCATCGCTAAAATTGGTCTAAAGTTCATAAGAGCGTAAGATTTGTAGCCCCTTTAAAAGAGAGCTTGCCCTGCCCTCCCGGGTTTTCTTTCGCTCTGGCGTTAACGTTGTTCACTTATACATATCGCGGGAATAAAATGCAAAGAGAATGTAAAAAGATTAATAAAGAATGACGTACGTGAAATGCTACGCCGAGCATAATGTAATCAATACGTAACATTTAGCTCTTTTTAATTCCCGTTTGTTACCGGATAGCTAAAAAGTATAATATTTAATTTTAATATTTAATATAATGTAAATTTGGCTGCATTAAATCACTTTACTTAATAATTATATAGAATTATATTATGTATAATCAAGCTTATTCCACTAAAAAACATATGTGAGTCGAAAAGGTGAAATTTTTACACGTACCTACCTGGTGCACGATTAATTTAACGTGGCAAACAATTTTAGATTTCTCTTTCTATAGAATCATGAGTACTGCAACGCTTTCAACGCAATGCACTTTGTACTAAATGCTTAACAAATTCTTTCGTTTCTAAAAATATACCTTGCTTTCGAGCTACAGTACAGTTGATGTACAATTCGCGTCAGATTTTAGAATAGAATATTATTTATGATTTCATATATCGTGTGTTTTGATATATTTTATTGGTGTGTATTCTGAGTCGTAAAATATTTTTTTGTATAATACGTTACTATAAAACTGTAAATAGGAATTCTATCTTGAATTCTGGCGCGATTTATAAATCGTCTAAAGCGAATTTAAGAACCACGTATCGTTTATAGCACTGTTTCTATACAATTCCCATGTCTAATGGTCCAATAGTGCAGCTGAAAACGATTTATTTTGGAAACATCTTGGGAATAACGCATGTTATTTTATTTCGAGATCCCTGTAAAAACCAAATAAGCGCGTCGAATCTGCTTTATCACAATGCGTGATTCACGTGATTTTTCGATAGGAGGACGCCTTTGATCGCACGGTCGAATCCCGGTGCAGGTCGACCGAGAAATATCGCGGAAGTAATCTGCTTTGAGCCACAGCAACGAAAATGTTTATCATACTCCGCCGTTGATCTCGCTACGGCGCGCACAAATAATAAAGCTTATCGACTCGCCGGCATATCACGAATAAATCTTGGAACTCCATTTCCTCTTGAATGACAACATCGTACGAGTTATCGCGCGACGTTTTCATGCAGAGGCGAAAGAGAGGGAGAGAAAGAAGAAAGAAAGAGAGAACAGCGTGAGCGATCTCTGGCATTTCCCATTTTCGCATGCTATCGTCGCCGCGCCGCGCCGCGCCGCGCCGGTAGGTTGATAAAACCTACGACAGGTGCTATGCAGGTGGACGATTGTTTCGGAAAGAATCGACATTGCATGTCTAGAATAAGCGATACACAAGTAGTTTCCTTTCAGAGGAAAAAGCAACCCACGCGATCTTCGCTCTTCGTAAAACATAGACAAATGGAAAATAAAAATACGAAAACAAAAAAGAGATATCTCGCGAGAATTTGTAAGTCGTTTTTAGTTTGTCTTTAGTTTTTGACAGAATTAGCAATTACTCTTTGCTTTAGCGTTGTGAAGTTTTTGTCTAGCTCTAGATCTGAAGATTCTAAAAAATTTTTATGGGTTTTGAAAAAATTGATTATATTTTCTTTATATGTTGCACTATATTTTCTTTATATGATAATATATTCATACATTTGTTGACATTAACAAATCAAATTGAGTCACTTAATTGTGAGTTAAGTCTTCGGATCATAAACATTTTTTTACTACCGAAAAGATTTTCAAGTTATAAACAGAAGTTATAAACATGACGTTATTGATAATAACGTTAAATAAAATAAAATGTTCAATTATAGATCAATGAAATAATGCATTTTGACTGTCACTAATTAACTCGCCTTTGTCTGCACTTAAATCAATACTGCTTGTATCTTAACACCGTCGCAAATGAGAAATATCGGAATTATCTTATCGGAAATTAATAAACTCTGACACACGTTAAACAATCGTGACACGTTGACAGCGATCGAAAGTCCTTTATCGGTACACTCGGCGAGAGAAAGAGAGCCTGCATTCGCGGTCGGCTCGTTTACGATGGAAGCGTTGCTGCACGGCATCCGTCGCGCGGTTGTAAAATGTATCGCGCAAAACTTTCGCCTTTGCAATCTCTCTCGATCCGTTGTCCATGTACCTCAATATAGTTGACTACAGTACGAACCTTGACCCGAAATTGCTTTCCACGTGTCACCGGTTTGTCGTCTCGGGGTCCATCATTGTGGTTTTGGACATTTATTATCTCGAACGACTTTTATATGTAAATGAAATCAAGCGCCCTTTTATCAAAATTTAAAAATATATTTCTAAGGCTAACTCTGCAAAGAAGAAAATGCAACAATATCGTACCATACAAAAAATTTATATAATGTAGTAATATAAATCTTGATCTAATTAAAAACTAACTAAATTTTGGTATTACATAATATAGATTAATAAATATTATTTTTATAAGCATGTTTATATAATTTATATAATTTATATAATTTAAGTGGGAAGTAAATATATATAGTACTTTTTTTCTTATGTAAGTTCTTACAAGTTAAATAATTGCTTGATTACTAATTTCTGAATATACTTTTATTTGATTTTAATTATAAAATTGGTATTTCAAATTAACTGAAATATATCTGAGGTACGAGAGAAGTATTATTTTATACTTTATGTGCCAAAAATTTTAAAAACGGTTTTAAGAGAAAATGTATATATTTTTAATTTTTAACGATATTTTGAGCAGTATCATACACTTTTTATATATAAAATAAATTTTATGGCATTTATTATAATCCTATTCTTGACATAAAATTTAAAAGTTAAATAAATTTGATTTCTGTACTAATAAAATTTATTTCTTTAGTATTTAATATTTGAGTTCTAGTACGAATGCAACGAATGGTGACTGAAAATAATTTCAATCAGGTTCGCGACAATAGCTTGAAGTTATCTCTTAATTGTCATGTATAATTTTATTCTAATAAATAATTATATTCGGAATTAAACGATTAGCAAACGATTGTAATAAGTAATAAGTAATTGATTGTCTATTAATCGACATTTTTCTGCGCACATTTGCATCAAATGATATGAGAATCAATATGAGATCTTCGCTTCTATATCGAGCAAAGGGAATTTCCATCGCATGAAAATACTTCTCAATGCATAACACTCGAAACGTCTCTTTCCACTGGGTGTACTTAGTGTCATTCGTTCTTCGTTTTTTCATCACAATTTTGTCCACCCGCGACGGGATTCTCATCGCTAAAATCAACTATACAAGGACGCTTAATTTTAGAGTCTCTCTCTTTCCCTTTCCCCTCCCTCCCTCCTCCCTCTCTCTCTAATCAATAAGCGAGAGCAGATTTTTTTATACCGTTTTATAAATAGAATCTTATTCTATCAACGTAGCCTCAGCCGGGAGCGCATCGCATGTGACAAATTACCCCGTTTGTCGGGACTTTCTCCGATTGTTTTGCGACAAAGCAAAAGCGATCGTTTTTATTGACACCTGTGATACCAATATAATTAATGCGGATACAAGGAAATCACTTGTAGCAATTTCACGCAAAGCACTACCGATTGTTGAGTAGTCAATGCGATCGACAATGTCAAAATTAAGCCCCTTTAAGCGATGTGCCATGAACACGTCGAGACGTTACAAAGCGTGACCTACATAATGATAATTCCACAGTGAGATGCGAATCTCGACCGATTTACCGGGACATTCCGTGTTCCAGTGACGCGTTGTCACTTTTGCTTGGTATCGCACGCAATTAATGACTGCGCGAATTAATAGGAATTCGCGACGCGGAAACGAAACGGATTCGACTCGGGAGACGACTATATACTGTCTCGCCGTATTTAGCGTTCGGTGCAGAATAAACGCTAAAGTCTCTCTTCTTGCAGATCTTTATTGTTACTTCCTTCGGCCTGTACATACCGCGTCCCATATTCATATTCTCCCGGGGGATCAGCGTTGTCGCACAATTTTGATCTCGCAGGAGCGATTTTGCCGTCGCAAAATATGCGACCGCGTTACGCGTCGCCTATATAAGCGGCACGCTCGCTGGAAACTTCCCGCTAGAGAGTCGCATGTAGAGTGCGACGAAACACGCCGGATAAATGAAAGGGCTCGCCCCGCGTATCGATCTACCTGTTATAGCGCTTCGTTACCACAGATTCAGCTTCGATATCACGCCATTTCGCTCGCTTCTCGTCGTTATCGCCGTTCGCACGCCACTTCGCCAAAGGTACTTACGAGATTTAGCGTCTCCTTAATATTCCTCTTCCCTGAATAAATTATCTCTTAAGAAAAGCATGATGACTTCGGCAGCACAAAAGTTGCTTGTTTATTTGAAATAGAGTAACAGGAGAATATAATTATCGGAGATACAGAGCTAACAAATATTTTTTCTTCACGACAAAAAACGTCATCTTTATCCTACTTTTTGATTTATTATTAAAAATGAGACAAAATGCCGTTCGTATATTAAAACAGCATACAGAATTATTTTTTTGACAATATAATTTATTTATCAGTTTTTATAGCCTTTTTAAGATGAGAGATTCGATCACTGAGAGAAAAATCCAGGTCTAAATGATCGGACAATTTGTTCGAAAATTAACAAACGGCTAATCCGATACTTTCAATCGGAATTATAAAAATGTCCGATCAATGATATCCAATTATCAATGATATCCGGATATCATTAATCGGACATTATTCTGATCTTGATCGGCTTCTTATAATTCCGATTGAAAGCATCGGATTACCCGTTTGTTAATTTTCGAATGAATTGTCCGATTATTTATTTCTCTGAGTGATGTATTGAAAGTTCATTTATGACGCTTTAGAAAAGTTTTACGAATTGTAAATTCCTGATTGTTTAATTACTTATTCATTTGTATATTTTTATAAAATATTGTTTGATTGTAAATTGAAAGGCTTGTCAAAACGTTTGAAATCGATTTGGATTGCTCTTTGAGAGAGCCGAATAAGGAATCGATGTATACCGAAACGCGGGGTCAAAAGGAAGACTAAAGTGATGATAAATAATGCAGCAGCTTTGCTTCCTGCGCTCTAGTTATTAAGCAAACTATTCATGCATCCTGAATGCTTCACCGGATGCTTCATATAGCTATGCTACATTTTTTTCTTTCGCCGTTTTAAGAAAAAAAAAAGAATTATAATTTCTGTTAAAGGCATTAAGTTCTGTTAAAAGCATTAAGCTCCTGTTAAAAGCATTTACTTTTGAATCTCTATTGATATACACCCACGTTTTCTTTAAATATTTAAATGTTAAATCAATTAAGTACATTCTACCGACATATAAATAGAAGGGATATAA
Source organism: Temnothorax nylanderi (assembly GCF_030848795.1). NCBI lineage: Eukaryota > Metazoa > Arthropoda > Insecta > Hymenoptera > Formicidae > Temnothorax > Temnothorax nylanderi. Next base: position 1,402,430 of record NW_027249089.1, on the reverse strand, counting down.
TAAGTAGTAAAATATCAGAGCAAAAATAGAAAAAATATATTTAGAGGATTCTCTTTTAAACATCCTCGGCATAAATGTACACGATTATAAGCCGTTAAATTGAAAAGATTAGCGTGAGGTGAGAACCTCAGTTTCCATTATATGTTTACTTTGTCCAAGAATTTCGACAGTCCGAAAGTTTGGTCGTTTCGCCAGCAAGGAAACCATCGCGATTTCGGTGCAAACGCTATTTCGACGAGATAATCGTAGGTAGAAGACCTCGTTTCTCGTGCAACATCAAAATGCAGAAGTTCGTGCAGAAGTCGAGCTCGTACGTTGGCCATGAACGGTTTATAAACTTGATCTTTTCTTCGCGAAATCGAAGAGCGCCACGAAAAGCGGGACCGATCGTATTCATTCGAGGCAGAGAATTCGAAGGGGCGGCGAAATTGAATCGCGTGGAAATAATGGGCTCTAAGCAGCTATGTACACACAGTTTCAAATGACACTTTCGATACGGTATTATAATCGACATGAAAACTTGCTTTAAAAAAAAAATGGAATCAAGTTTTTCCCCATTTTATACGCGGTCGTTATACGGTTTATTTTTCCGCAGTTTCGTCAAAAAATCCTCGTCAAATATTTTTCAGTGATTATTACTACCAAGCATCGCTACATTTCTCTGTACACATCCAATTGCTATGAATATTGGTCGTTGATATGAAAGTACAGAGCAAGGAAGTATTAAATTATAAATTGTAAATTTAAATCCAATTATATTTTACAGATGTAACCGCGAGGGGATCGAGCAGTTATAAAAAACAAATCTTGTTACTAAATAAAAAAAAACACGAGAATGCAATCTCTGTATGAATTCTAGATGACCGGGTTTTATTCCGGATATCGATTACGCTTTCTCTTGCAGAAAGGGCTGCGAATGCGTGATGATATATACACGCTTACTGCGATCGATTAATAATGCGGGAGCTGACACAGAGCTCGCTGCACTTTTCGGGGAGTTATTGTAAAATTTCAATGACGAAAATACTTGCTCCGCGAAGTGTAAGCAACAGATACCGGCACTGTCGTCGGCCGCGGAAATTATTCATAGCTTCGAGCAACGTAATATCTCAGGCAGCTCGAGAGCTTATCCATTTGTGTATTCTTCTTTAATATCGCGGAGTCGCGTTCCTCGCGCCACCGTGAAAATGCAAAGACGCTAATGTCACCGCCGGAAATCGTGAATTCTACTTATTTTCATGGGTGACCTATATCCGTGCCACCTGCCTCACGCTTTGTTCCACTTTGCGCTCTCCCTGTTTTCTTCTCCTTGCGAACTTCTGTCGAACCGGACCCCCGAGAACGGCGGGAAAAAAAAACTTTACTTATTACTTAAACGAGGGTCATGACGTAATAGTGTTCCCGCAAAAGTATCAGGCTCTAATCTTATCAATCTATAGCTTTTATATTTAATATATCATGCTGTTCATCCGATATTGTACTGTACTGGATACATTTGTCAATGTTTCTTAAAAGTTCCTTGTATCTTATTAGAATATAACATTGCGTTATCGCGTATTACTTTTTCTCGTGATTTACACTAAACCTTATTAATATGCAGAAAAAGTTTGATTTATTAATACAAATGTGTTATATAGATTAATAGTGCAATCAATAAAAATTCCATGGAATTAAATAATATTTATAATAGATATCATATTTTTCATAGTTTTTAAAATCAGTTTTTATTTATATATCGATTATCCTTCTGTCATTAATTTTGGCAACTCAATTAGCATCGATTTTTCATTCGCCAAATAATTTTGCTTTTAAAAACTTATTATTACATAGTTATATATTGCATAAATCATAAATCGTTATAAATATGTATATTGTGAATAGAAGGATACATAATGCATAAATGCAACACGTTTAAAGTTTCCAAAGTTTATTGTATTTAATTATAAATAAATTATATTAGAGTGATTATGCATCATTGTTTGGTTTGTTTATTAATTCATATTAAGACATATTTTATCTGATTATACAATAAAATATTACAAAAAACCAATATTAAAAATAAAATTAACATTGATTAAAAATAACTAAAACTAAAATTATTAATAACAAAGACAAGAAAGTTAAAAATAAGAAAAAATTTAGAAAATTAAGAAAGGACAACAATAAAATTTGATTTTACTTTATATACTTTTGCTAAATGTCAGTGTATAAAGTATTTACGTTGAATAAGTAATTTAAGAATTAACATCTTTTTATTAATTATAAAGCTTGCATCTTAACATAATGAATATTAGGAATGTAAAAACAGTGAGAGAAAATGTTAAATTTTTCATCGGTTATGAATCGGTTTTTCTTTCATAAAACAAAATATTAATCTGAAGTTCTAGTCTAGTACTAAAAATCAAATTGATTATATTTTTGTATTTTATTATGAGGTAATTTTTTAATCCGATTTATAGGTATATTATACTCGTCCAAGTTTTTATACAAAGATTTGTAATTTATTTCTCCGTGCTACATGCATGCTTATAATCCACAAAAATTTATTTTTTTTCGCACCAATCTACATGACGACATAATCTAATAATCCAGTGAAAATAATAACACGAAGTTATCGTAAATTAAGTTGGACTGTAAGTCATTTCTTTGTAGAGTCTGTAGTAATGTACGTTTTGCGTTTATCTTCTCTTGGTTCCTTTACTTTCATTATAAACTGATTTATCGCATTCGGCGTTCATAAAAAGAAATGGATTGATATATGTGCGAAATAGGATAGAGGCGTAAAGATATATAGTATATATAGGCGTATATAGATATATTAGATTTTGTCATTGCCTACACAATTTATATTCCTGATATATTCGCGCGACACGTGTTGCACGGGATCGAATATTATCGATAAGCCGTTCAATCTTCTGGGATTCCCTACGTTTTAAGAAAGGGTCGTGCAAAGTCGTGACGATAGACATCTCCAGTGAATTATTGTAAAGGGATTGAAGAAAAATCATTGAATATGATACTGAATATCTAAACCGAAGTGACTTTGGTACGATTCTCTCACTATTTTCTTCAAGCGAATTAAAATCATATAAAAATATAGATTCTATTGTGAATACATATATTTTCTCTTTCCAATATTCCTCGATACGTCGTTCCAATCCGTCGTAGATATCTAATGCAATTCTACGTCTTCGTATATAACTTCATTACTTCTTAGCGGGTAGAATTCTGAGCAAACAATAAAGTAAATGTGTTTTATTATACGATAAAATTATAAAATCGCAGTAGAAGTTTTAAATAATATTTCTCGTTAATCGCACTATCGTTGTATCCAATGCAATTCTACGTCTTCGTATATAACTTCATTACTTCTTAGCGAGTAGAATTCTCAGCAAACAATAAAGTGAATGTGTTTTATTATACGATAAAATTATAAAATCGCAGTAGAAGTTTTAAATAATATTTCTCGTTAATCGCACTATCGTTGTATCATGCTTTAAATGTTAAAATTATGTTTAGATATTTACAAGAAAAATTATGTAAAAATCTATCAAACAATTCCGATTACGAGATTATGCTACGATATATGCATATACAATATAAAAAAGATATAATATTTTAATAAGTTTACTTGATATTTCGCTTCATCTACATCTTCGTTTTTCCAAGTTTTTCAAAATCAGCAAAACAATCGTCATAAAGTATCATGATAAATATATATACATTATAAAGTCATATGCCAATGCGTATGTATTTATCATGATACTTTCCAATTTTCTTGACAATTGTTTTGCTGATTTTGAGAAATTTTATATATATATATATGCATTTATAAATTATATTAATTCTTTAAGTTAACATATTAATTTCTTAAATATAGATATAATTTAGACCGAAAATCGTCTTTACTGATAAAATGTAAAGTAGATAATTATAGATTATTATTATTACACAAGGGAAAAAGAAATATTGGAAGAAATAACGGAAATAAATAATTGAATAACTTTTACACGCAAAATACAATTATTAAGATTCTTATAACGTTTGTAGAAATAATATTTAGGATTTCAGTATCACTGGGAAATAATATCGCGTCTACGCCAATGCAAGTTTATGAAGTTTCACGTTTAATTGAATAACTGATACCATCGATTACAATAGAATGCCTCCTGATGGAAACTTGGATTGACTCAGACATGCATGCGTTTAATTGTCAAGACCTCCAAACTTTGTGATCTTTAGCTATTAATCACTTTCCTTTCCCTAGACATCTTCAACACGCGAGAGAAAGAGAGAGAGAGAGAGAGAGAGAGAGAGAGGGGGGGGGGGAAGCGCGCGCAACATCTCTTAGTTTCGAATTGCTGCCTGACGTAAAGCTTCGTGTACTCGGCTTTATGTAAATTTCTCCCTTAATCAACTTATTTGCTAAAATATTTTTATGTGATTCGACTAAATAAATTTCCATTTTGTTCACTCACTAAAAGAAAATGAAAATTAAAAAGGGAAAAAGAGAAGTAGAAAAATGAGCTAAAAAGCAACTGGATATAGAGTGCTCTCTAGTATTAGATTTCATCTGATGCAGTTATGTAAATCAGGAAAAATAATGCTACACAGTCGACGAAAAGAGAGAAAAAGAGAAATTCGCCAGATCAGCCATCCTCGTCTCTGCAGCTATTTCGGGAGTTAAAAGCGCGCGCGCGACGGTGCTTATTCCTTCCGGTAGATTTACCGAAGTCTCAGGACGCAAGCAAACACAGTTGCGGCAGATTTCAGCGCCATTCAGTTTACCCTGCTAACACGCCGGGCCGTAGCCCCCGAAATGCGGCTACGCTCCGCCGTTTACGCCGCTGTTTGCGCCGAGGTTTGCATCCAGCATGGGATTATCTTATGGCCACGGCCTGTCCACGGCGCGCGGCGTATACGTATATAACGGGCACGGGCGATAAATCGCGGGGAAACGTTTCCCCAGGAATGTCTCGATGTCGCCGGTAATGGAAATCGGGAGATGGATCGAGACAGAACAATACCCGGGGCCAGGTCGCATGCCCGGACCTTATGACATCGCGGCATAATCGCGCCGAATGCCGGCGAGCCGGAAACCCCCGTCGCGGCGTCGGTCGGCGAGTTATCCGGCGATTCCGCGGATGTCGAACATCATTAATTAAGTTGCGTCAGGCGTGTCGCGGCCGATGTCGCGACGATTTCGACCACAAATTCGGTGCGATTTCGGTATCAGTCGCACTGTATATAATGGCGTATATGCAACTGTGCGGCGGAGGCTGGACGCGTCCGGACTCGCGATTTGTCTTCTGCGCGCTTCGGTCGTAACAATATCGCGACAACAATGACGAAACCACACTTGCAACTCGCCGATTCATGTTGATCATGGGGCCTGGATTGGTTACTGTTAGTACGTATCGGATACGGTTTCGTCCTGTTTAATTTTTTATGACTTCGGCGCGGAAAATACGTATCGAAGTATCATTTTAATGTAAAATTATAATGCGGAGCATGAACGCGTAGTAAATATTAATGTCTTCCGCAAATATTGCTTTTGCAGCCATAGATATGTATAATATGATATTAAATCTACATATATTTATGATATTCATCAAAGTGTGTATTCCACAAGCGTATATTGGCACGAGAACTCGGTGGTGTTTATCTATATATCGTGTGTGAATGCATCATTACGATATTTGCATTAATTATAAACAAGTACATTATAAATAATGGCGCGATCGGTATTGTAAGCAAGTCCGCGCTACCGCACGCCACGCATAAAGGGGCAAGCTTACGCAATAATGTAAAACTGATCCCTGAATAAATTTATATACATATATATTTTTATACATATTGTGCTACGTATATAATACAATGTATAATATTATAATTATATAAATATTTAATATTCTATACTGTATATAACTCAAACGAAAACTTTGACAAATCGTAAAATAAAAACATTACTTTCAGGTGACAACTTCAATGATTTTAATATCACAGAATAATATAATTGATCATATATGATTTACCGTTTTGGAATTAGCTTTTGTAGCTGCAACTCGTGCGGCTTCCAAATCGCAGACCACACAGACAGAGAGAAAGAAGTTTCAATTTATTAGCGAAATCTTGAGTCGGTGCACGCGTACGGCGCGTTCATATAACGTATCACGATAATAACATCGAGGATATATACCTTCAATCTGCTTACGACGATGGCGTAAACGGCGCGATGTATTTACAGACGCGCCGAGGGTCGGTCCGTTTTGCGCAAGGGCCACCACATCGCTAATAATACAGGCGATTATATGCCACGGAAGACTGGACAGTCAGCGGCGATGATACGGAGGCTGGAGCCCAACGAGGTGCGTTCTTAACGACTTACCGAGGCATACCGAGGGCTCTCGATGGGGGGGGGGGGCGGAAGGGAACGGCGGGGGGAACACACGCTCGGCTCACTGGTCACTAGGGGTAATCAGGTATGTCGTTACACGATGCTTACACGGCCCCCGGGAGCCGATGTGTCCGCCATTTTGGGCGCAAGTGGAGCTGCGAAAATGCCTTTTTACGAGGCAGCCGACCATGCCGCTCTGGCTTGGCCGTCGCAGCTCGACCATACACGCGCCACATACAGCCGGAGAACCCATGGACCGAGTGAGACGTTGTTGCACGGGTGAGATGTTCCAGCCGACGAGACTCAAAGGACAGTTAACACCCTCGTGCCTCGCCGCGCCGCGCCGCGCCGCGCCGCGCCGCGCCGCGCCGCGCCGAGGCTGCGCCCTCCGCGCCCTGTGTGTGTGCCCTCGTTGTTTTCTCTTTATCCCCATTCCGTCTTCTCACCACCGCGCGTCCCGCCGCGCCACTGCCCGTGCAACATATTACTCTCGTCGCGCTCGTTTTTTCCTTTCCGCCTCATTTTTCCGCCGATTCCGTCGTGTATTCCATCGCCACGTACGCATAACGGCTCGTCCATGGCAATGTCCACGTTACGGCCGTCGTGAAAAACGGAGAAAACTTACCCGCGGACGTGGACGTTTTGACGAATTCGCGGCGGGAGATGCGGGGTGGAAACGTACGATAGTGGGAATTTTGATGCGAGATGTTGCGCGAGATATTTCGTTCTGTATTGTTCGTTTCGCTGCGGGTTTGTGGTTTCCGAGATCGCGGTTCCGAAAATATTTTACTTGGATTTTTAGAATGCAGCGGGAATGCAACGCGGAATAACTTGAACGTCCGCTTCCCGAGATGGTTTCGAATAGCGTTAAAATTTCCTCAACTCCTTAATATCTTCGCTATATAGACTGCATGACGAAATAGAATAAATAATTCAACGGTGGAATGTAATTAAAAAAATCCGCGGTCCTCTTTCTTGCTAGGCATGAATTACCAGACCTTTGCAAATAGCGTGATAAATAATTCACTCATGATTACTTTACGCGAGGGTGCATGAGCACCGTGATACAGAAAAAGAAATTAAGGGTAGAATTAGGTCGGAATAATTAAGTTAAGGCAGATTAAGTAATTTTATTTATTGAGGTGCTATGTAAGATGGATAAAGCGTAAAAATCGTGTGAAATGTAAAAGTGCTTTGTAATTCCAAAATAGTATAAATATATCTTTACTATTATTATAACTACTACATTTTTATTTTTCTATATTAAGTTACTTAATGTGCTAATTCTTAAATCTTATCGTAAAATCTATAATTTAACATTTTATAACAATTACGCAGAGATGTAGTACATATAAACACTTAAAATTTGGATAGCTATTCCTAAATTTATCGAACAAAATTATATATTAAAACGGTTAGTACATTTTTTCGAGTTAAAGTTTATATTTACCATCACGTAATTTTCTTTTGGAATTCTATTAAAGAGAACAGATAATTATAATGTATGAGTGAATTATCTACGAAAGTTTACTTTCTGTAAGATGAATAGCATTAATTGCTTCTATTGTACAGTATTGTTCAGTAATAATTAGAATAATATTTTTAAAATAATTAAATATTTTGGAAATATGACCAAAGCTTTACCAAAGCCAAAGTTTGTTTATTGATATGTGATTCTAATTATTTCTTTTTCTGCTGAAGAGAATATTAATTGTGTATGAGTGGAAAATATTTATCAACTCTTTTATTTAAAATTAAAATATCAATAATTCTACATGTTCAGTTTTAAGATAATCAAGATAATTAATATTAAGTTAATGTAAAAGTTTATAATTTTTTCATCAAAGTTTGGATTAGATAAAGTTAGAAAGTTTAGTTCTTTAACCAAAAAAAATTGAAAAATTTATCTATGGATAAAAAAGAGAATATAACGGGGCAGCAATTTTGCTTCAATTTTGTTTGCAAGTTTATTTGACAGATATGATGCAGCTTGTGCACCAACCTAGTACGTTATCGTTAAAGTGCGAAGTCGAAAGTTGCAGAGTAGAATCAAAAGTTGGACATCAAGCCGAAGGTATCAGCTTGAACAAATAAAAAAAAAAAGAACGTACCTATAATATATTCCGTTCAGTTTCTGATTCGCAGAGGACGATTCGAAAATCATATCGGAATCGGACTTTTACACGAAAATCCGCCGTGTCCGACGTGCGAGAAAAACGGAGAAACTCGCGGCGCGACCCGGTGGAACGTCCATACGTGACGAGAACGATAGCCGCTCTCGAAACTGCTGCCGCGGCAGCGGTTCTCCCGCGGGATTAAAAAGTTCGATATCTGCGATCCCGCGGGGTTACCAATCCCTTTCCCGAATCGCCGGTGTTCCGCCGCTCCTGCATATATGAACGTGAAACCGTGACGTTTCCGTGATGGTCCGCAATGGATAAACGGAACGGAAATCTTCCATTTTAATTAATTGCAGATTGAAAGCGAAGGCCAGAGGGTGAGAGTACCAAGGCTCGAGTGGTGCTCCGGATCGAACCGTGAACCGTTACTTGTGCAGTCAGGACGAGCGATCGTTTGGAATGTGTGCCTCGAATGATCCGTAAGGATAACGAAGACGCGCAGCGTTATGGACGCTACTTAATTAATCGTCCGATTTTCCATCGATATCTTGATTGTCAAGAAGGCACCCCTCGGCGGAACCGAATAAATCCCCGCCTCTCCGGGAGGGGTGAATTTGTGCTATTTACGCTGGAGGAGCTCGAAGCGTTCGACCGCATCAGTTGAATGGGACGATAGGATAAAATGAGGTCGATTCTACTTCGAGCATAATGGAGGAGTTAAAGTGGAGCATCAAGAAGTACATAAAGAAACTGGAATCCCGGAGGCGCGCACTCGCGCGCGGAACGACGGGGCGGAAGCGAAGTGGCCGTTGCATTGTGTGTGCTTAATTTGCATTTTAGCGTTTCGATTTATTTCGCGCTTTCGCCCGCCTCATTTTTCAACCACGGAGAACTACGACGCGCCGCGTTTCCGTTTTACGTGGACGACGAGCGATTCTACCGGTATATCCAATCCAATAAGGGTGCTCGTTGGTCAAAGCGGCTGGATGTTCGACGTAAACACGCGAAAGTTAAATTCCCCGTAAATATCGCAGAACCGAGAGACGCTCGGAATCGCAAAGGGTTCGCGAGCGCGTGGTTATAAAGCCTCCGTTAAGGGAGAAAAAGGGGCGCCGAGGGCGAGAGAGAGGGAGAGGAGGTGGCGCGAGAGAATAGCATGAGAAAGGCGAGGGGAGGGACCACGTGTATTCGTGGCTGATCGAGAAATGGAGTGTGAGAGGTATAAAGACACCTGGACGCCTGACAGCACCTAAGGGATAACTTAGATAAGGTCGACCAAGCGCTAATCAAACGCGCAGCCGAGCAACGCCTCGCTTTCATCAGAGGCGTGAGTAATTTGCTTAGCAATTTACTGAGTGGAACGAATAAGAGTTGCGACGAAGTATCCTCGCATGAATTAGCAAACGACGGCTACGAGAATAGGCCCGCAAGTTCAGCCGAGCGAGCCTTCGAGCGTCGTCTTCGCGCGCGCGGTTACTATTTACTCCGTAAAAGCCCTCGCTTCTCTCTTTTCCCTTTTTCTCTCCGTCCTGCTCTGCCTCTCTCTCCTCCGGACCATCCCACTCTCTAAAAGGGGAAAGAGACGGCGGATTGGCTTATTAATTTATTGACATTTTACGGCTATCTGCTCGCGCCGTTTGCGTTTCTCATGAACAAGTCGGAGAACGTTATTTTTAATAGGTTGTACGCCACATTGCCAGCTCGCCCTGATTAGTCGATGGCGCGGCGTTTCGTTCGGAATACTGATCATTTTTATGGATATTATCATTGGACCGTACTGCGCATCGCATGGGATGGATGGAAATATACGTAGGAAAAATTGCGTTTCCTTTCGCGCGAAGAAAGGATCGCGGGAGGAAATGTGATCTAGGCGTTTTCCGTTTTTGAAGTCTCATAGTGCTCTCAGGTAGCGGCCGTGGTTATCGTAATCGCGATCACGAGGTCGTTCCGTGTCAAATCGATATGGCAATTGGGTCGAAGTAAACGATTCCGAAACGTCCCCCGACGCATTTCTGACAGCTGGCATAAAATCATAATTCCGCTTAAATGAATCTCATGTACCTTCCATTTAAAATTAATATATGTGCCAATCACTCTCATGTATTATCGCGAGAACGTTCTTTTGCACAGCATCTTTAAAATTACAAAATCAAATTAGATCTTGAAAATGTTGCGACTTAATATTTTCTTTAGTTGCGGTTGTCCTTCTTTTCCCGATCACTTAAATCACTTTGTTTTCAAGTACTTTCTTCTGACGAAGCGCGATAACAATTATCATATTGCTGCTGCTAATATGTAGGTTAAGCGGGCTCTTGTAGCGGTTCCTAAGTGCACTGTCTTTATTAATGCAATCCGATGAGAGAACTGCAGCTCTCCTAACCGATTAATCACGAATCTCACTACGCTGTATCTACACAGATACGGCGGGTTAATTGTTTATGTTAATGCTATCTCAATAAGCTACTTCGATCACCGAGTTAATAATTAATTCAGTTAGCAGTTAACAGATTCGTGTACGAAGCATTTGTGTGTGTAAATCGACATAAATCACGATCCAATTAACTGTAAGTAAGTTAATTGACCTGATTCAATCATTCTTAATCTTACAATTAACTCAATTGTTGTATAATACATTGCACATAATCATGACATATATTGTGCTTTAATTAATTAGCATATTCAGTAAATGGAACAAAATATATTTCTTGTCTATATACCAGAATGCTTTCTTCTATATTAAAATTAAATTAAACGCTATTTCTTTTGAACTATCTAAATTGTAGTATTAAATATCTCATAAAAAATTTTATATCAAAATAAACTATTTTCTTACATTCTTTTCTTTATCTCGTATTTTCCACTTGTATCATTAAAATTTCAATTATCTCCTTCTCGTAAAGAAAACTTCGTTCCTCGTTTAATTCTTCGGCCACCGATTTATCGTCGCTTCTCGGAAGGTGCACCCGCGACCCACAAACTGACATGAACAAGTTCAGACGCAGCACGAGGAAAGTAAATACCTCTGTTCGCTTCTATTACCGTGCCTTTTCGATTCGCAGCGTGAACCCTTCGATTTCCCGAGGCGCTCCATTTGATTCGAAATCGGCTCGTGTCCGATAACTCCCGTCTCGTCCCGCGGATATAACGCACCGATAAATCGATTAAAAGGAAACCGATTTATCCGCACTTATAATCGCAATTGCGAATATTCGCGAGACAATTGACGGGAGGGAGAACCGAATGCGCTCGTCAGCGGTATTCATCTAAACGTAGGCAGAATGAGATGGTAGCTCTCGCAGTTTGCTACACCGCAAATACGCTGAGACAACAGAGAAGCGAATCGAGCATTATCGGTCTCTTTGCATTCTCTATTTCGTTCTGTGGAAACGGATACGTAAACAGCTTGCTATTTCTTTATTGTCTTTACAGTTTGTAAATACCGCGAATACATGAAGCGATAAGGTAATCCGAATTACAAAAGTGAATAAAAGCTTAAAAAAAAGTTAATTGTAAAATTATCGGTCTCCAGTTTACAAAATCAATAATTAGATGATCGCAACAAATTGGGTTTTTATTGTATTTCTTTCTCCTTTTGTTTTAAAAAAAGTTATTTTTTTATATTACTTTTTGTTAAGAAAAAGATGAGAAGATAAATGGTCCGATGATGTTAACCAAAATGCACACATATCGCACTTTTTTATTTCGGAAATACAAACACAAAAGTCTGTTTTTTATTGGGAAATATTTCTTCTCTCGTACCTTTTATGTAATTTCAGCAATACAAAAATGAAACATTTTTAGCAAATAAAAATATTTTGGAATAATATATCATGTGAGATATGTTGCTTTTTTTTCGTCTTCTCTCTGATATCGATCTAACAAAGCGTGATACGGAAGGTTCTAGTGTGAAATATAAATGAATTAAAAATATGAAGGGCAGCTTAATAAGCGCTGTCACGGACTGATTGGAACTGTGGCCGAGGGGCTGCTCGAAATAAATTTAAAATTCCTTATGGAGCATTAATTTAAGTTGCGGCGCAAAAGGGCCGAGCAAAATCTTACATGTTTCTAGAGGAAGAAAGTGCTTATTCTAAGACGCTGATGAAAAATGGGAGAAAAAGATTCCGAGGATACGGTAAACGAATCGGACCGAAATAAGAGAAGAATCGGAAGGAAAAAGTGCAATGAGAGAGAAAGGAAAAACGTGAGAGAAACCAAATATCGAAACTGAGAATGTACTCGCGACGGCCGTCCCGGGAAGTTGCACAATTGCGAGAAAACGCGCGGATGAATAAAACGGGAAGTAAAAAATTTTCCCACGTCAGCAGACGACTAACGAAAGCACGTAAAACGGAAAGTAAATGAGAAGTGTTAAAAGCGGACGGATAAGGAGATCCAAGGGGAAGTCGTATCCTCCGCTGCCAATAAAGTCGTTTAATCAGCGGCGGTTACTTTACTGGATATATCGAAGGTCGTAATGCAGGGTACGTTAGATGTAATCCTTACGACTGCTAATTTCAAGTCGGCGCGGCGCACGGCGAGGGGCGGAGAAAGGTGAGGAAAGGGAAATGAGAGCACACGGTGCGCGAAATCGCGCGGTACGAACCAAAACGAAGCAGTCGAGCACCCAAGTTTCCTCAGCACGAGAGTCGTGTTGAAAGAGGAAAGTTTTAACGGAATAACAGATGGAAAATCCAGGGAGAGTTGCGCTAAACAAAGGCAGAAATGCGCGAGAGTGCGATGCGCTTTCAGAGCGCGATCAGATGGATGGATGGATGGACGGATCGATTAACCACACGATACGATGTGAAAGTTTACTGTGTGCAGAAGAGCAAAGCGTAAAAAACAAGAGGAAACAATGAAACAGCTCAAACAGCAAAAATACAAAGGAATAATCGCAAATTTAATTAATTCCTAGAGTACTCTTGTATTATCTTTTCATACGTATCTAAAATTTGTACATATAAAGATAATTGCGAGTAGACTCACAAATATAAACATTTAATGAAAAAAGCTCTTTTTATTAATTATCTTCAGACAATGATTAAAAATAATCTTGAAACGATCCGTTATACGAAAAAAACCGACATGTATGAAAGCAAAAGAAAATAATGTTGCAGCATAAATATATATGGCAATAATTATAAAGTATTTTAATTTTTTCAGAAAATATGTTTTGTATTCGTTTTATGTAGCGATTTTTTAAATATATATATATAATATATATATATATATCGAAATCGAGATAATGTAGTCAGTCTTGATGTAACGTTTAAATTGGGTATGTACAAAATAGAAAGAAAATGGAAAAGTAAAAAGTAGAAAGAAGGTAGAAAGAAGTAGGAAAAAATATGCCGGTTTTTAGAAAGAGAAACGAGGCCTCCTCTCTAGCGCGATCGTAAAAATACCTGGAAAATAATATCGATATTTGCATCGAAGGCATGTTTGTTTCGCTCGGTCGAAGCTGAGTTGCGACGTAATACGGTAAAGAGATAATTTTATCTTTAAAACGCGTCGCCCGTGTGCGCGCGCGGACGCGTCATAGCCTTTTTTACACAACGATGGGAGCAAAAAGGAGGAAGGGTGTAAACAAGGGAGGCTCACGGAGAACTTGCCGACGTGGACGCGATCGAGCGTACGACCGATCGATCCGCAGGATGAAGCCTGGCGATTGAACTCGCCGGGCGTGAAACGCCTCTGTGAAGAGGCCTCTTTTACAGATCCTAGAGATCGCCGGTAACATTTTTTTTTTTATAGAATATTTTTCCCTCTAATGAAAAAAGAGGGAAGAGGGAAAAAATAAAAAAAAACCCGCGATCCGCTGCCCCCTTTTGCCTCTATTTGCCCATCGGTAGCCTTTTATTATCGAGGCTCCGTCTCGAAAAGGGAATCATCCGGCCGTTCGTTGATCCGATTTGCCGCGCCCCGGATGGCGCGTGGCGCATTATTTATTTATTATTAGATAGAACGCACACCACCCCTACCGCCTACCGCGCTTGTAGGCGTCCACCGAGGCCACAGCCGACGACAGCGACGGGTCGCTATCTGCGACAGATCGAACGGGCAGGAAAAATGGCCACGTTCCCTGTATGTAGCAGCCATGGAAATATGTATTAAATTGGCATTAATCCTGCGAGGCATGCGAGTCACGTGCCTGCCAACCTGCTCCCACAGGCTCCCTAATGAGCGTTCTCCCTTCGGGGGAACAAAGATCCGGCGCCGTACTTCTTACAATACCACTCTGTAATTTGTCGCAGATGCTCGATTCCCTCAGAACTTTTTGTTTCCCCGATGTTCCTCTTCCCGCGCACAGAAATTTGCCGAGGACTCTTTTATTCGGCACTTTTCCTACTTCAAATATTATATGTATATGTACCTATTATATTTCTTACGAAATTACATCAATTTCTGTAATTGTGATCTCGGGTCTCCTCTAAAAAAAAAAAACCCTGAGTATTTCTTTTTACTCGGTATTTCGTATAAACATACATTTAAAGATTATTCTCAATCGTTATAGATGTACAAAATTTCGTTTTGTTAAACATTTATGTACAATTGTAATTCAGCTTGCAATATTATTTTGTGACTATCTTCGTATGCGCAAAATTTAAATATGTTAAATCAAAACTACAAATCGATTCGTGTATTTTATTTATTTATTTTTTACAAAAATATACATATAGATTTTAGTAGCTAATAAATGAATTTTTTCCAAACTATCAGAAATTATATCTTTTTTTTTTAATGTAATAATGAATAAAACGTTTCCCTCGACTCTTTATAAAGTTTTTATGAGGACAAAGGTTCATAACATTAATGAAAGATTATGAACAAGAACTATATTAGCAAGGAGTATAATGTTTGCGAGATGCAAATGCTTTGACATTTTGCAGTTTCCCTCTTGCTCTTATTAGCTTTAAAACAGACTTATTAAAACAATAAGACTTGTACGTTTAAAGTAGTATAAATATAAAATCTCTCTTATCGATTGATAAAAGAACTTTGTTTGCGGGAAGACGTTATAATTATCCGCTCTCTTTTTATGATAGCGCAGTTTTTACGCTGAAAAACTGTAAATTTGCTGGAAGTTTCTCTTCCGGTTCGATTCTCCGGTGTTCTATTAAAAGTTTCCAAAAGGCGAGTTGAAATTTTTTTTCTCAAAACTTCGACGATTTCGGTCACCTTTTGGTTTTGCCGCGTGCCATACTTTGCGGCTATAACAGCTTCAATTTCAACTTCCGCGCGGTCTTTTCACGATTTCAAATGAGCAGACGTTCCATTAGATTAGAATATCGCACTATACAGTTAGGAATGATTATCTCACGTATTAGCACTAATATTGAAACTTAGACAGTCACGTTTGAATTTCAATAAATTTGATGGCACGTACAACATAACGTTGCAATAATTAGACAAAATTTATCGCTTTATTCGCGCATTAATTTCGCCATGCAATTAAATTATTCCTTCTCTAGTATCATCGATTACGTAAACAATCACGTATATAAACAGGTGTAATTGCTTTAATATACAACGGCTATCGCCCGTATACAAGTTGCCAATTATTCGCTCTTTCATTTCGCTAATTACGTTCGCGCTAAAAATATAAACTAAAATATTCCAGATTTAATTTCACTGTCCCTTTGAATTTTATCGCGGAAGAGAAAATAAATGATGCATGTCGTTTTTCGAATGTACGATTATATATTAATGAATCGTTTAACCGAAAATTGAACCATTAAATATGCACACTGCTACGCGATCCAAACATTTTTAATCCCGACGTAAGTTTTACCTGGGGATAGAATCGTGAAAGGATTTCTCTGCTCGGCTATATCAAATTGAGCACGTTCCAGGTTCCACGATCATTTGTCAAACCAGATATCTCAGCGCAGTGTTTTCCGCCAACAGTTCGTTTTCAAACTCAAAAATTCACTCTCACGTCGCGAGACAAAAGTTAGATTATATACCGATTTTCGAGGGAGGATCGCGGACTCGTGGGGTGCATCTATACGCGTCCCATGACGGATCGACAAACTTGACCCGGAGTTGTCGAGCCGCTCCATTAAGAAAGAAACGGCGCGGTGAAAAATGAAAGCGGTTGTCGACGAAGTTTAATCGACTGCCCATTAACGGCGGAATGTGTGCGCTTCCCTATAAGCGTGGAGAGCTATAAATATATACGAGAATGCAAAACGCTTGTCCGGCCGGGCGATATAACACACGGATGTGCAGCATTATCCTTTATTACGGGACAAATGGTCTCTAATATATTCGCGTGCTCTATCGCATTAATTTGCGCACGCTTTTACTCTTTTTCTTTTCTCTCTCTCTCTCTCTCTCTCTCTCTCTCTCTCTCTCTCTCTCTCTCTCTCTCTCTCTCTCTCTCTCTCTCTCTCTCTCTACATTCGCGCGCAATCTACGTTCCTACGAATCTGCGAATAAATTCATTCGCCGACCAACAACAAAAAGCATTGGTAAATGCTTACGCAATTAAATGTTGGAGCTGTTTCCACCGTAGAATATTCAGGTAATTTAACTTAGCGGTGAGAGAGTTTGGAGACAAGCGGGAGTTTCGTAGATTTCGTTCGCCCGCCGGCTGGTCCTGATCTAGAGTCCGCCAGTTATTTCTATTTCTATTTTATTTGAGACAAGTGCACAGAAGCGGCTCTCTCCGCTGCGCGTAATAAATAGTCGAGGAGGAGTCCTCTTTCACACAACGAAAACGCTTAGAGGGATCTTTCCTCCGAATGGTCCCGAAATTCGACGACCTGAACTGACCCAGATAACGACGTCGGGTAAACACGTGTATTTACCCATGTGGTATACGTAGTCATGTACGGGATGTTTATAGAGTCCCTATTTATTTCGTTAGAAATCGGGACGTTTCGCTCCCGCAGGCCTGAGAAATCTTCTAAGTGATATATTAAACGTTAAATGTCACCGCGCGCGCTGTCAGACGCTATTGAGTATCTCGCGGTGGATGGATTTCAAACGCGAATCCTAGACGCGGAAGGTAGACGTACCGAAATGCAGATTACTTCGGAAATAGGATCCGCACTATGATACGCACTACGCACACGCGATGACACATGCGAGAGAATCCTCCTCGAACTCGCCGATGTTTACATTAGACACGCAGGACACGTACGATGGAGTCGTCAAATCGCCTTATATGCGCGCATGCATCTGTCAAGCTTCATTTGCCATCGCGCTATTAGTCATTATTAACTCATGAGGACACTTCGCTCCGGTGCTCCACATAAAGCATAAAGCATACATTATTGTACGTACCATACTGGGTGACAATCGGGAAGTTGCTGAAACGAAACAGCTGTTATTTTGCAACAATTGGGTAGAACAAAATAAATCACTGTAGAAGAAACCCGTTGTTTTTATTAGCAAAAAGAATATACATGTATAAAGGTATACAAGTATGCAAAAGGACCAACAATTCGGCTGGTACGGCAACGTACTTTAACCCTTCCGCTACGGCGCGGCGGCGTCGTTCGCTTTGGAGCAACGAGGTGCTCTGTAGGTGTGACTCCACTGTCTAAGATTCGTTATTAAAGATATAATTTTCCAAGCATAAAAATAAAACGGAATTTACATAAGAACAATAATTATTTAAAATTATATTTTATTATTATTTTAAACTTTGTATTTAATACGCTACAAGCGGAGTTAGTACCATTATGACTATGCCGGCTATAGCCGGCGTTAGGAGCGAAAGGGTTAACCGTGCTACCAGCAACTTTTTTGTTTTTATTTCTAACGTTTATTTTTACAAGTTTATAAATGTATATTCTTTTTAGCATTATATATGCTAATAAAAACGAATTGTTTTGCAGAGTAGTTATTTTATTCCGTTCATTAATTTACTTTTAATTCTGTTTATTTTTCATTACAAAATAAACTATTTAGTTTCAGCAACTTCACGATTGTCACCCTGTATACTTCTAATTTGTGGATCTCTCTCACCGTGATTAAACTCTCTTCCCTGACGTGAAAGTCGTGCTACCTCTGACATTTACAGGTGAATCCTTCGTCCCGGCGACGAGAAGGAATGTTCATGTACACGAGACGTTGAAAATTTCCGATAAAATTTATGAAATTTACATGCGGAATCGTGAAAAATGAACTGTAGACGATAGCATTATCGAGCGCCAATGCGATGTCGATATATGTTTTATAAATTATAGGGGTCAGACTTACCGTGTATCTTCCTTCTGTATACCTTTCGAATTTATACTTGTTTATAAATAAATGACTTCTCTTTCGTGTCTCCTTTTTTCCGGATGGCTCTTATTCAAAAGACATCACTCATCTTTCATATCGTTGTAGACGTTGCAATCAAATTCTTTGTATTCGTGTAATTATAATTTTGCATATTTGTAAAACCATGATTTAAAAGAGTAGACTGCTATCTGTGTGCTATTCACCATTGATTGTAATTGCAAAAAACATAATTTTCGCAGAAAAGCTGATGCATTTTAATTAGATACTTGAATACTGAAAGATAACATGCATACTTTGAAAAAGTATTTCAACGTAAAGAACCAACTTATGTATATAAATTGCTTTTCTGGTCAAAGTTTTCAGTTTTTTTAAATAAATGTTTACGAATTACTGTTTGGTACTGTTATGGCCTCAACAACAATTGTAAGCTGTCGTGTTTGCTTTAAATTTTTTATATTCTTTGTGCTTTATAACTCTGATGTTATTTTTCGTGTTATTCTGCCGGTCGACCTGTTCTATGCTGTTTTACCATCTTTTATTATAAAAATGGAATATTTCACAAATACTGCGTATCTCTCCAGAAGTTATACATGATGTACCGTAATGCATAGTTTGTGCCATAGCTTTGCAATCCCGAAATAAAAAAAAGTAAAAATCCACTACCTGCTTTGATAGTTCTCGCATTTGAGAGGAATGGTGGGAAGTCGAGAAAAATCAATAAAATTAAGAATAGTGTTCGTTTTTATTTGTTAGGTCAGGAATGCGCATAAAAGTCGATATAACTAATATATGAATATGAACACATATATGACATATGAACACATGAAACTTAACGTTGCTATGCTAACAATAAGCAAAACATCGCATGATAGAAAAGATATGAAAACGACGATTCGCGAGACATATTGAAATATCAATATTATTAGAAAAAAAATGAACCACGAAATTGATTTCGTCGCGAGTCATCGTGTATAAAAATAAGAATTGTACACAAGCCTTTTGTAGAAACAGTCAAATTTTCTTTGTCAACAAAATTTTACGAACAATTGCATTTCGACGTATATGTATAGTTTTCACGTCATAATTAATTTTTCGTATGCGCACATGTATATTCTGAAAAATTATAATGGGATAATGTCTGCGTGGATTTTCCGCCGCGCTTAATTGCGGAAAATTTATGTACGTGGATGTTAACGGTTAAGACAACGACACGATTTTTGATTAATTTTCACGACCTTAAAACATTATGGCACTAATCGCGGCTCGCCGAGTGCAGACGATGTCGGATTAAAAAATAATAATAAAGCGCGTTCGCGCCCAAACGAGCCACGTTACCTGTCACGTTTTTATCTACAAATTTTCAATATTGATTCGAATGCATTATCTACTAGAGCTGTGTGCGAAATAGTACTTGATTCCGAATTCGATACGCGAAGTCGGTCCACAATCGTTACACGTCGAAACAATGGATTTCAAAATTGGCTGTACCGTTGTATCAAGACGACGACGATTTCGAATGTAAAGTCGGGCGTGTGAAGTCTGGACGAACAATATTGCGCATTGAATACACTCTCCGACTTCGATATTGATTTGCCGACATTACGAAACCGAATAATAACACCTATTTCGGAGCTGCGATTGAACTTGAACCGATTTCACGTTTCGCCAAGGCGAATACTGTCTCGCGTAGCTTTATTATCTACCACGATCGACATATTCAATGTTACATGCGGTGACGTGTTTCTTTCTCTTTACATTACGGGAATATCATGACCTTCGTACATGCTACTATTTACAAATGTGCTATCTAGAGACTGACAACGGGCAATCACCGAGAGAATAAGTAATAACATCTCGTATATTCATCGTTGAATTTGGGGCGGACAAAAATATTGATCGAGTCGAATCGTTTTAAGAAACGGTTGTACAAAGTGACAATCGAGAAGTTGGTGAACTAAAGCAGTTACTTTGCTGTTATTTTGTAACGTAATCGAAAGTGAATAAAATGAAATAAATTAAACACTATAATACCAGAGGAAATCCATCGTTTTCGTTAGAATAAAAAACATGCATATGTGAACTTGTAAAAATGTATATCAATCAGTATCAAGAAAGGGCCAACAATTTGGCTGGTTGCATGGCTCAGTAATATGTTTTCGAAATAATAATCTGAACTTGCACAATAATCGAGGCGCTTTTGAAGAGAATTAAGTACACTTTTCAACATTAATAACTATAACTGTGCCTTCGAAGAATTCTAGATAGATTTCTTTTATGTATAGAAATGGTCGATTATGCTGAAATTTTCTGAACCTGCATTAGCCATGCAATCAGCAAAAATTTCAGCCCTTTTATAATGTTTATTTTTATAAGTTTATGAAATGTGTTGTATAGTTTTTGCATTATAATTTTGCATCTGCTAACAAATGATGTATTCTTCTGCATGATAGCATTTAATTAATTTCCTTTCATCCATTCATTACGAATTAGCAGCTATTTAGTTTCAGCAATTTCTCGATTATCATTTTACAATTCACGCACATCGAGGATATAACATATCGACGATATACTCGAGAAACATTTATTTATCACATATTTCGCCACGGATATATCTCGACATCGAGCGTGCGTTATTCTCTCGCGCCCTTTTTGCTGCTTACATAAATCTAATGTTTGGTACTTATATTCGGGTCTACACTGGCCGCTTCAATCGGGAGTTCGTCGTCGACGTATACACACACCTCACATACGTCGTACAGCAGCACCAATCGTTACAGGCAGCACCAATCGTTAACAAACCTAACAATGCAATTAAGAACTTCTTACAGCCAGACTTCGCTGTTCTGCCACGTTTTTGATTGATGTCAAAAACGTATATAAATTAACAGGAATATATCGAGTTGCGTATTTACGAAAAGAAATCTGATATAATATAACATAACATAAATAATGAATTTTTAACTTAATACTATATAATGTCAGATTGTACAAATGCCTTTTCGCATGCAACTGATTGAAGTCGCGATTTAATTGATTTAAGTAACTTTCGCTAAAGCACATCAATCGGTATGAAAATTATTAATCGCTAAGATATAATATCTCTGTCTAAAACAGAGTAAACATAACTTGGATACTGTAAAAGAAGAAACGGTTATCCACGATATTCGAGATATGCACATCTTCTCGGTGTCAATTGGTATGGTCGACTTCGACTAATCATTTAATTAGTTATTTACCTAAATATCTAATTATACTGCTTGTGCGCACTGTGAATAATTCATAATGTAGGAACCGTTCGAGATCGGTGGTTAAACTCTCCTCGAGGTGACTAAATTGTGATTTTACGTGTTTACATTTCGTGCGTTTCAAGTATATATTTTGCGCTCCGCTTTCATGTTTTTTTTTTTTTCGGTGCTTCTGTCTTTTCTCTGGACTAAATTCGTCCAAGTTTGAGCTACGTTTGAGCTAGACTAGTGTTCAAACCGGAAGTCGTTGTTTTCGAATTGACACTAGCCACGGAGTGAACATGATTATACGTCGTGCGACGATACGTGCTGTGTCCCGCACGGGCAATTGATTCAATTCAAAATCAATTCAGTTGAAAAGAAAAACTATAATAGGAATTACTTCAAACAGGTACTTGCTGTATATAATACTATTATTATAAATTATATTCGAAAATACTTCACTGAGCTTCTTCTTGACTAGATTCTGCGAACTTCGACAAAACGACTTATTGAATAACAAAATTCGTGTGCACTCAAGGATAAGACTCTTAAATATTTTATAAACTCACGCGCGCTTATTACGTGAGCGATATTATTCGTACGCTCAATAAATACTACGTAGCTCAAAAATAAATGCGCTTTGATTCGCAAAATATACAAATACAAGCATTCTTTCAATTCAAAAATATAAATGCAAGTTATTAAATATACAATGATTCACATGCTAATTAACATTCTAATTACATTCAAGAACTCTATAAATTCTATTACAAATCCTCCATTCTGTCGATTTCACAAGTGGAAATACACAAATGTGTGAGTTATTTACAGGAAATTATTATTGTATATAATTATTGTCGGAAAAGTAAAGTTTACTACAATTTTTACATGTGACGTAATCTGAATGCACATGAATTTTTTTCACTTACAACGTGCAACGATAAGAGATCCCCTCGCAGAATTCGCAAGAAGGAACAATAATATTAAATACTGAACAGTAATCCTCACTCTACAAAAAGTAGCGGGCTTTCTCTTCCTCTTCGATGAAAGCTCGCAAATTGCTTTACAAAACAATATGCGGTTTACAATCGATTTTAGACGCCACTATTCTTTTAAGTTACACGCAAATCTCGCAATTGCTAATTTTCTCTCTTTTATCAGATTGTAGTTATTTATCTAGCGGTTTAGATCTTTCTCCACCGATTGTGTGTGTGTGTGTGTCCTTCCAACTACAGCTCTCATGATAAATTTGCAAAACTTTGACTCGCGTTTTAGCAATGTTTATCGCATTTTTATTTATTATTGTAATTAGTTATGAACTTAATTACTGACATAGATAAGCTTGATTTAAAATTTTTGTCAAGATAAAATCGATTGAGAAATGAGATTTTATTGGGTTGATTCATAAATGTGCTTTTTGTTTTATTTAACAAACTGAATGTTTATTAAAAACCGTTATAACAGTATGAATACTGATTTGTAAATGATACTCTTAATTATTCGCAGCAGATAAAATAATTAAATACCGTAAATAATACTGGTTTCTCAGAAGAAATAATTCAGTAATTATGTGTAGCGGATCTTATTTTTTTTTAATGAATCAACTCAATACTATTTACATAGTCAAAGTCTAAATTGTTAGAAATGCTCAATTTCCAATGCTAATTAACATCGTAATTTTCGATGTTAACGTTTTCTTTTCTTAAAACCACTATCTTTCGTAATTGGTCCTCTAGTACATGTAGTTGGAAGATTATCCGGTGATTCGGGGTCATCCCATATACCAACACATATACCAACCCATATATTCTCATCGCACATTTAATAGCAAACGTAATCCTAATTCTCCATCTAAAGTGTCTGCGATCGTGCGTATCTTTCTAAATTGCACAGATAAAGCTTAGGATCATAAGCAATACAATTCAGTACTAAATGCACAGCGAGAATCGAGTCTTCTGGACTAGCGCATATCGCACTTTGTTTTCGTGATACGTATTGTATTATTTTACGGCGCCCTCCATACGTCTACTCAAATTTTTATGAACATCGCAAAATTTTGTCCCCAAACGAATTTCGTCGTAGTTTAAGTAAAATGACCTCTCAGGGGTCTGTCGTGGCTATTCTCATAAAATCACCTCTCGCCTGCCTCAATTCTTTGTTTATCATCCGAAAAAGGAGTGTATAGAAATGTTATTTTGGAAGATTTGACAATTAGGCACACCGATTGCCCTCCTTAAAAAAAATTCGCGCGCAATCCTCGCAAACGAGCATTCTCATTTAGACCTTGAGACATTTCTTTGCCTTGCCGTTTATCCGCGTCCGCATCTCGATCGCCGAGTAAAAGCCACTTCGCTTGCGCAACACCGCGAAGCTTCGTATCGTCAAGTCGTTGCTTTTCGATTACCCCTAAAGCAGCCGAATGATGAAAAGTCGCGTGACACTTTCGACGAGGGTCTTATCAATACCTTCTTCAGAGTGGCTCGAGTGCCCGCGAAACGAGGTCGTGCGAGGTCACGCGTCTTTTCGCGCCTCGTCAGGACCTCGTTTCAAAACTTTGCGATCGATCCAACGTCTTCGGGCGATCGTGATCCGCCTCGAGCAACCCGCTTATTGTTAGATGCGAAAGCACAACAAACGTTCTCTGAACCTTCCGGCCGCCTCTTAGACTCAGGCAATGTTCTGTTTTGGAAGAATCGGAATCGTTTGTAGAAATTGAGCAACGTGTCGTGGGCGGACGCACGCACGTACGCACGGAACTCCCCGTGGCCGCCGGAAGAGCCCTCTAAACGTATTCCCGGGGCGATTTCGTCTCCTCAGGTGTTCGGTGAACGCACGACGTCGTTTTCCCGCCACGAGCTGGTCGTGCACACGCCGTCCCCTCGCCACCACTCGTTCACGTCCTTGTAATATTTCGGCGGACGGTCGTCGTGCAGCATAGCGCATACTCGACACCAGAAATACGTATTGATGAACTCGCCGGTGCCCTTCCAGCGAAAGTATGAGTTGTACAGGTCGTCGTCGCGATCCAGCCGATGCAGATATTCGGCGAGCTCCTTCGGCGACTCGAACTCGTCCACGTGGATGTAGGAACGGTACGGCGCGCTGCGCGCGTAATCCGTCGGATGGGCGCCCATCACGATGGGCAGGACATTGTGCCTGCACACCCGGAAGGAAAACAGGTTCGTGATGATAATAATAAGAAGTGGTAATTATAGTCGCGCGAGAGAAGGAAAGCGATTGTGTCACGAAAGGGTCCATATCATGTCGCATGTTTCACGCTTGGGAGTTAACGCGGGCGCATCCAGTTCGGGAGCTTAATTAATAGCCGCGCGAGCAGCACGCGTTTCTGTCCATTACGCGAGTGGAGAAGATTAGGTAACGCGAGTTGGCACGCGACCGCCTTATTCGAGATACCGCACAAGTTGGCAAAGGTTGCCGACCTCTGGGTAAAATGATCGAGCGTATTAAGTCGGTCGACTTACATTCGCTGCTCGTATCTGAAATACCGCGGCTCTCTGTATGGATTGTGTGCACCAACGTGAGAGCGAGAGTGAGAGGAAGACGGGGAGAGAAAGAGAGGGAAAGAGAGAGAGAGAGCAATACATAGTATAAATACCATCAAAGTATCACACATACCCAAGTCCGTTAACGAAGAACTTCTCCGTGATGTAGTCTTTGCAGTTGGAGTTCTCGAACGCGAGATAGAACTTGTAATCCTCGTCGAGCATGTCGAAGCACGTTTGCGACTGCGACCGCGGGCAGCGTAGGCTGCCGCACGCACCGTAAATGTCCACTTGTATGTATTTCGAGAGTTCCCTGGCATAATGCATGCGCTGATTTCGGGGATGGCAGTTGGAAACGAACCAGGCGACCTGATTAAACAGCGATGCAGAAGAAGGCGAATGTCATATGTGATGGTTTACTCTATGCTCGACAAGAGCGAAAATAACGTACTTGAGAACAACGCTCTCGAAAAGTATAAGTATTTATAAAACTGTAACATATATATGGCAGAAAAAACTTTTGATAAAAAATTAAATTCTTATACTTTCCATTTTTATGTACTTTATTTTATTTTGATTTAATTTCG
The DNA here is from genome assembly GCF_030848795.1 of Temnothorax nylanderi. Classification (NCBI taxonomy): domain Eukaryota; kingdom Metazoa; phylum Arthropoda; class Insecta; order Hymenoptera; family Formicidae; genus Temnothorax; species Temnothorax nylanderi. The sequence continues at coordinate 1,376,357 of NW_027249089.1, read as the reverse complement.
ACTTGAGAATAATGTTTCTGTTTCTTGCGGAAAATTAATTACAATAATAAATCATGATTAAAGAATAGATAAGTTTATTTTATTATCCAGTAAATATTATTTTTGTATATGTTTTTTAGATATTAATTAAAATTTAAAGTTTCATTTAACTTTATATAAAATTTATACTATATAAAGTTAAAAAAAATTTAATGTGGTAATGAATTAAAGCCATTACTGGTAAATAACTTCGTTTAAGCTTACAACTAAATAATAAACCATATTAAGTAAGTCATTATCATTATGATAACAATCAAGAAAATGTGCCAATATACGGTTGAGTTAGATTTTTTGTGTCTTATAATATTTTTCGCATGAATTTAATAAATAAAAACCGTATTTTATTAAAAAGTACTAAATAAATAAAAGCTATTTCTATATTTCAAAAATATAATTATCTATTATTTTATTATTTTGACCACAGAAATAAATAGAGTAAAGATTTGTTATTTACTAGTGCACTTATTTTATAAAGAATACAAATATATATCAGAAATCATTTTGATTTGCAGATAATTAAAATATTTATTAAAGCCTTAAGATTAATCTAATCGTCTTACCTTTTTCGTTTTGTTTGCCGCATAATTAAACGTTTGTGGGATCTGTGTGACACTGGAATCATAATATTGCCACCTCTCGTAAGGTGCCACTATATCACTGTCACGCCGATACGTGGCGGTCCAATTGACAAGGGCGTTCTTTACACTCTGCGTGTGATAAGGACATTCTAAAAAATACAGCATCCACACCTGCCGAAAATCGTAATATAATTCTTATTAGGAAAGCAATAAATCCTCTCTTACGTATGCGTGATATGAGCGAAGTTACGATGGGTCAATCGCAGAAATTAACGTTACTTATCGTTGCATTTGATTTACCTGATTGTAAGATCTTCGTCCCACGTGCGTGATGTAATCCTTAAATAGAATGAGATCGGCGTTGTCCGGATTGTCGCGGACGATCGTGCAAGTGTTCACCGGGCAGCGTTGCTGGAAGAAAATGTCAGGACCGACTTTGGCCTCGGCCATCCCGTGAGGAATCATTATCTTCTTTAATAGATGCTCACCACCTGTTCTGTTGTAATCGGGTGGCACGAACATTAGCTGCAAAATTAGTCACAATATTAGTATATGTCTATGCAGAATTGCTTAAGCGAGTGCTATCGATTAAATTACAAAACGATCTAGCTTTTGCTAATAAAATGTATTTAGTTATGTATAACGTTAAATAGTCAACGAGTACTGAAATCAATCTTGTAATTATATTTTTAATTCTCAAAATTCCAGTGTAAATTTTGTAATACATTTTATTCGACATCACTACAAAAACTAAAATCGACGAAATTCCTATATTCGTTTGTAAATGTATGATGTAAATGCTTTGAGTTTATTTTTTATAAAGTTAAAGTTCTTTACATTGTTGTGTCCATTATAAGAGTGGTGAAAACGTGAAAATTCTAGTTTTCCCAATATTTTGCTGAGAAATAAAGAATTTAACGATGTAATTCAATAATAACACATCGTGATTCAATAAAATAAAATAAAATAAAATAATAATTTAACACAATAACATTTTCCCTGGCGTTTAATTCTCTTCGATATTTTTGTTAAGAAAAATTAAGTTCAAATCGATCAATCTATTAAATCTTAAAGTATGTAATTCCGCACACACAAATTCTTGTGCAATTGAATTACCTGATTAGTCACTCGATCATCGTAAGCATCTTCCTCCGGCCACAATTGAGCCAATCTTCTGCCAGTATTGCGAGTTCTTATCGCTGGATAAGGTCTTCTGGTTCCTCCTTTCATGTACCAGGGTCTTCGCGTTGGATCCAAGTCTATCGAGTTTTCGCTCAAGCTCGCGGTTCCATTTATATTCAATCCCTTCAAATGAAAAAGGCTTATATAAATAAACAAAAAAATTATCTTTATATAATATTGTCATTCTCTGCTGCAACTAAAAAGACAATACTGCGATCTATTGTTCTTAAACTAGAAATTTATTAATAATGTCGCATTCAACAAATTTTATAATAGATGTATTGATAGTATTGATGACATTTGCGATAATAAATCGATCTACATACATTATTTTTCCGCTATTTATAATACTTAAATAATCATAATAATTCATTAATTTAAGTTTTTCTTAATACATGTCACTTTTTAAATTAGTTCTATCAGCAAATATAAAAATTCATGCAATTAGTTAAGTAACAACTTTTAAAATTTCTAAGCATAATATTATGCATGGACGAACACAAAAGCTTTTGTTCTCTGACATTTTTACTTATAGATAATATATGATCCAAAGAATGGCAAGAAAATATTGAAACAAAACTTTCTCGTCTCACATATGGATAATTAGAAAAAAAAAGTCAATATATATACTGCTACAGGCAATGACTATCAAGGCTGAACTATTAAGCCAATCTAACGCATATATACCACGATATAAGAATTTCCATTTCATGATATGAAGCACTAATTATCTGTACAGTTTTCCTATCAAGTATTTAACAAAATAAACATTAGACAAGCTACGATGATATTTTTAATAATCTTCGAATCAAATTTTACCATATTTATATCTAATAATTACGCCTAAAGTAAATAGACATTTAAAACAATGTTTCTTTCACTTAAAATTTATTTGCAATCGTTGAATCTTATAAAAATTATTATTTACATTTTGTGTTCGAAACATTAATTATAATCTTCTTCATTGTACATTTGGCCATAAATTACACGATGTATTAGCACTATGAAAGCTCAGTCGAAAAAGAGGAAGCCACTAAGTTCGAAAAGCAATCGTACGCACCGTACTCTTTTAAAGCGCAAGAACAAGCAAGACGACACACGGAAAAAGTAACGATATTAAACAGGATTTCGTGGGAATAATCGCGAGAATAATATGTTTATTATACGTATGTACATCTATATATTATACATATATTTTCATCGTTGGAATTTCTGGAATTAACACGTATCTAAGAATGCGAAAGACTTGTAAGGTTTCGTTGTCTTTTTGGAATGTTTTTCCGTGTACATGTCGTTTTGGGATTAATCGACGCTACAATTGACCGTACCTCGGACGAGAGTCTTTTCCTCACTCGCTCCCGAGTGCGTAATACTCGCATCGTCGGCTTCTTCGATTTCAAAGGCCAATCGGGTTTCATCTGCGAGTGAAATTCGTTTTTATTTCTTTAGCCGTGATTCATTTTCCTGCCATTATCGCTTACATTTCGCACACTTCCTTCTCTCTCTCTTCCTCTCCCTTTCTTCCATTTTATCAAAAAATGCGGTAGCAATATATTTAGCGTAGCACCAACCGCAGTAGATTATAATATTCTTAAAAAAACTCTATTAGCGCTTATATGATTACAAATATTACGATAAGCGAGAAATATACACTGAGCTAGTGCATCTTTATCAAGTTTTCCGATCGATATGTCAAACGCGATTAGATAGACCACGATCAATAAAACTATTGCATCCGTACATATCGAGGTGACTCACTCTTGTGCCGTTTTCTTCCAAAACAATATCGATTTGCAATTACAATCGGTACTGCAGAAATAACTATAGCTATGAATAAATGAACTATGAACTATACAGCGGGGTATTTCATATCCCTCGCAGGAAAAAAAACTGTAGCAAAAATTGTAATAAAAACTTTTATGAAATACATCGACATAATGAGAACAAATTATTATCTATATTATATTTTTATAAAGTCAGAATGTTTTTGTTTTAAAATGTTATGTACGTTTCATATTTTTCGAAAAGAACTATTACTGTAATTATAATTCGAAAATTCTCAAGTACGATTTAAGACAGAGATTAAATTCCATTAAAATGAGAAAGCGATCAGTAAAATCTGATCACAGTTGCCTTTAGCATACTGTATATTTTACTATAATGAAACACTTCCTTCTCTCTCTTTTTCTCTCATTCTCCCATTTTATCAAAAGATGCGGTAGCAATATATTTAGCGTAGCAACCGCAGTAGATTACAATAAGCTTAAAAAAACTCTATGCTTATATAATTTTATTATAATGAAAATTACAATATCAGCATAGTAATTTTTAGGCAAATTTAACTGACTATATAAATGTTGTAATATATTGCAAACTTTTATATACGTCCATAACAGTTTAAAACATTTACAAATTAAAATTACAATTAGTAATGCACAAAAGGGTTTTGTTTTAAAAAAGTATTGTTCGATTGTCTTTGAAATAAACAAAAACTGGTGTTAAATGTTCGTTATTACAATTTTTATTAATGTGATTAATAAAAATGTAATTAATATTGCAATAACGTTATTTTGTATTCTAGATTTATAAAGTAGAGTGTTGTAAACAGAAATATACTTTGTACGTAATTTACTACAGTATTTTCCCCATGTATGATCAGATGATGACTTTCCCGTCGACTAATCTAATTGTAAGACAATTAATAATTTTTCATGTACCTTTGGCCCGTCGCCGGTAACTCGAACGGACTGCGGCTGGCCGGGATGTGGCCGCATACTGTGCCATTTCTCGTCCTGCAGGAGATTTAGCACGATGAGCAACGTGCCCGTCAGAAATAGCACGTAGAAAAAGTATCTCTTCAGGGAGAAACGCGGCAAACCCATACCGCCCGGTTCCCTAAGTCGGGCGAGACCCTTATCTAGCCTGCATACGCCACTTCGCTCCACGACACATTCGGCTACGCTGCAACGAAAGTCAATAAAAAATGAATGGGATATCGATCAATCCTTGCCAACAATTTAAAAAAAATGCACGAGATAATACAAACTGAATAATGCGAATGATAATATATGTTGACAGTGACATTAATCCATTAACGGCCGGTTGTTCCAACCTGTTGGTAAACTAATAGTTAAATCATATATATGTCTTTGTTTATCCTTTACATTAGACAAAGATAAATATATGATTTAACTATTAGGTAGCTTACCAATAGGTTGGAACAACGGTCCTTAGTCCTAGAAGGTCCCTACACGCTTTTCTGTTTTAAATCCTTTTAACTCGGATCTTAATCGAAATATTTAGACCGCAATTAGTATTTAGCGGTAAAAAGAGTTGCTCTTTCCAAAAATCTAATCGGAGCGATGGAATAGGATATCTGAAAGAAGAAATATAAAACGGTTGAAAGTGGAGGTAAAAAAGTAAGTGATTTTTTTACTGACAAATCTATATATAAAATTCACATATAACTAATAAATAATTTCGTCTATCTTCTTGAGTAGAATAAATTATTAGTATTTATCGATGTAATTGTATATCGATATAATAACTTTTATAAATAATTGTATCTACTCTTTGAGAATTTTTGTAGATTTTATAGATCACACAAATATAATAATTATATCGATTTATTCTACTAAAAAGATAGACGAAATCATTTATTATAGTTAAATATTTGTGAATAAAAAGGTCACTTACTTTTATCTCCTGCACTTTTAACTTTTATATCGTTTTTTTTTCAGATATCTTACTTCATCGTCGATTAAATTAGAAAGAGCAATTCTTTTGATCCCTAAATATCATTTGCAGTTAAAAAATTTTGATTAGAACTCGAGTTATACAAAGATTTAAAACAGAAAAGCAATAGAGACCTTAATAGAACTCAATGAATTAAGAAATCTCAAGTTAATAATTGAGAGATTTCTTAATGTCCTCTTAATTGTCCCTCGTGTTAATATCCTTTTCTTCTTTCAAAAATACTCGAAAGCTCTCTTGTACGTAATAAAGAACAACATCGATTAACGTGATAAAAAATATAGGTCATTTAAAGATGTAATTGCATTTTGCATGCGAGCATAAATCTACAATAAAATATCATATACATATATAATAAAATGTAGAATAATAGTAAAGGAAGATTCAGCATTTTATTTTATAATTTTTTGTACGTATACTCGTATACCCGGGATATGATACGTTCCATTTCCGTGTATACGAACCGCATATGTAAAAGATAAATAGTACAGATTCTAAATTACTTCCTTATCTTATGTGATAGCTTTTTTGATACATGGCACACGATTTAACTTAAAAAAATAATTGATTTAAGCAGAGCACCCCAAAAAATTAAATGCAATTCTTTTTCTCAGATATTATAATAAATTATGGTGAAAATTTCACCCAAAAAATGTATTGTAATATGTGGTGTGAGAGTGATTATGTAAGAAAAGTTTATTATAATTCCAAAAATTACGATTAACAATTATGATCATAGATATTGCTTGATGATAATTATCGAACAAATCAGAGTAAAAAAAGATAAATTTTGAATTGATATAATTGAATCAATAATTCTTTATAATAAAAATATAAATTGTTCTTATATATATATAGTTCATAAGTCTATATAATTTTTATAGCTAAACTAGTGATGTATACTATCCGTATTTAAAACGAAATAGGTATATGTTTGTAACAAAAGCTAGAAGAGAAGTTCTACCGCAATCCAGAGTAATAAACCTCATACATACAACACGCGCACAGATACGTTTGCACGCACGATATGTTATCCAAGAACACTGGCAAAATTCGATAAGATTGTCTAACCTTGTTAATTTCCGCAACACTAATACTGTTTTGCAATTACGTAATGTAATCGTCGCTCTCAAGGGCCTTTATCACTGCACGGGATGATTCATTACTGTTGCCATTCTCGCGTAAGCTTTCTAAGCACTTGGCGCTGATCCTCGTTAAAATTAAGGGATGAAACATTACAACTTCCTAAAGATCAAACGCCTCGAAAGTCAAAATACGTTCGTCGGCTATTCGCGATGTTACGCGAAAAGAGATTTCCCGTCCTAAATTAACGTAAATTGATGTTTTTCGCCGTAGAAGATATAGCGATTTGATAAATTTAATTGGACGCTTCCGAAGGACGGAAAAGCACGTAGCCGTGAATTTCACACGAGGCGCTGTTGCGATTTATCGATAACTCACTCATCTCTTCATTCGTTAATTCCGAAGAGCGCCGCGGCCGGCTTGAAACTCGATGTCTGTGAATTTCACACGACGTGTTCTCGCGATTTATCGATAACTCGCTCACCCCTTCATTCGTTAGTTTCCGAAGAGCTCCGGCTTGAAACGCGATGTCATTAAATTAATTTCGTCGCGAGATAACGTCCGCTATCTCGCTACATCGTCGCACGCCCCCGTATTAATCGATACGACAAGGAAGCATTGATTCGTGTATACGAATAAACAAGGCGCACGATACCAGCATACATTCGTCCAATATTTATGCGCTGGCAATCTGCTATTATAATTTCCCGTCATTAGCATACGCCGTCGTGCAAGGCACGGGATATCCGTGTCGTTAAATTATATCAGATACTTATACGACCCAGTTGCTTCCGTTAACTATTCTCCCAAATATCATCTTCACCTTATAAGAAAAAATAACGTGTACATTTCTTGTACTATGACATATAATTACGGCGCATTACATTTGACATTTGATCCAGATAGAAATGCATGCATCTCATTTTACATTAATCGAAAAGTATTCTCCTAAATATTCCTATTGAAAAATAAAATGGTTGTTTCATTTTGTCACACCTTTTTTTATATCTTTAGGCCGGAAACTTTTGAATCTTGATATGTATATGTAAACACGTTGAAAAGATATATCGAAGAGAAAATTAAGCACTCGCTATTATATTCAAGGCTTACAATTAGCCCAAGATGATACTATCAATCTAAAGTTCATCATGTATTATTATTAATCATTGCAAAACCACAACATATTTGTTTATTTCGAAATGACAATTGCAAACGGCGAGAAAATAAAAAATGCTGATGTCAATATACACAATTTGAAACTCGTCCTTCTCGTCTGTGGTGCACGTGGAAGTATTTCCATTACGTGATAACTTCAAAAAACATGGAACGCACACAACTAAATACATGCACACTTGACTCACGTCTATGATCGTCGATTTGAAAAATTCTACAAAACGCTGACGCCATCTTACATCACAAGTTGGAAGAGGATTTTTTTCCGACGATGACGAGACGTTTCTTAAATCTAAATCTGTCAAATCATACAGCAATACCTCCACATGTAGAACACGTAGACAAAGAATACAAACACTTTTATCGTATAAATCGAACCCAAGCTATATCGATTGAGCCTATTCAGAACTTGATCGGTTCAGCCTTTATTGAGATTCGATAATCTAAGGGTCTCTATACTCGACGATTCGCGTACAGAGATACACGGTCTGTGTCTCACTGCGCATACACTAGGCACGAGACACTACCGTGATATAATGTATGTACATCGTCAAATGGTAGTCATAAGTAAGGAATAAATACAAGCAAATATTGTTGTGAACTTTTCTGAATCTCATTACATGTCTGTATTCTGAGTAGCATACGAACCCGCACCTATGTCTATTCTTGTCCTCACGTTTTGAACAAATGACTACAAAATGAGGTCAGACTGAACATATTTTGCTACCCGGGTGAGTTACGATGTGACACGGTTGACCTCATGACCTTATTACGAGTATCTCTTATTTTGATTTACGAATAATTTCTCCCTTCTTTCTGTTAATTTCGCGCTGGTCTCTCAGATCCCATGATACGGAAGACATGTGCGCTACTCTAATGAGCCAAAGACCCGAGTTTAAACCCGATCAAAAAATCGATTGCCACCTCTCGGAAAAAAATAATGTCAACCCGAGAGTATCTTGCCATCACGAGCATCCCCTCTATATTTGAAATCGGTGAGATCATCAGATCATCTCAGTGGATTCTTATCATTATCCCACGATATTGGATAACTTCGATGTAAATTCGATGTAAAAAAAAAAATACATACGCTTATGTGATTATAAGGACTGCCTACTGAAACAATTGTCGATTTTAACTTAACACGAAATTTAGCTAACAATAAGCTAGAAATGACAATTTTTCGAATATGCAGTTTTTACAATTACGAAAGTTGTTTTTTTCCAAATTAACATCTATATACTCACTCTTTCGAGCGATAATTCTGCACGTGAATCCTTATTATTATGTATTTTATTTGCGTGTGTACATACGTGTGCATGTGTTCGTCTGTGATGCGTGCATTTATTATGCACGTTTCCATTTTTTTTCACATCATATATCCTCTTATTCTGATAAACTTTATAACAACAGCCTTGTTGGTCACTGCAGCCTCCGAATTTTCGTGTACTTCTATACTTTGTCCCTTCTGTCTATGTTTAATCTCTTGTTTTCTTTGTTGTGCATTGCAATAAATTTATTACTTATTATTATTATTATTATAAACAATGTCCGTATCTCGGTCTTTTCCTTTCCTGCGATCGGAAGAACTTTCTTCTATATGCGTCCGAATTCACGGAGGACAACGTCCGTTCGTGGTTTCGCGAATGTTAAATGCCGCGGCAATTGTATATCGCGAGTAACCTGGAGTTCTGTTACCCACTCGCAAACACACACGCTACGTGTCGAATACAAAGTGACACATCTAATTCGCACACTCGTGCGAAAGAGACACGAAATGTTTTGGAATAACGAATGATAAACGAAAAGCATCGCAGTTCCCAGAACGACACTCTTTGAGGATTCTCGACCGAGGCGCTTACAATCGCTCGACTGTTAAACGAATCATCCTGCCGGTTCGTGAAAAGGTGAACGACGGATTCACCGCGTTGCAACACGCTCTCGTGGTTCTACCTTTGAACCATAATAAAGTTCACGTTCACTAGACCAGCGAGCGTCTAAACCCGAAGTGAGATGAGCGAAGTTTTAGTTTACCGCTCTGCTGATGTAGCATATATATTGACGTTCATGTATCCAACACGTCTCTTTACAAATAAGGATCTGATAAAAAGCTTATCGCAGAGTGACTCAAACAAAAAAAGCAATCTTTGTGCTCATAAACAATATTGAAAAATTTTATTTAAAAAGTTTTAAAATTTATTAGATATTTATATATACATATCTATATATATATCTATATATATATATATATATATATATATATATATATATATATATAGAATTATTAGATATAAAGTTATTTATTAGATATGATGAAAGAAAAGATTTGATGATATCCGTATTACTATATTTTTCAGGGATTAAAAATAATATTTTAAAAAATACCGATTAAGCATTCTTCAAACAAATTGGTATATAAATAGCGTATACCGACACTAAGTAGTGTGTCGGTATGCAAATAACTTTTCAATAATTATGTATTGATATTGCTACTGTTACACTGATATTATCAAATCAATCAAATTTGTAATATATTCTCGATATATATTTTGTGAAAATTATATCTATAAACATGGTAAACTGAACTCACTGAAAGTGTAGATAACATTGTAGAAAAATATGTAAAATGATATGAACAACATGTAAAACAATGTACAATATATGTAATTTATAAGACAAATATATAGATATAATATATATAATTTTACGTGCTTTTAAATTAAAATTCCGAATTTATATACGTTCATTATTTTTTTCCCTTGCAATTTCTTTTGTAAAATATAAAGAATAAAGAATACAATAAAAATTTAATTGATTTTATAATATTGGCATTTTATGACAGTACAAATAACAGTAATACTGGTATTTGTTCAATGCGATATAATTAAAGATCTTTCATTTTACGATTACATGAAAATAAAGATATACATATATGATATTGGTATGCATTCGAAATTATTTCCTACTATTCTCTAATAAATCTTACAATAAACATTGTCTACTTTTTAGTATTTTATATAAGACGCACATATCTATACGAGGGAATCGTTGGATGTTCTCCGATTCTTGAGAGGATCTCAAATGCACGGGTAAATTGAAAGCGTAAATAATACAGACTTTTACACTCTTCTCCTTCGTCGTATTTTACTGCTTATATATAAGGCTACGTTTCCATCGACGTAATATACTCACGTAGCTTTTAAATATTAACATCGCGCTCTAGTCCGTCAGAGTCGATTGATACGTAAATCGACAAACACACATTTTGACGATTCTCACGTACAGTTCACGTACAGAAGTAATAGAGTTCACACACCGAATTCTTTCTTTTTCTCTCTTTTGGGATTCACCTATAAAACACTTGTCCATGTGGCAACATTTTCCACGAACAGTAAAAATTTTATCAAATAATCAAACGTTGACCCTTCTTCGCGGAGATAAGATCTTTCCCCGATTGGTGTGAACCTTCAACTTCGAGTTAACAAAGAACGGCACATGGATTACTCAATGAAGTGGAATATGCCATCTTTTCGTATACATGAACATGAAACATCCCGCATCCGGGTTCTTCTGGTTTCGCGTTCACTTGCGCGCGCGCGCGCCGACGATTGTCGCAACCTGTTCACAGGCGGACCGTTCGAGTATCACTGTCCATTAGCGGGCTGCCGAGCGTGTTGCATCGCTATCTTATCGCTCGCCTTTGTAGGTAATAGATTTACCCAACATATCGAAAATATGGACTACTTCTAATACATTACTGTGCGCTCACATTTCCAGAATTGAACCGCACTCTTCACTCGCGATTAAACCACAAAACTGAAAACTGACAAACTGGGTATACCATCCAATAGTATTGATGCTACTTTGACTATCTTATCGTCGCCTGCTAAATAGTAACATTTTGCGTGTCCCTGTTTCTTTTATGGTCTCCTCAAGGTTGACACAGCCAATATCGCAACTTTGCGCAATGTACGTAAGCTTAAATCTTTAGAACTTTAGACGTTGCGCATTTGTCAATAGAATTAACGTTTTACTAATTTTCACATTTGACATGATATTTTTCAGGTTCTTTACCGTTGCAATGTCTATCTTGGACTTTGTATTAATATCGCATTGCATAATAATGATAATAATTCTAATAATAACTTTATTGCAAACGTAAAATTGCCAACGTTTGACATTTTACAAGATTAAATAAGAGCAAAAAAAATACGTGCAAAAAAGAGATGTGCAAAGAAGAAGCAATACTGTTGCTATGATATCTGACCACGTAATAAAGCAATATAAAATAAATTTAATGAAAATAACCAAATATAAAAATAATAGAAGTATATTTAATAAAATTTATAAAGAAAACGGGCTAAATTATTAACAATGAGAATAAGTATTAACGGTATTAACAATAAGATATAATGAATCGAACGGCAGTTGATCGAAATAAAGAGAGTAAAGAGGAAGATCTAACATTTGGCGGCAATAAATTAGAGTTTTTGACTGCAGTATAGGAAAAAGAGAAATTTTATGGAATGTGTGATAGATGGCGCAGCAGATCTTAATAACACATGTCTGGAATAAAATTCAGAAATTAGGTGAAGAACATAACAGATAAAATAAAGATAGAAAGGAACATGAAGAACGCAAAATGTTATATACAAAACGACAGAAATGTAGCATGGAACAAAGTGAAAAATTCAAGGGACAATAAACGAGAAAACTAAAATATCAATAATATAAAATAAAATATGATTTATTGTCAATTAAACAAAATTGATAGAATGTTTCAAACTTCACTGAGATCTTCAGCCGATACAAAAGTTAATATAAAAGGGATTATGTCATAATTAATTCGAGTAAAGATTACTAAATATACAAATTTAAAAAAATGCCGTATGAAAAACTAAAACTAAAACCGAGCTACAAATAGTCTATATACCAAGAGGTCATATCTAACAATAAGTGAAAAGCACAAGTGAATAAATAAGAATATAGAATAAAAATAAAAGAATTGGTGAATTTTTAACTAAACTGGAACGTTGGTAAAGAGAATGTGATCGCACTTGCAAATGCCATAGGAAAAACGGAGGCAGGAATTTTGAATGCGTTGGATTATTGTAGTAATCATTGACTCAATACCGAAACATACACAACGTTTATAAATAAAGGAAAAATAAGAAGTTGAAAAGAGTTTTTATGGAAAAGAAGTACATAATAAATGCATTGATGAGATAAAATGATCAGATAAGTACCGTTCCATGCACGATATGGAACACTAATTGCCCATTCAAAATGTACATTATACCTAATATATCACATGTTTCAGTAAATAGATGGATGACAATCTTTGCAAATTTAATCGCGGTAATTGCATCAAACTCAAAATCTTAACATGACTACAATAACAATAGCCCGTTAATCGAGTCATGTGACAATTTGTTAATTCTCTATCTTGTTATAACGTCAGTAAGTAGCCGTGCGATAAACTTGTAACCACGGCTTGAAAAAGTCGTGAAGATATTTTACTTAATCATTTTTCGAAATTTCTCGTCTCACTCGAGTCGATATGATCGAGATTAAACGACCGTTTTTTGCTCTTCGTTTGCATTTAGCCCTCAATTTGCCCGAGTTATTTCCGTACGCAAAACTCGACGAAAGAATTTAATCGGCGCATACAATATGAAATGCAATCAATCCCATCTATAGCGGATAGCGGATAGATGTATACCTTACAATTTGATTTTATAGGATTTACTGACGGCCTACTTAAATAACGTTCATTCGATTGACTGGATATATTGTTGGCAAAGCGACAATAATGACGTTAACTAAATTTACATCGATAACCATAATCATATGGTCTATGAATTTAATCGCCAGCTTAATCTCATGACAGAATATTGCACACAAATTTTTCCGTACTTATTCGCAGTACAGTGATAGAGCTCTGATAAGAGAAATTCATGAAATAAAATTTTTTTTCTTTCTCGACATCGCTGTACAGCTCAATATCGAACTTTGGCATATTCTCGATGGCAATAAGAATTTTTTCGACTTTAACATCTAATGAAACGTGAGCGCTTTAGCGCTCTCATTAATTCAGCTTGAAATAATATTGATTCGATATAATAAGAATTGAGCGTTATCAAGCGTTATTTCATGGATTTTCTGCGTCCAGTGTCACGATTACTTTTGCAAGAAAAACTCTGCAAAGGAATTGTATCAACAAATAGTGCGATTGATCGATACTTCACGTGTATTTAGTTCTTTAATTCTGTTACATAAACGACGTCGATTCCAGCATTCAATTTATTCGAATTGTGCCGAGATAAACGAATAAAGTTTCGGTGAATTCAATAAATAAATATTATGTATTTTTTTTCTTTCCGCATGTCATTTAAAAATGTTCACTATATATAAAATTAAATTTACCGTAACCATTGCTGTGTAACTTTGATTAAACGAGCATCTTGTATTATAGAATACCTTTGTATTATAGAATAATTTATGTGTTTATTGGAAACATATATTGTACCGTTATAGAATGACATTTATAGATAATGATATCGTCATTTTACATCGTCATCCTTACGCTATATTTACATCAATTATTCGCATCATTGATCCTTCCTCTTCTAACAACATATACAATTTTCTATTCTCCCATGTAATATGACTGTCACGTTCCTGACTGACATCAATGAATAAGAGATAACGGTTCACGTATGCATGTAGATATTAAGTGGTAAATATAACATCGTGTTCGTAGAAGCATATCGTTCTCGTTTTGCGATATGCAACACTCCTCTTTTGCAAATCTGCCCAGCCGCTATCTTCCACGGAACATTCTCGCTTGTGAGCATATCTCACCGAACTCACAACATCATTCCGAGACACGTCACTGTTTTTTTATCTCATTTGCTTTCGCGATATCGGCATAACAGAAATAACTCTACTTATATATATATATATATATATATATATATATATATACTAACCCATCAACACAGGCTTCGTTACGCTCGTGCACGCACGCATACACGTGCGCGTAGGTCGAGGACATATCTATATAGCATCAGCGATGGGCGACTTATCTAAAAGTATCGTCGAAAGTGCCTTAAAATGCGAACGTGTCGATGCGGGTCGATAACGTTAACGGCCGTGAAATCGGTTCGATATATCGCGTTCGCGTTTAGAATTTTACTATTTTATCAATTTATACTTCAGGGCCATCAAGCCTAGTCTGACGAAAACTAAAAAGCAACGCTGATAGTAATAAATCTAATCGATGCACGCGACTGAATTCTCGTAGAAATTGATAGAAAAATTTGATCTGTTAATATCAATATAAACGAACTATATGAAAGTCTGTGAGATAACGATTTAAAAACGAGTAGTAAAAGAGGTAAAACTTGAAAATTCACTGAGAACGTCTACGTGAATTGGACGTGAAACGGGCATAAAATTTTATTCTGCAAAACCCTGTCAGAGTTAATTGTTATGGTACTACAAGAAGCAGGATACTGAGGAAGGAGAAAGGCAGGAGCTCTGGAAGGAGAAAGAGATAATAAAGGAAAGAAGAGTAAGACAGGGATAGGAATAAGTTTAGTCTTATTGTTAGAGGAATAAATGAGAGTGTGGAAAGTATGAGTGTGATAAGATAAAATTGTAAACCATGTCCACTTCTTGGCAAAAAGCTGAAGTTAAATATATTATTATTATTAATTATGTTACTATTATGCACGGGGAAAACGAAAATTTAATCGTGCAATAAGTAACTGTCTAAAAAATTATTAATAAAAGCATTTGCTGTAGATAAACTACATTACGTTTTCTTGAAGTTAACGAGAAAAAAAGTTAACAAACTGAAGCTTAAAAAAGAAGAAGCGATATATATTAATAGAAAAAAATAATCAGACAAAGCAATAATCAGTTAGTCTGCAGAATAATCAGATAAAATAAAATCAGATAAAGCAATAAGCGTTAGTCACTTACTATATACATGAAAGATTAGTGATACGAAGTTATTACAAAAATTGCCCCTATTGCTCATATTAGCTAATTCAGATAAAACTTAAAAAAATCTATAATAAAAAAATAAAGAAAAGAAACAACAAAGGAAATAAACTTATCAATAAAAAAAGCAGAATCAAGTAAAGACATAACTGCAGTAATTTACGCGTCCATTTATGTATACGATCGCGTGATTGTACGTCGATTATCATCAACCAGGCGACGATGCAGCGATCTCGGAAATTATTACGTGTTTACACACAGCCAGATAACACGGTCGGTGAACGCAGTCGTCGAGTTGTCGAATAATAATGCCAGCGTGTGTGGGCGTTCACGCATCATCTCGTAATCGTCAATTGTGGATACGAGACGTCAGACATCGTTCCGAAGAGACCCGCCGCGCCGCAATAAAGAGAGGCACGGAACAAATAATTTCTCGCGCTCTCGTAACGCGTTCGTAAAAGAAAAAAAGAAAATGAAGACAGGCGGAACCGACGGGTGTAACGTCGTGTGCAGCCGCTGATAAATTCTGCATTGTTAGATAAATATTGTCGTTGCTGTTCCGGCCGGTAGTTTAGTGACACGCTAAATTACATTTCGGGCCCGTCACGGCACGCGCGTGCATTGTCACTCGCATACTCACTCCGACGAGAAACACGGGCATAATAAACGTGCCAAGTCCGGTACAAGCGCATAATTATCGGCACCGCGCCGCGTCGCGAACAAGCGCGGATAGAACCTATATACGATTTATACGAATTATAAATTGATAACGCGACGAACAGGCGAGAAGGAAGAGAGCTCGTTGTTCGTTCATTAAGTTCGCGCTCCTTTTTCCGTCTCCGCGGCCGAGTGTTGTATCGATATGATAATTGACAGAAACCAATAAATCCGAAACAATAACTCTCGTCGACTTCGAACTTGTCGTCATCCCGTATATACGTGTAACGCATGCGGGTAATAAATCTACGACACGCAACGCACGACGGCTGTCAGCGGACGGGTGCCGACACTGCTGACATACAATTATTTAAATCACCTCAGAACGCATGGTCTCGTCACGTTCATTAACGGCGACACGGAGAAGTCCATGGCATCAGGTCGCGGTATCGTAAATCTTGCGATTTAAATTCCGCCGGTCTTTCGTTATGCTATCTTTCCGTGTATCATCCGTGCATTATATCGCGCATTATACTGATTTATTATCTCTTATATATCGTGTTGTGTCTGGGGCGTAATCCGGTAAAGATGTCGCGCGTAAATTACTTAACAATGAACGCGTCCACCACTATTCTCTCCTTCGTGCGTAATACCGCAAGTGTTATTTCGGGTAGCGCGATTTTCATTCCGCCGAATAGCGGAACCGCGGAACTGTTCCGAACAATTCGACCGTGATCCAGGTCATTGTGGACATCCGTAATATAATTATCGCGATCGCGAGATAACCCAGATTGACGACCACATAGAATTCAGTTATATATTATTCCCGGGTCGTCACACACAAAGAGATTCGGCGCTCAGGTAAAGGAAGTTGACGCATTTTTTTTAGCCTAGTGATTTGATTGATCAGCCGCGGCTTTAATGCCGACTCTTTAATTCTCGTTATCAAAGAGAGAAAAGTGTATACTTTTCGCGTTTTTTTCCCTAATCGATAACACGCAATTCTTCGCACGACTGGCACATGAAATGGCAATGGATTGGCAAACTATACAAGTATTGGGAAATCGTAAAAAAAAAAGAGAAAAGGAGAAGAAAAAAATAATTTACATATGTTTAGACGATATCGGAGTAAAATAAATAAAAAAAGTTTCTATGCGAGAATTGATTTCAATTCTACATCTTTGGTCACGTTAACATTAAAACATCTGTAAGCATTTATTTTGAAAAAGTAATAAGGTTTAAATAATTTTATAAAATTGCAAGTACTTGCCGTCAATTCTGTTATCGTATTCTGTGTATTTTCTTAATAATTAAAATATCATTAAAATGGTTAAAATTCGAAATTTTTTGTCCATAGGCATTATTTGGTCTATTTTGACCTATTGAAATTATTTTTAAGATATTATATACTATACTCTTCCGAATAAGACATGTATATTTACAATTAAATGAGTTTTGTTGTCTTCTACTTACATTTAGATTTGGCCATTCGAAATATGAATCGGTGATCGTACACGTGTTGGGGATGCGCGGTTTATATCTAATCTAATGTATAATTGACGTTCTAGAAACCACAAACTATTCCCAGACTATACTCCGAAGAAGCGAATTAGAAGAGAGGGAGAGAAACCATGCCAAGCTACGGTGTATGAGCGGATTAGTATACCAACTCCGATGCCTATTGCCCAAATCTTACCGGCCGGGCCGTGCAAAAGCCACTGACCGGCAAATCGAGTCTTTTCGAATAATCAATCATGATTGATTAACATTTATATAGCTTACGATGATAACAATGCGACATTTGCCTAATTAACACAAAGAAATATCTATATAGGTTTTTTTGCGCATAACCGCGTAATGATTGAATACATAAATCTTCTTTTACGTAAAATAAAAAATAAATGACATTTTTGCGAAATTATGACGTACTCCCTAAATCTAAAATACATTTATTTGCTTACCAAGAAAAATAAAATGTATAAGGTAATGAATCACTTGATGATAAAAGAATCAATTAGAAAAGAGTCAAAAAGATATCATCTAAATATATAGATTTGTTATTTTATATCCGATATTCTTGAATGTATCTTTATTTAGGAATTGTATAGAGAGCAACTATAATATCGGTTAAATGATTGTATAATAAGGTCATTGGAGTCCAATTGAAATACCAAGCTATATTTATCGCTACGGACTCTGTCAAATAATTCTTTATTATTTTGAGATTAGTGGATTACATACTTTGATAATATTTTACCCATTTTGCTCTGGCTATGTAAATACAATACACATTATTTAAATAATAAAAGAATTTATATTTATGTGTACAAACTCAGAATAATAATAGCGCAAACAAAAAAACAGAATTAAATATCAAATCTTACAACTAAATAAATTTAATGCCTGAAGTTTTGATATGAAATGCGATGAGACGCATATTAACCCAATAAATTATCGAAGAAATTATATGACATTATTTATTAATTTTTTTATTGTATTGAAAGAATACAAAAAAATAAATGTATAAAAATAAATAAATTGAGAAGCGACAATTTTTTCCAATTTTGTTTTGATATTTAAATGACGATACATTTGAAAAAATTTTTAAAAACGTTAAAACTCAACAAAGCAAACACAAAGTATTTTCCTTTTAATATGACAAAAGTGAAAGTGAATTCTGCATATAACATATACCAGATATTGATATAAACTGATCGACCCGTTACGCGAAAATTGACGCAAATTTAATTTAGGATACTTATGGGAAATACTTGGGATATTTGGAAAGCGGTACTATTGCCGATTGATCGCGAGCACTTTACTGTTTACGGTACAATTTGGTAGGATACTCCGGTTGTCTAATTGGTCTTCAATTTCCGCTCCAGCGAATTAACCTTTGACCATACCGTCTGATGATTTAAGCGAGTTTTGCGTGCCATCCACGTTTGCAAATTGCTCGCCGATGCGGCTCATGCGGCGGTGTTCGTTGCCAAACGTTAACCTAACACGAACTTCATAGAATTTAAATAGAGCACACAGCAACGTTATTTTACTTACGATTTACTTTATAATTTTTGTTTTATACCAAATGAGTCGAAACGAAAGCGCACTCACATGTAAATCTTTTACAAAAATTTATTTTAACGCGCAAACTATTTGCCATTTTCTGGAGAGGATTTAATTAACAAAATGGGAAACAAATGAGGTCAATATATCACGCTTACCTAATAAAACTACGAAACTGTTTTCCAGAAGTATTTTCGAAGAAGCACCGGATTTACGTGAGAAAATACAGTCCCGCGAAACACACCGCACAATGTTCCGCATCGGACAAGTTGGTTTTGCGCTTCCCCTTTTCCAAGAGGAGATTCGCAACGACGACAATTCGCTTAAAAATCCGGAATAAATTCGGCTGTTATGCACGTTGTGCATGTGCTGCTATCGCCTTTATCGAGGTACAATCGCGAAGAGAGCTATACCGTTGTACCCCGAGCGTGAATCAACCTTCACGCTCGCACACCTCCGCGAGCCTCCCCTGTGTCGTGCCCCATCGTGTGGCAGCCACACGCGAGCGCGCAACCCTACCGTCTTCTATATCCAAACCCCACGACAAGTGCGCCAAAGTAATCGCGAGTCAGGCCGGCATGTACCATGCCTCCAGTATGTATTCAATATATATTTTATATGTATATGTATATATATATATATGTATGTATATGTTCGGCCTACGACACGCGATCGTAAGCATTGAACTTCTCGCACGAAACATCAATGTTTCTTCTGGCAACGTTGGAATATATATATTTTTTCGTCGTTACTTGCCACGGTGCATCTAAACTCCCGAAAATTGATGAAAAAATTACGTGGAACCCGCAGTTGCAGTTGTTAGCGGCGCGAAAAATTTATTTTCTGCTTATTTCCTATTCCCTAGATTACTAATCTAATAACCATGTAAATTAGAAATTGGCGTTTAACTCCGATTTAGATTCATCGCTTTTAGATTCTCTTAAGATTCGCAGAAACGATGTAAAAGCGTTTTTCTTAATTCGTACTTTTCATTACTTTTCGTATTTTCTTTCATAATACCTTGTAAGCAATTGAATTTGTTATACTTTTTTTAGTACATATAATTTTCTTTCTACGCTCATACTCTCAATATCCTTAATCCTTTTGATTAACCAATCGATACAACTGAAGTTCTCTTCCTCATTGATTTACGTTTTCAACCTATGTCCAATTCATATACCTTATATATTAAGCTTGCGTTCGTTTATTCACAAAGGGAGCTATTGGGAAAATAAAATCTATAATACAAGTTATTATATATATATATGTGTATTATATATTTTATTTTCCCAATAGCTCCCAATGGGAATCAACGAACGCAGGCTATATGTTACCTTCGAATCTAATGAAAATGCCGTGGTTTGCAGTGGAATACTCTAGTAACGTATTTTGCAATTCTACAAATGCAGTTCGATACGTGTCGAGAAAGTACGCGACGTTATAGTCTCGCGAGAGTTGCAATCCTTGACGGCGCGTCGAGTTGAGAAATAAAGAAAAGAGGGTATAAGCAAAGATATCGGGAAGTACAGTCGTGCAGTGAGACATCACGATAGACAGTAAAGCTGCGAAATAAGCGAAACTATTTCCATAACTATGCGACGAGACCATTGATGAAGAGACAAACTCCGCGACGCTTGAAACTTCCGCGATGTATACCATCTCCGTTATGCGCCAATCCGCGGAAAAACATTGTCTTTTGAGTAAGAAAACAGGAATAGAAAATGTGTTATAAAATTCTGTGAAGTTGATGAACTTTTTAATTGATTGAAATAATTAATCGCGAAGGTTCATAGTCGGTGACGATTTATTGCTTTGTTTGAATATATATATTAAGGAATCTTTATATATTATCTCAATGATAACATATCTTAATTGATTTTTTTTGTATAAAGTAAATTCAATTTAATTTAACTAATGATTGATAGCAAAGTTACATGCACATTATATTCGCGATATTACGATAAAAGAATTTCTTCAGTGGCTTATTTATTCTATATAGAGATTAAATTTATCTGATCAATGCGTGTCAGCGCTGTTTTCATAACATATTATTCTGAGAAATTTGCAATTTTATCGGTATGAAATTCTCGTATGTAAAATTAATTAAAACAAAATCGCTTGTTCCTTAACACTTCGCCATAGAAATATTTAAAAAGATTTTTACTTATTTAAAATATTCATAAAATTTTCATTATAGTCTACATAAAGGTTCAAACTTTTAATATGTGATAGCATATTTTAAATCATTTTCAATCTTCGAAATATTTTGATTTTCAAACACGTTTATATGCACTCGCGTCGCGCATGTACGCGCGTACGCATACACATATATAGAGACAATCAATTATGTTAATATATAAAATTAATTTAAAAATAATTTAAAGATAAGGCTTTATTTTCTAAAGCACTATTGATTAGTTCTTTTCTCAATAATCTCTAATTTTGTACTCGAGATGTATTTTTAATTTTTTCGAGGAGAAAACCCCGCAAAAGAATAAAAAATGCTTCGATTATCGTTGGATTTTGAAAGCAAACATACTACAAATCACATTTTGTAAAAAGCCGGATTTTTCTTAGTTAGATGCACAACTGAATAAAATATACTAACTAATGAATCTTTTGATCGCCTCTCCCGCTCTCCCCTTCGCATCTGAGATCCACGAGAACCGCACCGTGCAGTTCTCGTTCACCTTAATGTTTGGTTTCGCGAAACCACCATTAGAAAATCCACCCCTCCCTTTCATCGATATACGGGGGATTCCTTTGGGAGGCGACAAGGAGCAAGGAGCAAGGAGCAACTCACCAAGATCGTCACGTGGTTGGCCACGGAAGTCCTCGCCTCGCACAGGAACCTGCTCTGCCCGACGGACGGACGGACGGTGGGACGCACCCCGGGACGATGCACACTCCGGCCCGGTCACATGTCAGAGCCCTTTCGTTGGGTCGTACACAGTGGAATATGCGCGGACTCGTTCATCCCCGCGTCATCGGGCAGGTCACGCGTTGTAGGTTGTAGACGGCCGGCCCAACCCGTCGCTTCTGTCGTTTCGGTGGTGGTCCCCCATCCCCTTCACCTCTTCCTCCTCTTCCTCTTTCTCCTTCTCCTCCTCCTCCTTCTTCTCCTCTTTCTCCTCTTCCACCACCTTCTCCTCCCTCCACCGCCGGTGCGCGCATCGCTCCTTCTCCCTTTCACGGGCGCGGGCCGCGCGAACAATCACCCTCTCCTTCCCTTCCCTCCTCGCCCTATTCCCCTTCGGCTCTCGTCGGGCCGTCAGCAGGACCTTACCCGACGCTCGACGCCCCCGACGCGAGGGGGTAAAATCCATAAGACGCGCGTCTGCGCCCTCGTACTGGCGATATAAGCGCCCTTCAACCGAGACGCACCGAACTACCCTCTGCGCATGGTGCCATTGGTGCCTCCAATGGTGTATATGTATGTACCCGGAAAAAGTTGTAAAAAAGTACAATTCGAAGGGCGGCAGTCTCTCTCTCTCTCTCTCTCTCTCTCTATTTTTCTCTGTGTTATAAGGCCTTCACACATAAAATGCCGTAAGGACGTAAAACGTAAGCGTAAGAAAATCGATCAATCCCAATCAAGTATTTTCCCCTACTGAGGTTACGGACAGCACAATACTTGATTGGGATTGGTCGATTTTCTTACGCTTACGTTTTACGTTCTTACGCGATTTTATGTGTGAAGGCCTTTTTACAATTGGTTAGGAGTTTACGATATATGGAACGGGGATTGATGCAAGGAATTGACCGAATCATTACACGCGATATACAAGAAAGAGAGGTCATCATTCGCTTAAAATTAATATTTTGTTAAATATATATTATATATTATAGCGAACAAACAAAAATGCAAAACATTTTTAAGAGTTGCAAAACTGTAAATTATAAAGGTTTGTGTGTTGAAATAAATACATGAGAGATAATATTAGGATAAATTGCTAATGTAAAATATTAATAATTGTAATTAAAAAAAAAACAAATATTTTGAAGAAATTGGGCCTTTTCCATTGAAAAAATTATTTCTTCATACATTTATTATTAGATTAAAAAAAGAATTAAACAGATTAATTTTCACAGTCTATAACGTGACAATTCTAACCTACGCACTTAAATACATATAAAATTAAATAAATTCAAACGGCCAATTTCGAGCAATTATCAGGTGTTAAAGAAAATTATTTAATACATTCAATATAGTATACAAATTCGTTAACGTTATAAAACATATAAAATTGTAACATATAAAATTGTAACATATAAAATTGTTGCACACAACAATCCAATAAAACAATAGATCCTAATTTTAATTTTATAATCCGTTTTATATTGCAAATCCTTAATTCAAAAGAAATAATTGATCCGGACGGATAGAAGTCATTTTTCTTTTATAGGAAAATGTATTTATACATTATATATATATTATATATACATTATATATATTAGTTAAAATCTAATTTTGAATCTGATTGGAACGTAGAATTATATCCTTTTTATAAAAATCCATGAAAAATTCCCGATAGATAAAAGATTTATAATTTCGCACAAAATTCAAATATCTATAATACTGCGATTGGTTATTACTGTTGGATCTAGCGAATTAGCTTCAGGTACACAAGGCGATAAATAACTTTAACATTTGTTCTACTAAACATATATTCATTGGTTAAATAGAAACTTAATATCAAGCTCAAACTTATCCGAGGCAATTTTTGTAATTTTTATTGTAATATTATTTGGCATGCTGTTTCTCGACTTTAATCAATAAAACTAATCTAACGATAACAACTCCCAGTTAGGTTAGGTTAGGTTATCGCCGTCAAGTTACAGCTCGATGTTTTTAAGAACGCAGTAGTTCGGAGAATCGTTAACGCATGTTCTCCGCAGTTGCTCTTTTTGTACTTCCTATCTTCTCTTCGTTTCTCTCCAACGCTCGATTATACATCTATCTTTTTTCTAATAGTGCTGATAGATAGAGCGTACTAGCGTAGGGCCGCGACAAAAAGCTAGGCCTGTAGATTCATTTATATTTCATGGTATCCGTTCGATACCAGGAGTGCGAAGCAAGATTAGCGAAAACGTTGCGAGCGAAAGCGGAAGGCGAAGATCGCGGTGGACGCGTCTCTTTGGTGCACGTTTTCAAACGCGGAGCTGACAAACGGTAAGAATTGCCTCTCGTAAACAACCGAACAGTCGAAGACGTGTATCTGTATCCTAATCTAAGCTGTTGTTAACGTTGCGGCACGTTGCTGCCTGGACGACCAATTATTCCATGATTTCTCTTGCTAGTCACCGTATTACGTCATACGGTCGTGTAATTGTTGATATCGCAGCATTCGCAGCTCGGAAGACGATAAAGCCTTTTGCCCGCAAGTGGCATTCGGCCGACCTCGTGTTTCCGCACGAATTGGAGCCATGGACGATTCCTCGTTAACGGGTAAATGTCTCTGTACGCTGTCGCGAAAGCTGATTGCGAGATATAAAACCGACTTGAAACGGAATATTCATGAAATGCTTATTTATTGGCATAACCACATACATATAAGTATAGTCATTTTTTTGGTACTTATATGCAATTTGACATATGTTTTATAGAAGATACCGGGATAGTTATAAACAAAGAAGAGCACTACGAGGTAATAGATGAATGCACGGAAGTAGAGACACCTGAAACGACAAAAGACTTACAGGCAGAGGCCGCAGAGGCTGCAGAGGCTGCAGAGGTTACAACTTGTCCAAAGTTTGATAGTACAACGCAACAAGATTCCAAGGCTGACGCTGGTAAGATACAGAAGATTATTCTGGAGTTTTGTAGAACATACTCTCGTAGAACATATTCTGTGATTAAATATTTTACTGAAAATATATTAAATTTTTACTGAAATTCTCTCTCAATCGACCCCATTTTATTGTTATTCCATCGATATTTTAGTAAAAATTTAGTTTTTGCAATTAAATTCAACAAATTTTATGATATTTAACATAGAAGAAATTTTGTTATTACTGTTCAATAATTTTACTTTCCTTATATTTCACAGTACTACATTACATTTCATAAGGAAAATTATTATTTATTTTGAAATATATTTAGTAATTTTTCAATAACTTTTATTTTACTTTTCATCAATTTCCTAGTATTTTCAGCAAAATATATTCATCAGAGGCATCCGCTGAAAATACTATGAAATCGATGAAAAGTGAAATAAAAGTTATTGAACAAATTATTGAATATACTTCAAAATGAATAATGATTTTACTTATGAAATGTAATGTAACATTGTGAAATATAAGGAAAGTTAAATTATACTATTGAAAAGTAATAAGAAAATTTCTTTTAGGTTAGGTATCATGAAACTTATGGAATAATAATGAAATAAGGTTAATTGAGAGATCATTTCAGTAAAATATTTTTATCAGGGTTTACAACTAATAACTAATTCTATCAAATATATTATTCTAATCTATAATCATAGCTTGAGTATTATAAAAACTGAGAAATAGATAATAATTTTGCTCATATTTTAAGATCAAGAAAAGTATCGATAACCATATCAAATCTTGCAGCGCCGAAAACATGAATTTACATGTGTAACATTTCTTATGCAATATAAAATGTTTATTATATTGCAGATGGCATAAAATCTCACGATAACAACATGGATAAATTGGTTCCGATGGATTGTGATCAGGAATCGAACAATGATACTACTGATTTCACTGCTGATATTAGCTTAGATCAGTTTGATGGACAAAAGGAAGTAACAGATGAAGATGTAATGCATCATTTAGACGTGATAGAAAATATTGAGTTGGATCCTGAAACCTTTGGTGTGGACGAGTGTATGAGGGAAAATGATCAATCCGAATTGTTTGCGAAAGAAAGAGAACAACAGGAGGAAGAGAGAGAAGTGACAGTGATCGAGGAAGAATTCGTAGAGCATAAGTGGTATGAAATGAAGGTATATATTGAATCTCATATTTTTGTAACTAAATGTATTAAAATTTGTAAAACTAAACAAAAACTGCCCTATTGTACACGAAAATTATTTTTTTTCCAGCTTGTAGAGAAAGATGCTCTTTTAAGGGAAAGACTGTCAAAGTTAGCTCGAGTGTTAACAGTTTCTTATCCTTCTTATGAGAAATGGTTAGAAAGAACAGAAAAGATGGAAGGATCACCTATATGTAAGATAGATCCGATCCGACGTTGTTCATTAAAGAAACCAAATACCAATCGATGGAAATTTCAGTGTAAGTACAAAAATAATATCTTGAAATTTTTTATATTATACTTTGTTCGAAGAAAACACACATTTCAAAAATTTGGTAAGTTTGTACGTTTGATAATCTTTTAATTAATTTAAGGATTTATAGTTTACATATTTAACATTATTAATAACATTATTCACATCTATCAGAATATTATTCTAATAAAAGAATTTCTGCAGGAAATTACATATAAATACATAATAAATTTATTTTCAGCTGATATGTAAATAGGAACTTTATTTTGTTTCTTTATATATTTACATTACAATATTCTGTATTGATTTCTTATATAAAGGAATAAGATATATTGCACAAATATAAATAATTATATAAGTAAAATAATCTTTATTAATATACAGTAGAATATTACTATGTTTACGCCAGCGTTACTTCTGTAGTAACTTACGATAATTCACTCCGTGTAAACGAGGGGTTTCCACGTTTACGCAGAGTGAATTATCGTAAGTTATTGCAGAAATAACGCTCGCGTAAACATGATATATGTCTAATATGATATGTATATGTGTGTGTAGGCAGAAAAAAGGAGTCAACAATAAAACAAGAGATCAATTCAGATTCTTCTAGCAATAATTTCAAAACGGTCTGGTACCTTGAACAAATTGGAATAGGGGGTATCGATAATGCAAGTGAATTACCATCTTTTGTATTACAGGCGATCAAGGTAAATTTATTACAATAAGTTTATTCGTTTTTTTTCTTTATATAATTTTTATATAAAATAAAAAACGAACAAAAATTTGATTAATTTATATTTTTTACATGTGAATGTAATTTATACATTTATTCACAAAATATTAACAAAATCTTCAGCTCTTAAAACATATACGCATGCAGACGTGTCTGAACATCTATCTTGTAAAAACTAAATGAAATCTGAATAATTATGAACGATAATGTCAAATACATAAAACAAATATATAGAATGAAATAGAGTGAAATGAAAGATAGAGTAACTCTTCTATCTTTTAAATCTACTTAATATATTGTAAAAAACTGTAAAAGAAAGATATTTACTTATGTTCAAAATACTTTATCCCATTTTATTAATAATCATCTATAAAACCCACATTATAACAAAATACATTTCAAAGGTGATACATTGAATTTTTACTATATGTACTATAAAAGTATATAATATTAATAGTCATACATATACATAAATAAAAAAAGAAAGCCTTTGGAAATCTAATTGCATTGCAATGGAATGATTGCATTTATGACTGATAATAGAGCAATAATAGCAATTAATAAAGAAATATGCATATGATTAATTGTATTGTGTATATATACATATATATGCATAAAATAAGAATAGAGGAAAAGAGAAAGAGGACATGTATAAAAATTCAATTTGCATATTGTTATAAATGCAATGCAAACGTACCTGGTGGGAATTTCCATCATATAAGATACACAAATGTTCTTTTATTGAACAAACTATATAAAATACATAAAATCTAAAAAATATAAATATTTATAAAAATATAAAAATACAAATATTAGGTATAAAATATATGTACAATATATTTATCCCTATACCAAAAATATACTAAAAATACCTTCTTGATAGTTATATCACACTTACGTCAAATAGATAAGAATTCATTTGGGAAAAAAGAAAAAAATATGACTATTGATACATATACATATGACATGCGTTGATAATCAGAGTTATTTGTACTATAACGCAAATGAAGATGTAGTCAGTTATATAGATGATCAAAAAGAATATACATATAATTTAGAAAATATTATAATTTAAATAATGCTATAATATGATATAAATAATAAACATAAAATAATATATGCTTAATTATGCAAAACAATAGAATTATCTAATATATTATCTAATTTATCACATGCTATTAACATCTACCATACAGATCATATATTTGATTAAAAGCTGGATCCATATATAGACAGATATGCAAGTTTATCAATTTATAAAATAAACTTTTGTAAGAGATAAATTAGTAACAAGATGATAATAATTTATGACACAACAAACAAATAATATGATATATTTTTATAGTTTAATAATTATAAACATATACACATATGTATATGTATATATGTGTAAGTATGCGTGTGTGTGTATGTATGTATGTATATGTATATCGCTCATTTGCTACACAATGACATAACTCAGAAAAAAAAATTTTCCAAAAAATAAGTTTGAATGTTTTGAATCATTAGGCTTGTTCGTTTTCGCTGCACTTCTGAACTAGTGCAATAAGTTAGAATAAAAGAAAATATATTTGTTTCATTCTAACTTATTGCACTAGTTCAGAAGTGCAGGGAAAACAAACAGGCCTATTATTTTTAATATTATATTTTTAAATGCGATTTTGGTGCAATAACTGATTGTAGAAGAACAAAAATATCTAGCTATATATTAGCTCTTCATTCAGTGTATTGAATTTTCACCCTTCTTCTGCAAACAGTTCAAAGATGACAATTTTTGAGTTATGTCATTGTCGTAGCAAATGAGCGATATATATATGTATATATATGTATATATGTAATGTAATTCACATATACTTATACATAAACGTGTATATAATATATATATACTCCGTCCAACGAGAGATCATGGTTGATCAAACATAAATAATGATAGGGCACAGAGCCGCAACAAGGTGTTTGCATTAAATTATTTTTATTTTTAATAGATATTGTCCAACACTATCAAAAATAAAAATAATTCAACGCGAACACCTTGTTGCGGCTCTGTGCCCTATCGTTATTTATGTTTGATCAACCATGATCTCTCGTTGGACGGAGTATATATACTATATATATATATATATATATATATATATATATATATATATAAATTACCTTTTATTACTAAAAAGGCATAACTTATTAGATAACCTATATTAAATACAAGGGTTATATAACAGTTATAATATCGATGATTATTGGTACATAGATATTTGAAGATTTTCTTCAAACAACTAGAACTTTGACTGAAGACACAGTTTCTGAAAATCCATCGGATAACATATCTATGGATGTTGACATGAAAAAAAATGTAGATCAAGATAACACACTACTATGGTTGTATTTGTTAGTACGTTGCAATAGCAAGGATGAACTCATGCTCTTTGCAACCGGAAAAAATATTGGTCCTAGCATTATGGATCGTTTAAAGCAGACATATGAGTCTGGTCCTGGAAAGAATTGTAATGTCAAATCTCTCTATTGCAAATCGTTGAACAAGTAAGAGCCTAGATAAAAAAAAAACAAGATAAACTACGCTCTAAATAGCAGAAATTTGCATATCTCACTACATTCGTTTCAGACGCGACAATAAAGTCGTTACAACATTCTTAGTGGGAGCAGAAGCTCTAGACGAAATGGTGGGTAATCTAAAAGTGCAGCTTGCGCCAAAGACAAACTTTTGGTGTAACGCTGCCGGTGCATGGAATGTAGCTAAAGCAGTTTCGGACATGCTTCAACCCACGCCAAAAGTTACAGTACTTGAAATCGGTTGTGGAATTGGCGTAATTGGACTTACAATAGCATCTGTAAGTACTTGCGTAACTTACATAAAATATGTAAGCGCATTATTAAACAACTCAAATGAGGCATATTGACGTATTACTCTTAACATCATGCGTTGTGTATATACATAAACGCAATGTTAAGCAAATTAATGGAACGAGTAATGTACTATCATTGCATTATAACAGAAATGCCGAGAAGTGATAGGAGTTGATTCACCTTCGGAAATAGAAGAAGCTGAAATGACGTGTGAATTGAACAACATATACAATGCATCGTTCATAATGGGATCTCCACCTGAAGTTGTAGAAAAACTAGATTCTGCGCGTGATTTACACAATAAAAATCGTGTGACTTATTGTATAGTCAATGCAGGCACCAATATGGGTAAAGGTACGCAAAATCGATTTTTGTTGGTTTTTAATATTATTAGTTTTATTGGCGATTAATCAATAACATTTAGCATTCCGGTTACAACTTACGAATAATAAAACTCTAAAATTATGATATCTTTTAGCTATTGAAGTAATGACATGCTTAAGAAAAATCAGTTCTCTTCGTCGTATTGTAATGGTCACTACATTGACAAAACAATCAGTTCGAGCAATATTAGAACTTGCACGGCCTATGGGAAATGGGCTCGGTCATCCATTCATGCCAATTCGAGCATGTGTCGTCGATACGTTGCCTACTGGACCTCATTTCGAGGTAGTTATTCTAATGGAACGTAGACTCATGCATAGGCTTACACAGCCGTGGTTTATCAAGATACTGGAAGCAGAAAATAAGTCGTTGGCTAACACTAAGGCTTTAGAGAAAATAATCAATAATGACAAAACTGAAAATGTTGATGTACAATTAAGAAAGAATCCATTAGCGAAACCCGAACTTGTGGAAAAAACCAAAGCGTCACTCACAAAAAAGATAACCAAAGCAGTGAAAAGCGGTTCAGGTTCACCAGTAAAAGGTAAAATAAAATTGAAGCGAGACCATTCGCCCGATATAATAGAAATAAAAAAAGTGTCTAAGAAAATCGAAAATCCTGGATTTAAATTGGGGCAACAGGGTAAGTTTGGTGGTATAAAACTAATAGACATATAAAGTTATTGTATACTCACATCTAATCAATTTTTGTTTATTAATCAGATGTTACAGTTAAGAAAAAGAATTGGCTTCATGAAAACTCAACACTTCGCATCAATCCATTATTCGAGAAAAAAACAAGGGAGAAAGAACAAGTTGATTTAAGAGAAAAATTATTGAGTAACCGAATCGACACAGATCTAATACAGAAGGTGAATGAAAGTCGAGATATTCTTGAAGCAGCCAAAGAAAAGTTAAGCGGTCCATCTCCCATGGTTGACCCAACGACCGCTAAGGAATTAAAAAATGTATTAAGTTTGGTTCTCGATCAAACCAATAAACTTCAAACTCAATTGCCGCGTTCAGTGTGGGATCGCATTGCGCCACCTGAGCCGGAACCAAAGTCTCAAGTAAAAAAAGACCTTGATGACGATCCTCTTTTGAAAGGTCGATTTGTACAAGAAACCCGTGCTCAGGCTATTGTTATCACAACAGCGAACAAAGAATATTTAGAAACCGAGGTTCCCAAGCCAAAATTTAAAAAATATCATAACCTAGCACCACTAGAGCCAAATATGGTGATGCCGAAAGCAAAAAAATTTAATAAACCTAATAACAACAAATTTAACTTTTCTCAAAAATTTGACTACAGAAATAGACAACAAAATCAAGATAATTCTTGGAATAAAAATAAGGGTCCCGCCCATTTTGACAAAAATCGCTGGAACGATACAGGATCTATGAGAAAACCTATTTCTCCAATGAAAAAGCAGAATTTATCGTTTAGACAACGAGCATCACCATCAGATAGATATTCACCGAAGCGTCCATTACTATCACCACCGAGACGCCCGAGCTCGCCACCTAGAAGACATCTTTCCCCAGATAGGCCGTATCAACCACATGACTCTCCGCCGCATCGAGAATATTCTCAGAGACGGCCAATGTCGCCAGTAAGGGTAATGATATCTCCATCTGAGGATAGACATCAAATGTCGCCACCCAGACGTTCGTTCTCACCAATTATTGTTAATCGAACGATATCTCCACCAAGGCGACCAATGACAGTTTCAGGCCGGTCAATGTCACCTATGAGACGGCATATGTCGCCACCAAGGCCACAATTGTCTCCACCGAGACGACATATATCTCCGATGGGATATGAGTTATCCGCGAGACAGCCGTCTCTGGAAAGAAGACCTATGTCGCCTGTTGGCAGAATTATGTCTCCATCAAGACCAAGAGACATGAATCCACCGCGGCATCAGTCGCCTCCCATGAGACGCTTTTCGCCCCATCGAGTATCACATATACGTGATGCCTCGCCTCCAAGACGGCAGCAATCGCCTCCAAGACGTCAGCTATCTCCTCCAAGGCGCCAGAGCTCGCCACCAAATAGATTTGCTGATGAGTGGGACATACCAAGTCGAGGCGCTATTGAACAGAGCAGCACTTGGCAACGGTCCGTTAACGAAAGACCGGAAAACGTTTGGCATAATGAGAGACAACCGACAACGAGCGGAAATTGGCAGCCTTCGTCTGATAATGATAGATATCGCAAGCCAGCAAACCAAGACAAGTCCTGGGATATCAGAGATTCCTCATCTCATGGAAACTCATGGAATGCGAAGCAGTCGCTTGCAAAACCCAGTATGAAAGAATCATGGCCGACTTCGGATAATAGATGGCCCGGTCCATCCAGATCGGGAACCAGTGGTGAAAATTGGAATCGGGGCAAGGAAAGTTTAGGTGGCCGCAACAAGGAGCCGTGGATGAATACAAACAAGCCGCGATGGGAACAACAGCAATCTAACGATTGGAATCAAGGAGACAAAGATGATTGGAACGACCTTCCAGAAGATGCGAGGGATCCCTGGGGCGATGAAAGCAATCTTGGGTTGAAGGAAAGGTGGAACGATGCGAATCAGGCTACATCGTCGACCAATTGGTTTAGAGAAGCTGACAAGGGGGATTCTTGGGCTAAATCTAAAGATAATTGGCAAAACAAGTCGCAAACATTTCCAGCGAAATCGTTATGCCAAAACAGTAATAATCCGAGCATAAACGACACGCGCTGGTTACCTCTAAACGATACGAATAAGAAGGCACCGTCATCCAATTGGCAAGGAGGCTCTAACGTTGGAACCAACGTTGGAACCAACGTTGGATGGCAATCAAACTATGGTTTTCAGCCGCAGCGATCCTTTGTGCCCAATTTGTTTAAGGATCGACGTTAGATAAGATATTTTTATGTTACACTCGAAGTAATAATTGTTAGCATCGCTTTTCAACATTTCAATTTCAACGTTTTAGTTTATGAAGCAAAACACATGGGTCTTTTTTGGATAGGTATTGAAAAATGCAAAAAAATAAATATGTGATGTCGAATAAAGTTATGTATTGCAGAATATGTTAAAATATCTATCTTTATTGTGATTTACATTGTGATTTTCATGAAACAGTATAGTATAGTGCTTTTCTGTTTCCCTTCTTCTTTCAAGTGACATTCACGTAATGATACAATTTATTTTAATGTCAATGTGTACTTCAATTAAGTAAAAAAAAAACACTACTTATCCCTTTCATGCGAGTGTTATTAATTACATTATTTTTGCAATGAGAGAAATAAAATTAGATTATATGCATGAGGCGCATTGTATATACATAACTTTACATTAATTAAATTGATAGATATTGATATGTATGTAACAAGCTGACTGTATCTCTCATTGAAGCATTTTCAAAAATAAATTACATTTAAGCTAACATCTTATATATTTCATATCTAAAATTTTTAAAATTATGTGTGTTATATTTAAAAATTTCTATGAAAATAATGTTTATTTTTTTAAATAAAAATTGTAACAATTTGAGACAAATTGAATAAAATTCTACAACAGATATTGTTTATCATAAACTAAATATATGATAAAAATGTGTCATACGTATAGTATCTGTTTTGTATTAAATTAAATATTTTATAATCTTTGAAGATATAAAGAACTTATATCTTCAGATTTTTGTGAATATAAACACACATATGTAAATATATTAAATGTTTTTCTCTTCTTAATTTATAAATGAGTTTAGTTTTATATGCACATATAGCTATATATATTTTTAACTTTAACCTGACATAATCAATCATGCTATTCTATGATTAAACAAATCAGATTAGTAAATGTTTAATTATTAAAATTGTTAAAACAAGTATTAAAGCTTTCCTTGTAGTTTCAATTAGTTTTTTATCTATCAAATAAATGTAATATTGCGATATTTGGACATTAAACAGATTCTGCTCAGTCTCGCAACGTTTTGCGGAAATAGAATTTTATTATTGCTGCTTGTAATATAAACATTATATCTACACGGTGACGAACGATTACATATTACATACACAACTGTTGTACAATTCTAGTTGCAGTTGTATCAGCACATTGAGTTGTGTATGTATCTGTGTTCAGCAGAACAACAACGGTTATGCAATTGTTGAGCAGCAAGCGAACGTGATTGGTTATAACCGCTGGATCCAGCAAATTAGTTTCAGTTACAGCTGGTAGAAAGCGGCAACTCGTGTGTTCCGTTCTGCTAAACGTATCCAGTGAATGGATATGTTTACGTTGAATACGGAAATAATAAATTCATAAAATTTCTGGAGACCGTCTCGCAATTTAGAGCTCCATTCGCCGATAACGACGGAAAATGTTCCTGTCCAAGGTATCTTGATAAAAGCTAACACGAGGTTAATGCAAGTCGCGATTGAGGTTAAGTACAACCGTGTCACGTTTTGTTAGATACCGCTTCTTCTCAGAAATGCTACTGCTGGTGTCGTGCAACATGAATCAAGATATCCTGATGTTCTCGTGCGAAAATATCTACGAAACAACATACCCTCCGTGACATTTTCCATGTCGACACAACTGCAAGAGCAGAGCGAGCAGCAGCAGCAACAGGATTCAACGAGGGAACAGTCCTCACTTTCGATAAACACGGTAAATTCTGCGAAGAGTTATTGCTGTTTTTCTGTTAATTTATTCAAATGTATTCGTATGTAAATAGATTGCTCATTTTCTAGGGCATGCCAGATAAGTTGTATAAAAAAATTGAGGTTGAAGTTAGGGGAAATGATCCAGCGGTATTAAAAAGCTATGGAGAATTTGTGATGATGGCCGCAGGTCATTTGAATATCAACATAGGTAGAAAGTAAGTTCTACAGTCATTTAACGTTAGTTAACACTGCTAATTGGGTGATACGTTAAGATGTGTATTTTCACGCTTATAGCATAGCACCGCGTAAAGCTATCCACGAACGGTGGACGGTGCTGAAGTCCGCGCATGTTCATAAAAAGCACCGTGTTCAGTATGAAATCAGGACTTACTATCGTTATCTGGACTTTTCGAAATTGACCGGATCGACAGCAGATACTTTTCTAGAATATCTACAAAGAAATTTGCCAGAAGGAGTGGCAATGAAAGTGACCAAGGTCAGAGTCTCACGATATAAGGAAAATTCAATATCATTTACATCTGCTTTATCTAGGATTTTTTTGCTTGCAGATTGAAATGGAGAAGTTGCCCGTGAGTATAGCTGAAATGTGTAACACGTAGCTATAATGTGTAACTAGGAATAATTATTCCTATAATTCATATTGTAGATAATTTATCGATATAAACTGTAAGAAAATATGTTTGAAGTTTATTTATTTAACATAAAACTTATCTTAGTTGTCGCAAATTTAATTATATGATAAAAACGATCTTATTTTAAGAGGCCGCAGTTATCAAAAGTAGTATTCGATAATAATACTCATAGAAAGACAAGATCGATAAATTATTCTAACAAAATCATACATATGCTTAGATGATGTGCATAGTTTCTTCAGCGTTATAAATAATTGTACATTACACAATTATGCCAATTTGCAATAAAATCAGAATCTGCGGCAGAGTAAATTGAATGTCATTGGAAAAATGTTAAGCGACAGACTTGATAATTATTACATACGGCGACGAATCGATCTTTCTGCCTGTCATATTGCGCGCAAGTTCCGGTAACGGATTCTTCTTCTTGAAGGCCGATGGTCTATCTTGTGGTACGTCGATGTTTACGGTTTTGAGGGGTGTATCTACCAAGTGTTTGCCTGTGATTCGACGTGCATGCCCATTGCCGCGTCTCCTCATATGAGTCATACGTCGGTAAACACTACTCGAAATTTGCTTAGAAGTCTCAGGTTGAGTAGCATCAATCGGAGAACCTTTTTGTTGCGTTTGCGATTGTGCCGAATCTTCGGCGTTACGTGAGCTGACTCCAGTGACCTCCTCATTCCTGTGCCTTCTAATCAATTCCGCAGTAGCTGTACATCTATGCAGTATATATTCGTTACCTGAAATAAAATTTTCATATAAAGGTGTATAATACTTAATTATCTAATTCTTACATAATTGTACGTAAAGTTTATTTTACTAACGGCACGTATCGGCATTATACGTTCTCAATCAAGTTTTTCAATTATTCAACTGCGTGCATTGTGAGATGGAAAAGTTGATATGCCGTAGATAATGGCAACTATTTATATTTAAAACGCTTAAACATGTATTTTCAATGACATCTTTGCTAAATATGTATGTATTCTTGTTGAAGCTTACGTACAATAGGTAATAAATCGATGTCACATGTACACACACTAGCTAAGCAAAAGCAACATATCTGAAAGATGTCGTAAAGAGGATTCAAAATATATTTTGATAATTTGTTTTTTATGAAATGTCCTTCAGAATTGATTTAATTTAGATGTCTTTTAGATTTTCGCATTTTTGATACGTGATTATTCTGACTCTATTGATTTAGGATGTATTAAAAAAATTTTATAGTCCGGGGCAATTGTTATCATTTATATCTCGTAGACTCAAGATTATAATATAACATGTCATAAAAATTATGTTATAAAATCACTTACTCGATCGCCTTGAGCGATGATGATAATCCGCCAGAGAGTCAGTGGCCGAAACGAGGACGACTAAAATAACAATCACTTTTTCCAGTGTCATTATCTGTCACGAGGTCTTTGCAAGTGACTTACTGACTTACTGAGTTAAGTTGAGATAAAGTACTAAGTTAACGCACATTTAGCAAACTTTATCTCGCGAGTTAGAACAGTTTGAATTGACTGCCAACCGTGGGAGAGAGGAAATCGTGGTAGCTACCGCGGGAGCTATCGATCGACTGTCCGCGAGGAAAAAGTTTCGCCGCGTAGAAGAGGCCGCAAAAACGAAACCGGACAAGACGCGCCAAAGCCGAACTGAGGTCGTTCGACTTTTGTTGAGATTTTATGCCACGGTAGAACAACACGTGCGCACCGTAGACGTTAAATTAATCGGATCCGGCCGGAGCATCAGTCGCGATACCACGAAGCAGACGGAAGAAACCGCACGATGACCTTTTTTTCTTATTTCCAATGTTAACCGAGGTAAACCGGTTTGAATGATGGGCCAGGTCGAAAGTCGGCATTGTGCTTTACTTATCATTTACTTTTTTTTATCTAGTTTCCTCCTACGTTGTTTAAGAAAGTGTTTTTGTCAGGTAGATCTCTGCTATGCGATCTTAGAAACTAATTCTTTTTTTTACGAACTTTTGAAGCTCCATAACATAAAAAAAACGAAACTGCCGAGTAAAGTCTAGTCTGGGGGATGGCCTTGACAGTCATCACACACTTGCCATAATGTATCAAAATCTGACACGGTATTTTTAGCTACGAGTACGAGCTATGCCGCAGCAGTTGCCACATTCCATGTAATGATGCAATATTTCTTTGGAATATAATAAACACCTGAGGCAATTATTCTTTTATTATACAATCTTATATCTATTTGATTACAACGCAGAAAATACGAGAATAGAGAAATGGCTATCACATTAGGAAAAAGAAAAGCGTAGAGCGTACAAAAGTGACGCATACAAAAAGTTTTAGGTAAAGCGAATACGATTAATGGTACCACCTGTTGCCTTTTCTATAAAAAATGTGTGGCCTTGGTAAACTTCGCGCTGGTTTAAGAAATTTTTATGTTCATGTAATGATCGGCAGGAGTATTATCACAGGGTGATCGTCCGAGCAGCTAATGGAAGCATCATTAAAGGTAAAACCAGCTCCGGGCGACCCTGAATTTCTTTCCGATTTCGCGGGAGCATCGTTCACCCTTTTATAGAAACAGAAGCGGTCCAATTACAGGATTCTAATTGCGTTACGCGGATAAAAAGGACTTTATGCGTCTTCGTGGAGATTCCAAGTGCAATAACATTGCGGACAACGTTGTAATCTTCTATCATTATTGAATCAGAAGGTAACCGATTTACTGATTTTTGTTGACGACTTATTTATTCATGTTCACAGCAACATATTAAATGCATATGTGTACGACGTAATTGTCACGCGAAAAAGAATCGATCTATTACTACAAATAATACAAATGATAAAAAAGAAAATGAACATGATAAAAAGTGAAGAATTATACATGTATGCCGTTCATTCAAAGAGTCCACACTTTGACATAATCTATTACAAAAGCAGTATTATCGCCATTGTTTCGTCTCCAGCTTGGTAGCCATTTGTTCCGAGAATTCCAGAATTTTAGCATTGCCTACAATCAAGAACAGAACTTCATGTAGTTACCTTAAAAAAACGGATGCTCATTTTTTAAGAGAACGTTCATTTTAAGAACGAAAACTATAAAGCACCAAAATATGTTGAATTATTTATTAGACAATTGATTTTAAAAAATTAAATAATATTAGATAATATGAATTAAATTAAATAATGTTAAAAGAAATGTTAAATTAAATTAAATAATATTAAAGTGTGTGTCTCCATACCTTAGCGTCCATATTTCTCCATGGTTTTCGTATTCCAGAACTGAGCGTATCATCCGGAAATACACGTATTCCACCCACACCAACACCAAGTGTGACAAAGAACTATTGCAAAAAATGTTATAACTATTTTCAAGAAATTATATATACAAGAAATTAATTAACTAATTTGTATTATATAAGGTAAACAAATGCGACATAAATAAAGTGTTTTGGTAGAATTGTGAAAGAGTAAAACAACGTTTGCTTGCTGTAAGGAATTACATAAATACCATTTTATAGCAATAACAGAAATTATAGGACACTGAAATGTTACCTCTTGATCGAACGGGGCAGCTTTTCTGTCTGTGTGAGTACCATTTAGCCATCCCTCTTCATCAGGGCTTATTCGGCCAACTTCCTCATTGTCGAATAAAAACGTGAAACCATCGCTAGTCCAGATGGTCGTGTACACGTGGAAATCCTGCGTCCATCGTGGCCCGAACTCGCTTACTTTCGTAACGAGTATTTCCCGGATCTCGTTAGGGGATGCGCCTACTCTCACGCCGAAATCCAATCTTCTAGCGTCATAGATCTTCGAAACGTCTGTGGCATTCACCAGGTTCTCATTGCCGCGCGTTAAACCCAGAAGAACGCGGCCACTAGCATAGTTCGCACCGTAGGTAGAATACCGTGGCTCAAGCCACATTTCTGATAAAATTATATGGGACAATATATAAGCAGGACATTCAACTGTTTTTAATATACTGTTATTAATAAACTAGATTTTATTTTAAACTAACATCCTTATTTTGTGCTCGTAATTTGGCCATTGACCTTCTTACATAGCTTAGTTTTTAATGAGCGGTTGACCTCTCTTTTTATTAGGACAACATACATTTTCAATTTCTGTTTTACATAAATTTGTTTCTACTAAATATTTAAATAAAAAACGGGATATTTTTAGCAGCGTGTAAGTATACGATTAAGTATACTATTAATATTCATTGCATGCAAGTATGGCTATATTTCCTTGAGAATTTTTACCGGCCTACATCTTTCTAGAGAAAAGTATTATAGACCGTGACAAGTCAATAACCATTCAAAATTTCTCGCAATAAATCAAGTCTAAATCATATTTAATATTGTTAGAAAAATTATGTTAGAGAAAACTAGTCCGCAAAAAATAAGAAATTGGCGAAAGTAATGAAAATATTTTGGCATTAATTCTACATATAATATCGTGTAAATTAATCCGAACAAGACACAAAATAAAACAATTTGCAATCAAATGCAAAAGATGTGCTGCAATAACATGTTAGTAATTAAAAATAGTTACTAACTTATATATTTAGTACAATTAATAAGACATTATTATGGCAAGTATCTTGCAGTTATTTGCGAACAAAGGGTATGTAAATTCCCCTTATGTATTGTGTCTTATTCGGATTAATTTATACGGTACTATACATCCAATGGATTTTATTGCATAATACGGTTTAGATTAATGATTATGGGTGCGATCCAGTAGACGCTATTTAAACGCTTCAGAGCATCATTTTGCCTTGTTTAACATTTCATAAACAACAAAGATGAAATGTTTCCAAGAGCGTTTGGAGTACCAAGTGAATCGCACCCTATATGTCTTATTTGAAATAAAAAAATTGCATCCAATTACCCGGATACAGCCAATCGCCCAGGGGAAACTTGGCGCGTATTTCAATCTTTCCATATCGCAGGGTGAAACGTTCTTTCGTGGTAAAACGCGCGGATATGACGGGTGGCAGAATGCTGTAGGATAATGCCTGCCGCGTACATTCGAAGTCAACCGTACTGGTACATCTATAAAGATAGATTATAATTAGTAAAAGAAAATGTAGAAATTTTATTTATTTATATTTACCCATTAAGCTGCAATCTTCCGAACGCGGTTATGTTCTCGCCGTAATAATCTTCCAGTATAATTGGCTTTATGGATAATTGACCATTTCGAACTTGCACGAGTTGTTTGTCATTCTGATTGTGATATACGCAGAATTCGTAGTCCTAATTTGGAACACAATCAACTTTGTTGAATGAAAAACGAAATGTATAATGAATGTTTATGTTCTATTGCGCACATGCGGCACATGACATATATGTATATTTATATGGACATAGATATTTTATTACATAAATTTATAGGGATTATTATTGTATTATTAACAATTCTGTAATGAATAATAGACTCCGAATACCCACCGGATCTAATGGCATCTTTATCTCGCGTTTCCAAAGTGACTCGTTAAAAGAATCGAAATTGTCTTCGAGCAATAATCGGCCTTCGGCCGGAGTTTCGTATCTTGAAGAATTCTGTGTAGTTTCTTGACTGTCAACTGCTTGATTTTCCATCGCTGTTGCTAATTTGAAGTATTATATACATTTTAATACACCGTTATTTTTATCGATAAATCAGAGAAAAATTGCGTGTTTATGTAAATAATCTTACGGGAATATGTCCATCTTTGGTCGTTCTTCCTGTAACTAGCCCCATCCGCTTGTGCATAAATCCAGTAACGAAGTACATCTCCATTTCTTATAGTCACGTCCGGATCCTCGAAAGTCCAGCGGCCATCTGTTGCTAAATAGACGTCACCGGCAATCTGACCGTATTCATTAGTGCGAATTGCTTTATTGATGTTGGCGTGGAATCCAAATATTCTTAAACCCGGTGCATCTGTTAACCGCATCATCGTTAAATATGAAACTAATTCTTCTTTTCTATTTATTTTAATCTCATTATTTAGATATATTATATTTACCATACGTCAAATTTTTATTTTTATTTTTTAAGTGTTTTCAATTTTTTAGACAATATAATGTATATATAATTTGTATTATTCATGTTATTATTGTATTATATTTATATCAATAATCTATGTTATTATTTGTTTTCTTAGAAACTTAATTATATTAAAACTTGAAATATTGCGAGGCACAACATGTTGAAAGAGCTTAAAATTTCTTGTGATTTAAATTTTTCTCCGGTCACATAATCAATCTTTCTGCAATGATAAAAGCATAGTAAAAACATGTTTAGCGTTAATGAGATAGTGTTCCAAAAAAAGTCCTAAGTATCGGAATATTCTTTAATATTTTGTTTATGTTTCGGGGAATCCCAAAAGTAGTTATTGAAACGAATTACTTGATTAGATTATATTTCGATCTTTGCTTTTGGTGCTAATGATCAGCATGTAAACATTTTGCAGAATTTTTGAAATTTTCTTTTTTTCTTATATTTTTATCTATCTATGAATGTAAGAAATATGATAATAATTATATATATGAGATTCTTTTTATAATATAATATTAAAAATGTATTATGCAACAGTAATTATCATTTCTTTATAACGGAATTCAATTAGGCATTTTTTAAATGTTGCGTAGTTTAAAAGATCATCTTTCTACGGCAATTTTTTAATTTTTTTTTGTTTTAAAACTTCAATCTTTATAAGAAAAAACTTTGGGATTGTTACAATCCTTTTTAAAAAGAAGGGCACTGTAAATCACGATGTTAAACCTTACCAGGTATAGAGACGCGAAGACCTTGCGGCTTTAACACTTCGAAAGTTGGATCTGGCAGCACATAGGGAAACACCGGTCTCACGACGAGTATGCCTGTTAGTGCGAATATTAGTCGGACTATCGCACGGTCGACTCCGCGGGAGAGCATGTTCGCGATTACCGATTCTTGACGCTACAGACGCGATATTTATCAAGCACCGAGGTCGTATGGTATTAAAAAAAAAGACTGACATATACGCATATATGTATCGCGCTTTCGATAATCCACTAATATTTCCTCCACATCACTTTCCTTGCCCCTTCCTTTACGCTTTCCTTGTACGTCACGGTCATTCAGATTGCGCCTCATCGTTGTCTTTGGGATTCCCTTGTCGGACACAGCGGACCATCGATGCTGAATCATCTAAAATACCCGAAGCGAAGATACCTCCAATCAGGAGGTATCCAGATATCTAGATTCCTCTTCTCTTTTCTTTCAATGAAGAAAGAAGGAGAAGAAGAACGCTCCAAAGCATTTGTAGCGTCACGTTGACCGTAGCCCTAGATATTGATTGCAGTTGCAACAAAAAAAACAATATGTGAAAGCAATATATTTTATACAAATATATTTATATGATAATATAAATTACATATAATAATTGTGTAGATAAATTATTTTAAGAAATTATCACTTTTTTCATAAATGGGTTTAAATATTACCTAATTTGTTTAATGATTGGTATAGATAATTAATTGTATTAAAAACGAATTTGACAAAATAATAGGCTCTATCAGAAAATAATAAAGACTTAATAAAAATGCAATTAATGTTAATTTAATATAAAATATATCGATCAAAATAATTTATGGAAGATAAAATAACAATAACTTTCCAGAGCACTGGCACTGTTAACTATAAATTTTTAGGGGAATTTTGAAAACGAAAAAAACCATAAATAATAAATACTGCATAAATAAAAAGTAAAAGAAATAGATACAATTTAAAGTTTAACTTTATCATCAGAGTTTTCAAGTTACACATATTGTAAACGTACATTACTTTCAATTTACTCGAAATTATCATATATATTTGTGTATATTTGGAGGATGTATTCTGCTCGTCAATGTCACGTGTTTCTAGACAACACTCATTTCTCAAAGACATTCCAACGGCATTTCAAAGGTTTTAAGACTATACTAAAATACATTTTAAGAATAACGTCTTCAATACTTTCTGGAAAGATAGACCAAAGATATAAGGTATATAATTATAG
Organism: Temnothorax nylanderi; assembly: GCF_030848795.1. NCBI lineage: Eukaryota > Metazoa > Arthropoda > Insecta > Hymenoptera > Formicidae > Temnothorax > Temnothorax nylanderi. Next base: position 1,332,264 of record NW_027249089.1, on the reverse strand, counting down.
TATATAATTAAACATATGATTAAATAATATATATAAGTATATATATAATTTAAAAAAGGGAGAGGAGCTGAATTGAGTACAAAAAAATTTCAGCTATAAAGAATAAATCTTTGTTGTTATCATTTATTCCAATTTGCCACAATTGATAACGGTTTTATCTTTTGCAACTGAATCTTTTGTACTTTTCATCTTTCCTCTCTCTTTAACATCCAATTATATATCTATTTCATTTCAAGTGTTGAAAGTATACTTAGCTACAAAGTTATCTCGCAGTGTCTCGCACGTGACGATACCGACGCAGCGGTGTAAACATACGTCAAAAGGAGTATCGCTGTACTAACCGGAGAACTTGTTTAATCGATAAAACTGCTAAGAGAAGCTATTTATCATGTTAACCGTCGTGACGAGATCAGACATAATCTCGAGGCTGTCTCGCAGTTTATTCCTCCGTAGAATTTCGGTCAAGAAACGAACCGTTTTCCAACTGAGCAAGCCCGGCAGTTACGTTGCAGGTTATGTCAACCACAATACAACACGTTTTTCAAAGAGAGATCCACGAACGTTACTACAATTGTCTATAAAAAATCTCAGTACAGATACTGAAATTACGACGTGAGTATCATTACGTTATTCGTGACACGTCAAATCAATAATGTGTAGCAATCTGCACGTGTCATTAATGTGAAAAAAAAACTTATTATTTGCGTGATTTTTAGCGAACTTAGCTCCGTGCAATACGAGAAGATTTGTAATGAAACTTTGGACTCATTAACCGAGTGCTTTGAGGAATTGGTTGAAGAAGCAGTGCATTTGCCAGATGCCGATGTATCTTACGGAGTATGTATATTAATTGAAAAGTCCATAGTTCTTATTTTTGTACGTTTGTGATGATATATCTTTTGAAATTCTTGCTGCAGGATGGTGTGTTGACCGTGAAATTTGGCGAGCCGCATGGCACTTACGTTATAAACCGTCAAACGCCGAACAAGCAAATTTGGCTCTCTTCTCCGAAATCTGGACCGAAACGTTACGATTTTGTAAATAGCCAATGGATATACAAGCACGATGGCAAAACCTTACATGAGCTACTTAATAATGAGATACCAGCAATTGTGAGAAGTGAGGCGTGCTTTGACAAGTGTTCCTTTAGCGGTAGAGAGAATCAAGCTGATAGATAGTTTTTCTTCTAAGAAATAATATTAATAAAGGTTTAATTACGATTGTGCAAATCTATAATTTAATTGATATAATTATGCAATGACTATTAGATGTTACTGAAGATCTGATTTACAAAAGTTGCACATAAAACTAATATAAAAAGCTGAAAGAAGAAATTGGCATATATAAGTGCTATATTAGCAACTACATTAAACTTCATGTGAGTAACTTTAATGTCGAGTCATAATTTTGCATATTAGCACTGTAATGGCAATGAATTTCTGTAATGGCACCTGTATATCGTTATTTATTTATTATTATGCTTTATGTTACAACATATACGAGATATTGTGAAAATGTGAGTTAAAGAAAGCATACTGTTATATATGTTAAAATATATATTGACATGCTAATATATATTATTTATAGCAGTTTTTAATCTTTAAGAATTACAGAGTTTTATATGCATTATAATGCCTTCTTTATGACAACTGATACATTATTCACAATTGAATTGATAGTTTTATATACATTTTTTAAATATTGTAAATATCTTTTTAATAAAACGCAGCCTAAAATACATGCATTGATATATATTTTATGAGAGTGACTCCAACTAATGGTGCTTGGTTTCAACTTAAGATTGTTTATTGAATTTGAGATTTGTGTTTAGTGACACTGTTTATTGAGATAGATAAATCTTGAATTGTATTTTTTAAGCGAATTCTTCTTATCTCTAGTTCGAGAGCCAGATCTTATTTACTTTAATTTGTCTAACTTTAGTTTTTTTGTTGAATCGTTGGGTAATTGTTTCATCGAAATTTTACTAAGATAAGATCAGCATCTGTTGAAGAGTTGTTTTAAAACGTAAGTGATCGAGACAAGTCTATGTCACATCAATAGATCGCTTTCGATTTCAGTTTTGTTTAACACACGTAGAAATTTGCTTGCGCACATGCAAAATTATGCATAACGAGCCGATTAAATTAGATCGTCCAAGCATAATTGTTTTTGTGTTATTCGACAGACAGAGAGCAAAAATGGAGATTATGGAAGATGGGAATTTGATCGATCGCGTAAGAATTTTGTTGCAACGGGATATGCAATATTACCAGGTACAAATTAGCTGGTATAAATCATTTATCAATAATACAATTTCTATGTTGCGCAGCCCCGTGAGTAATTTAATAGAATTTGTCACGTCGATTTTCGCGATAGCTTGATACCTTCGGGGCTTTTAGTACAACGCGTAGATTATTACATTCGTGGTTTCCGGGCGGCCGCGTAACGTATCGGAAGCGTGCCGTTTCCAAATTATTCCGTTTGCCGCGCGTAGCACGACGTGATTTAATTACGAAGAAGGATTGATTTATCGACCATAATTTCGAAAATAGAAACTCGCGGCGCGTAAATACATGTGCAAATCGAATAATTCAATTATTTGTCATTACGTATCGCGACAGTGACGTGCGAAATTTGTTTTAAATCGAAATGTATATATCAAGTTCAACGGGGATACTTTAGTCAAATCGAGTCAATTCGCGCGCGATGCTATTTTCGAAAGTGAATTTTATACTCGCGTCGCCCATATATGTCGCGATTTTCGATGCAGGAGATGCAAACCGTTCTAAGGGAACCCCTCTGCATACGCATCAGCGGCGGGAGGCTCGATTTTCCGCGGCACGCCTCGTTCGCCGCGATTAAAATCGTCACGTGGTGGGAAGCGGACTTCGTGGCCGCTTTTAAGCGCACTTCCGGTTTGAGCTCCATCTGGAACGGAAGCGCGTCCAGCGTCGACGATGAAGAGGGTGTCATTAAACGGATCCAGCCGTCCGATTTTATCCTGCTCGTTGTCGACACCGCCGAGCAGCTGCTAGGTACACTTCATCCCGATGATAAGAAATAAAAATGGATGTTGGACATGTAACGTTCGAAATAGTAGTTGCAAAGAAAAACTGAGAAAAGTCGCTCATAAAGAAAAAGATGCAATTAATCATAAATTCGATATTTTTTCTTATTTAGTTACATTTAATTACATTTGATTAAGCGCAAATTTTTGTGCGTTTGCTCTTTTATCAACAGTTGAATAGCCTCTTAACATTATAAATTCGAAGCGTACTTTATATATTCAACTCAATTAATTAATGACTAAAGTTAGCAAGTGCGCGAAGAAGTCAGGCAGATGCACGGGAGAGAAAAAAGCTCGGTTAGAAAACTGTAAAAAAACTGCATTAAAATTTAATTAATTATAAGTAAATATTATATTCTTGTAATTACTAGTGGCTTACGTTATATGTATATGTAATCTAATTCTTTAAGTACTTTTCGTATTATACGATATATAAAATGAGTACATTGATAGGTAGAATTGCTCTAGAAGGTATTAAATTAAGAATACATCCTTGCAGACATTAAACTATCTTCTTTTAGGAAAAACTTGATATTTAAAATTTTTAATATTTGTATTGTACCAATATTTTAATAATTAAAATATCAAATAACAAAAAAATTATTTTTAAAGATTGTAAAATGTAAATTATACAAAGAATGTGACGTTTTATTCTGGAGGTTTAATTTTCTAAAAGACCTCCGAAATCAGTGTTCAATTACTTCACAATTCGACGTTGGATTAAATTTTTGCGGAAAAAATTCCAAGTTAATTAAATAATTTGTTACTGACCTCTGTTTTTTTAAGTCTGCTCTATATGTTCACCTCTGCAAGGAAGCTGTGTTTGCGTTTTAGATAATTTTTTATAGTGGCACGATTTAAACTCACAAATTTAAAAAAATTCGAAGAGAAACGGGATAATATCCTGAAACTTCTATCTTTTAGAACATCTACACATGTTAATCCAGGAATCTTTGGATCACGCCGATCTCACCGTGCTCACTGCCACTTTGGGCGCGGCGGCATTGATACGTAACTGCTTGTGGTGTTACAATCAGCACGCAAAAGGAACAATTTCTTCTCAATCAAGGTACTTTACACAGAAACTATAATATTCGTCGCCTCTCATTTTGTAGTCTCTCATCCTTACAAGTTAAAACTTTTCTTTCCCAAGGACAGAAAATACCTACATAAAATAGATTTTAAATAATTTACACTGCAATCACTGCAACATAAAATTCTTAACAATATGATGTTTCTGTATCGTCCGACAAGTTTTATAAATATGTATAAATATCTCAAATATATATATATACAATATATATATATATATATATAAATCTCGCATATAAAAATTAAAATATTGATTTTATGATACTATAAATGGATATATGTACAGCAATACATAAAAACTGAAAATATTTATTTTATCCGAAAGTTATAGTATTACAAAAAAACAATAAAATAAAAAACATTTAATTTAATTCTTTGGTTTATACTTAGAATTAATGTGTATTTTTTATTTATAATTGTAAGTGTTGTTAGTCTAAAAATTTGTTGGATATCACACTTTCTCTTTCATAATCTTGTTGTGCTTAAAATTTGACGTGGACCTAAATTTAATTTATTATTTTTCAATTTATTACTTTCTATCATTTTCATTAGTCCTTCTTGTATTTAAGATCGAGCAACTTATTGTACTTTATGTACACGCATGTTCGACCTCTACCATCGTTTTCTCTTCTAAATAGCGAAAAGATTAATCAATCTCACAAAGCATTCCACGAAATGGCCGAAGCTGTGGCGGAGAGACTGCTCGACCTACACTGTCGATTAATTTCCTTATATATTCTTAATGAGGCGGACTCTCTCAGCTGGCACAGCGACAAACCATTCTTCGAAAGGGAGCGATGCTCCTATGTCATACAGATGTGGTGGTTGTACATGCAAGGTAAAGAACTAACGCTCGACTCATTTTTCTCGATTTCTCCAGACTAATATTCCGTGGAGGTAGATTTATGACGCTACGCGATGCAACGTTTCGCAAAAACGAAATATGTTAATATTTCCAGGTACTAAGGCGGATTTATGGAACACGGTCTCGCCTAAGATGGCACAGCGCGTATTTTCAGAGATGCTAAATGAGTCCCTGTCTATCATAACTACGCGATTCATTCACGTAAGGCCAGGAGAGATATCTCTCGCGACTAATCTTCTAATTTATTTCGCGTTTTTTTTATCTCCATCGAATGTTTTATTGTTGCCGCGAGTCGCAAACGCGGATTATACATTCCGACGAATGTGAAATCAGTTTTTGTTCTTTTGCACGTTTTTGCATACATTACGCATTCATCTGCGATTTATTGAAGCGCGATGTTTTACCTCTGCGTGAATAATTGGGACAGAAATTAAAGACAAAAATATGAAATTGTGACAGGGACGACCGACACTGGTACGATCCGAACAATTTTGGTCGGACGCCTTTAATGTGCTCTGCTGCACAGGCTACCTCGCTTTAGGCGCGTGTGTCGGTAGCGACGGGATGATTGGTACACGCCCGAGCAACTTGCCGACAGCAATAAGAGATATACACGCAAAATGTAACGAGCTGTTAATCTGCTTGCTACTTAGAGGCACTCCTCTCAAGGAATTGTACCAGGTACTTCCGAGTGTCGGATACTTAGACCTATTATAAAGAAAAATACGCTGTTTTTATTTTTAATAAGTTAATTAAATAAATTTATAAATAAATTAACGTGTACTGATTGTATAAAAATAAGATACAAGAACACTAAGATTGTTTAAAATTGTGTATGAAGAGATAAAAACGTGTTTATTCATTGGAACTTAATAAAATTCGATTTGTATATTCAACGTGGCACGGAAGGTATTTTTATGTTTATAAGAACGAGTAATTGTTATTCAGATCTTCCGACATGGATTGGAAAATCTGGCAATATTGCGGCCCCGGCGTGGTCCTGCTCCTTGGCTGTTGATATGCGCTCCAAATTTATTAGGATTAGGTACGATTGATTCTCCAGCTGATATTGTAACGTTATCCGAAGATAAAGCTGTCATTCTTGAGTTGAATGTTTTGAGACATCAGCCTCAACCTAACTGGCCCCAGTTAATGAAGGTGATTATTGACACGATCCCACTAACGAAGCTATTCATCAAGAGACACGGTATAGTGTCTCGCGCCAAGTGTACGCAGCGAGATATAGAGCCTGTATTACAGACCATGCTTTAGAATTTTAGATTTATACAGGAATCTCTCTGCTCGCAGGTGATATCGATGAGCAATTACGTTGTGGCAAGGATGTTGCTGAAGACCTTAATACGTCAAAACGTGGGCGTCATGTGCATGGACGACAATGACGCAGCTAACAGATCGAAGAGTGACGAAAGAAGTTGCAGCGGTTTTCTATGCAGCGAGTCGGCGTGTGACAAAACGCTAAAAATAACTTCGACTCTGGCGTTATACAGCTTATTCCACGTATTGGTGGTAACCGTCAACGAGCCGGAGCACGTAATTATACCGGCGCTGAAGCAGGATCCGAACTGGTCCAATTATTTGGACAGACAACAGGTCGTGTGCTTTTACGAAATGTCATTTGAAAGATTTATATCAATTCTCATTAAAATACAGTTTGCGTAATATATATATGGATGGGTTTAATATGACGATAATTTAGACTTTTATTTCAATGAACAAAAAGAGAAAAAAGTCATTATATATATAGATTATATAGAAGATAAAATATATAAGAACTGCAAATATCGAAATATTTTAAGAGTGAGCTACATTTCTAAAAGATTTATTTATAAAAAAAGAAAAATAAAAACTTCTTTCTCGAGTTTCTTATATACAACATAATTAATTTAAAAAAAACATTTACAATTTTTAAAATATTAGTCTCCTGTAGAGGCTTTTTTGACATAAAAATCATTTTATAATACCATATTTTTAAGTATTCCGTTTTACTGTAGTTTACAAAAACTTTACATATATTAATATGAGCGTAACACCTAATTCTATTATCATTTATCATTTTAAAGGTCTGGAATCAATCGCGGCCACCTTGGTTGAATGCGCTGATAAAGCCGCTGAAGACCATGATGCAACCCGTGGCCGAAGTACTTTTAGATGCCGCGAAAGTAATTATTATACAACAATACTTATGTAATATGATAATATTCGAATAATATTCCGACGTGTTCGAAGGATTTATATATTTTTTTTTTTCAACAATGTTTAACTCTTTTTTCGGCTAAAATTCCAAATAATATCAAGATCGTACGTTACTACAGTGTGTCGTTACAGCCGCAAAATAAATTATAAAATTTGATACATCACGTGAGTTACAGCGTTTAGATAAATTTTGCAAAATTATCTTCAGACAGGTGCCAGTATATATCAAGCCATGTCCCTTGCGATCGGGTGCTTCGCCGAGTTGTACGTGACCGCCTCGACTCCGGTTTTACGCGCCGCGTTCGCGTTAAACGACAACATTCCCGCGCACTGTCGGCCGATCGGCGGCAACGTGTTGCTCCAGGTACTGTGCGCCGCTCTGTACTCCACCCTCCTGGACGTGTCCACGAAGGGCAAAAACGAGCGCCACAGTACACCGGGTTCCGAGGACACGTGTTGTGAACTCAGCCCTTTTAATCCGTACGACAGATCTACCGCCGCAACGGCGCTCGCTGAAGCGATTTGTAGCATCGACGAGGACAATAAACATACGTCGCAGATAGATTCTTTTCTGTTTCTTGTAAAGGACAGGTGAGTTTCTCCATAATTTATTACCTTTGGTAGTTGCAGGCTAATAGTAATAGTGTTAGTATCACAATATTACCCTTATACATATAGTTGCAGATTAATAGTTAGTGATATTTTTATAAACAACTAATTTTCTTCTATAATGTTATATACATAAATTGCATTGTTATCGCTTGTGGAGATACTACAAGAGAAGCATGAAATTTGTAGCTTCTTAAGAAGAGTTTGTTGATCAAAGTGCTAGGTCTGTTTGCTGTACCATTAAGAACGTGTTGCGGAGAATTATTATTTTTAATTTAAAAGATATTTAAAAGATATTATAAAATGTTAAAAGACAGATTTGCCGGGAAAAAATATATTGTTACCTCTCATGTTCCGTACTAAAATATGTGTATACATATATAATAATACGTATTATTATGCATTATATTTGCAGCTTGAATTTAAATTGTATTATAATACTAAATGCGCGTTGGATTATTTCTGATCTATTTGTTTATTTATTTATAAACTCGCGCTCAGAATAAATACGAGATAAAGGTTGTATCGTGTCACATATAATTTCTGTAGCGTTATCACGAGCTTATGTCTGCAAGAAATATTTAGATAAGCTCTGCATTATATTATATGAAGCTTTAGTTTCCCCAAGCTTAACATTTAATAAAATTTCTAGGAATTTGCAAGATATAATGTAAACATAAATAACTAAGTAATTGCTCCAATAACTCGATTATATTTATTCTAATTTAATGTCAATTGATAAACTTTACATATTTTTAATTTTATTTCATCTAAACGAAAAAAAGAAAGAGAAAATTAATTACAGCCTCAGGCGAGAGGATCAGAATCCGAGAAACGGCGAATTACAGAACATGGCTTGCGTCATCGAAACTTACACAGACGAATTGTTGTTCACGAATATCGGGCGACGTTCTTTAAAAGTTAGTAAAGCGACTGTCATTGGAAATGCTCGTATATTAGTATAATTACGCGGTAAACACGCGGGGACGAACTGAACAATTGTGTATGAACAATCTTTGTGCATCGCAGATTGCATACGAGTATTTAGTTCGAGCGTCCGACTGGGTATTAAATAATTTACGTCGCGGCGAGGAGAGCAGGGAGGTAGATTTGATTAATCTGCCGGAAGTCTCGCCCATCGTGAAACCTCTCACACATATAATGTTTCACATCGAGGACACGTGCTTTGATCAAGTTAGTAATCAAAGTTATGCGCCTTAGTGGTAAATACAGATCTTCGGTACACACACGAACTTACGAAATTGTCGTGCCTGTAATCAGCATACGCGCGTTGCGAATAAATCGTGTCTGTTTCAGTTTATGGCTAATTACGAGGCAACGAACTGGTCGAGGATATTAACGATGCCTCTGTCGATTCCTTTGGAGCGTGTACGAAGTCAAGTTCTCCTAAGACCGGAACTCAAGAACGTCGGGGATCTGAGCTATGAAGATAAAGAAGTGGCGCAATCTATCAAAAGGATTTGCTCGTTTGTCAGATCAGCACGTTTTAAATAACTTGTTACTTTACACGTGTGGTGTTAAGTAATATCTCTACTGTAATTTATTCTCAATATGCTTGAATTTTAATTCTGTAATCAAATGTATACGTTTGCCCAATAAAATGGCGGATCCTTGAAATATGAAGAGAGACGTTTCTCTCTCTCTTCCTACGAGATGTTTTTCTGGCGTTTATAGCTTTTGAAAATAAAATATCTTGCGGTAGTCTGCGTTTTACGCATTTTACATAATGCATCTAAAAGTAAACGGTCGCCAATTTCTTCTCGCGGAGAAGTTCGTGCGAACTACTCTCCCAGCACTGAAAGTTTTCAATTTCGTTTTTACGAGCTTTTTAATCTATTTGGGAGATAAGAAAATCCTTTTAGCGACATGAATTATAACGTCTCCTCGTTCTTTCCCCATTCTTTCTCCGTTATTTAGATTACTTTCACCAGGAGCGTCAGAACTTTGACTGCGTTGAAGTCTAACTACTATTATTTTATTAAGACAACTAACGCAATTGCGTTGTCAGTAATTCCACTCCGTAAATGATGCATTCACGGATTATATCCACGGATATATCTACGGAAAGTGTTCTATCGTAGGATTTACATGGGAGATCAAAAATCTTGTAGAACACATTTGCTGTAGAGGAATAAATGTGACACAGTGTTACATAATAATTTATTTTTAATTTTGCAAATTGACATATCGAGACATATTTGAGACGCGACCCTCTTTCTGTGGCGAATAATAATAATATTCATAAATAGTTCGCATTTTGGACCAAAGTTTTGCGATCGATCCCCATTACGCGTGAAATGTTTAAATCGTTATAGTTTTTGCTATATGTATACGCCATAGATAATGCAGATCTTTTTATAATACAATGATCATATTATTTGGCACATTTATCGTAAGACTACGCCTATTAATCGATTGATGGACCAACAGGCCAGCTTTTGAAAATTATACGACGCTCCAGAATTACCAAATAATCTTGCAGATCAAATTTACGACAAATTCCTCGTTTTTTTTTTCCAAAGGAATATTCAGTGAAAAATCTAATTATAAAATTATTTATTATAAATTAAAAAAAGAGAGAGAAATAATAAAATGCTGTACATTAATCAAATTAAATACATTTGAGGGAAGTTGCTAGCCAAGATATTAAATGTCGACAATTAAAAAGTAACGTTTTTATTTTTTCCGAAGAAAATCAAATTCGTCACTTCTCGATCCGTCGTTAATAAATTACCCGGAAAATCTGGGACACTCGATATACATTAGCGCATAGAGCGCCAAGTAGTTTCTACATATCTGTGCCGATGCGCACTATTAAAAGAAGAAAAAAATTACGTTTGTAGTGATCGAAGTATTTAGATTGTTATCCCACATCGAATGTATGAAGGACTTAGGCCAAGTGTCCTTTTATAGCGCTGCCACTAATTAACGGAGACAACAAGGTAGAATGGCGGGCGCAATTGTACAGAAAAGATTTTATAGAACGTGTTTCTCTTAAATTGAACAGTATCATGAATCCCATAAAATCACGTATAAAGCGAAAGGAATTGATTGCCGTACGAAAATAAAACTGTCGTTCTAGGAACGCGTCGCTCAGGATTAACGCGTGCGCAAATAAAACGTGCAAACAATAATGAACTCGACTTCTCTTCACGCCGATCAACCAATCGGCCGATTACGCAGATCATGAATTCTCACTGCTTCGTTTTTTTTCTTTTTTTTTTTTTAAAGAGTAAGAGACGTGAGAATTTCGAGGATGCCCCCCGCTGGCCTGGGAAGCGCGCGCGCGGGACAGTAAGGTATGCGATGACGATGAATTATACGTAATTTATATTGTACAAGAGAGGGTTGTCGCGCATTTTCATCAGCTTGGATCAGCTCCGCCGATTAATTGTTGTCCTCGTATCCCGCCGCAGCCGCTGCAGTCAGGGGTCTCGGCAGAGCTCCCGCCTGTAACACACCGCGAAAGGACGCTAATTACTTAATTGCTCGTGAAATTCTAGTTAATTGCGCGTAGTACTGCGATTCGTTTGCCGTGCCCGAGCCCGAGTAAATTGAAGCTGAAGGGAATATATTCGAAGCATGTCTGGTGCATGACGATGCATGGATAAAACATAAAAGCGAGACATCAAGATAAAGTGTAAAGAATGAGATATTGAATTCAAAATGTAATATTGTCGATGAGTATAATATGCAATGCGATCATAATACTAATTTATATCCGTTTCTACCAATGTAGATTAACTTTAATCTCGATTTGAATTATTTCTTTTTTCTAGTCCTATGAATTAGAAAAAAGATGAAAAGTAAGTTAAACCGAGATTAAAGTTAATCTACATTAATAGAAATGGATATTAGTGATATAAAACAAAATGATAAACTATGTTGACCAAATCTATATACGTGTGCTCGATTAGGAATAGATCGAGATAATTAAATGTACAATCAAAATTAGAGAAAATGCCATTTACGGCCCGGGCTAGATCTTGGTAGTCTAATAATAATGTGTGAATTTTGTATATATTTTTCCAAACGTAGTAAACTGCGTAATTTTTTTATCGGTCTTTAAAACACAGCTCTTTGTTGAAACAGTAAATCCACTTAAGTCGATAATCGATTTAACTTTTGATGAACTAATAAGCTTTTTTTTTATTAAAATCACTGTAAACAATTTATTGCGAAAAAGGGTGATATTCAACCTGAACCTTTCTACAATCTGTGACGGATCATACTCAAGCGTAATTTGGGGAAGCTTGCCGATTAGAGAAAAGAAAAGCTCCTTGATGAGAATAATACTTAATACGATCTTATCAGGAAAGAAATTGCGCAGCGTGATTGAATAGGAAAATGTAGTCCAATTCTCGTTAGGGAAACTGTTCTTCTTCATCGTTATAATCTACTTAATTCCCGTGAGTTGTATTACAATGTAAACACGCTATTCTCGATTCCAGGCACGAGGCACACTTTGTCCCACATAACAAAAAATCTCCATAGGATTATCTGATTTGATCCAAACTAAAAAGTCATCCGTAGGACTACGTAAGAATATCCCATGTAACATTAGATAGGATTTAGAAACATCCAGTCGATATTGTTGGGATGCGTTATGTAATTATATCCATTGTTGGATATCTTATAAGCGGACAAACAGACATCCTCGGTACATCTTAAGTATATCCTCAGGTTTTACGCGGATACACCCTGGATATCAGAAAATCTCTCGAGATTGCTATGTGGGGTGTGTCATACACGTTACGAAATGTTATTATTATTAACCACGTCATTTCGTACGTACATGACACGTAAGTGCGACGGATATTGAAAAGAGAAGTGGGCTCTCTCTCTCTCTCTCTCTCTCTCTCTCTCTCTCTCTCTCTCTCTCTCTCTCTCTCTCTCTCTCTCCCTCGCGAATTATGCCCACGTGCTGTTCGAATCGCTGACAGATCGATATCGCCGCCGGCGTGGTTTCGCTAATACAGATAAGAATTTCAGTAATGCGTCACATCACTCTCGGGAATTTGTACTCGTCGCACATCCGCCGTCGTGATTGCGAAGGCACACATTACAAGTTTGCGGTATCACGCCCTCGTACCACGGCCAAGAACTTTTTACATAGAGGGAGGAAGGAGCGGGATAATTGTCAAATGCGGTGGAATGAGAAGTTTTCCCCCTCGTGACAGCCAAACGCGTGAACTCCGTCGGGAAGCAAAGTCTAGTCACTCGTCTCTTCGTGTCGTTGGGGGAGAAATTAGTTTTATTGAATTATTACGGTCATTTGTAATTTGCTACGCGGGATATCTATTTGCCCGCGCGATTCTCTTCGTCTCTGGCCACCACTTTTAGCCGCAAGTCGCTAAAGACGGGGACGAAATATTGCCCTATTAAGTATATAGAACGGATAACCGAGAGTCTTATATATAAAAGAAAGAGATTTCGATCGGATGAGATTTATTTGGAAATTAACTGTGAGTCGCGCAGTTATATCCCCCGTGTGGCACAAATAAATATATGGAATAAATATTCGCGGAATATAAATTTGTTCCTCTACCACAACATTAAATATATATCAGTGAATGTTGTGATACTGAATGATATTTAAGACCATTAAATATCACATGATATTATGATAATGTCAGTCTGATATTTACTGGTGGACAGATACTGATGATATTTAATATCATTAAATATATATCAGTATATCCATCAACATCAAAAATGTCAGATTAAATATCAGATTAACATTATAATTTCTCAACATCGCTCGAGAGAAGATAAATGTTGATTCTCCACGACTTTTCCACGATACAATCGAACACGAAGCTTTCTTTGTCGTATCATTGAGAAAAAACGTTCTTCAATGTACAGACGTGACAATATATTGCTGTTAAAAAGGTCGTACGCTTCGTCGAGCGCATAATGCCGTTCAGCCGGGTTTTTGAAGATGAAAATTTCGTATCTGTTCTTTCCCCGATATATTACTAGGCGTGCGTACTGAAAGTTATGAACGGGGGCACATACCTTCGTAATGTCTCACATAATGTTCGCGTTGTACACACGTCTTCGCATAATTTCTGAGCGTAACATAGTAAAAATTGAAATCGAAATAGAAAAAGTATAAAATTGATTTATTAAAATTCACATTCTTTGAATCACGGATCTTTACGAGGTGAAATTGCATTCCTTATACATGTGATAAAAGCAGGCGAAACACGCCTATTTTCAGGGAACGTATACGCCTGCGTACGTCGTACAGAATGTTTGCTCATTTCCTACATTAAAGTACTACGACGAAATGAATTTTTTTCATTGGATATTTGCCTTGGCATTTTATTAAAAGAGAAATGAATTAATTTACATGTGAGGGTGCAGAACGCGCGCGGGCGTTTCCCGTAATTTCTTTTATATATCAGCTCTCTTTGAACGGGTTCGGTGAATTTGGAATATCCTGGCACGTGGGCGTTATTATATGGACAATTAGTGTTTTATGAATGCTATAAAATATATATAAGTATTAAAAGATGAATTCTGTTGAAACGGATGCCGAGATACTTCAATTTTCCAGGGAGAATTAAAAACATATGCACAGAACACGTTTTTGCGCTGAACACGTTTTTGCGCAGATACAAAAATATCTTGTAAAATTTATCGTAGAGGAACGTTAATAGTTAGTAAAAACCTGTTGAAATCATAAAGTGATAACGAAATAAAGATGCTGTATATAGAAAAATAACATTATAAGATAATTGAATAAAGAGCGGCGAATCTGCACAATACTTTCATGTATTTTCAGGCAATTTACGGTAATTTTCATATGGTGTATACGAAGTCAATTTCATGTACAGAATAATATTTTCCACCCACAGCAATTAAATTCTGTGATTCAAGTCTCTTCATTAACGTTTTAATACGCCAAATACTCATTAAACGGACATTTTTCTTACTTTTTCTAATTACCATATTATAATCTCTATCCCTGTTGTCCTGCGAGACAACCGGCATGCACGACGCGGCCACACTTCAGTTCGCAAGAGCTGCGTCACTCTCACTAATTACGAGAAAATTAATCTCCCAGGGAATACCTACCGCATTAAGAATAGAATGCAAAGGGGACTCAAAAAGCATTATGAATTAAACTGTGCACATTTCAGAAACAGAAGTAATTCATGCAAAACAAGGATATCCATTTCGAAGAGAATTCAATTTCGAAGAGCTGACACGAAAATGTACTAAACACGCACATTACGAGAAATTATAAAAATTCTTTTAATTCTGTATCTTATAGCATCGCCTCTTTTTGTAATCGCGGTCGCGCGTATCGCGCTTAATATAAAAATTTCTTTCTTACTGCGTGAGCTATAATTTCAAAACGCATATGAAATAAAAGACGATGTCAAAAATAGTAAATACGTAGGACAGAGAATTGTATAATATACTATAATTAATTCATTTTAATCAGTTTAATGTTGGAGATGATTCGAATTCGTAATAAATTGCGCGAATCCGTCAGCTCATTAATTAGTCAACTCAAATAAATCGCTGAAATAATCAAATAACAAATGACTTGCAAATTAATACTGGCCATTATATTGGTCATTTAGTTAAATAAAACTTGCGCGAATAGTTCAACGGTAAATTAGAATAGAGGCAACGAAAAAGAGAGTCGTTTTATAAGACATATTACCAAAATTACTAAGCTACTTTGGAGCTAAGACCTAAATGTGGAGTAGCCTTTCTTGTCGTCTGCATAATACAAAACACAATATGTTTTACCGTGCACTATATCGCAACATCCGAGCTCGCATATCATAAAATATATTAGAGATAGAAAAAACCTACGATAAGACATCTTGACTTTGTCATGTAAAGCATTTATATCTCTATCGTGTTGTATACATTTCAAAATTTAAACTTATTTCACGTTTAAAAATAAACAAAAAAATACTCAGAATTATTTTTTGTAGATAAAAATCTCCTCTTTTTTAATAATGTCTTAGGCTGATATTTCATGAGTCGTACGATAAATTTTTCAAGCAAGTTAATTGACTACAGGATAAAGAAGTTTTCGAGTTTCTAGATATCTTCTATCTTGTAGCCAATCAGTACGCCCGACAAACCTTGTCGTACAACACATTAATTATCAACCTTAAGTTCATTTTAGACACTCCATAAATTTGCATCAGATTACAGAAAATAGAATTCCATTGATATTAAAATTATCAAATTTATAATTATAATATAATTTTATATACCATTTTAATCCGTGTGTATTTTAATATATATTTTAATGTATGTGTACTTTTAATCCTTCAAATACCTTTTGTATTACACGAGGTGCGTAAAATTATGAACAGAATTATATCCCGACACGAATTAGTGTTTAAAGTGGGCTTTTCTGCTTTTCACGCTTCTGGAAATATATAACCTTGAAATAAAATCAATCCATAATTGATTAATGCAAAAATAACATCTATCTATAATTTTGCGTTATACATGATATCTAGTTCATATTTCTGGCAATATTATCTAATTAAACATATCCAAAATGTTTCGTTAACATAACGTATATATTAAATATAATAAAATAAATTTCATATTTTACGATTTTTTGTGTTTTCTCTAAGGGTTTACCTCGAAGACATCTAGAAATTACGTCGATATATTGTCAATGCAAAAATAAAAGCAAATACAGCAAAAATATAGTGAAAACTTACGGAGAGGTGCGGTCCAGAACGACCGAATCGAAGACGTAGCGACGGCGATCGCTGCGACTTCCGGATCATCAGATGCTCCAACGGGATGCCGCCGAAGCCATTGTCGAGCGCGTTGCGTTGCAGCAGGAGCCTGTACAGCTCGTGGATGTTCTCCGCTGGCACTTTCTCCGCCATTTCTTCTGTAGATATAAACATGTAGATTCGTATATAACTGCGGCGCGTGTGTGTGTGTATGTACGAGACTATTTCGATATTCCGTGACATCGGAAAACAGGGAATGGCAGGAAGGTTTTTTAACATTACTTTTTGTTTTACGCGTATTGATCGATTCAACGCTGCGGGCAAATCCTTTCATGAAACTTTAAACAGCTGCTGTCAATATTAACGATTCCTATTGCCAGCAAATCTTCGAATAATCATCAAAGTTTTTGCTCCTGCTATAAAAGCGCCAACGAGCCATCCATCAGTTTAAATCTTTAAATTTAAATCTTGGGAATTAACGGCTGAAAGCGTCAATATAGGACCTGCTGTTATAACATCGACAAGTTTCCGATCGATATCTGTCGTCCGCGTTATCTTACGACGCGGACGAGAAACAATATCTTTCATCGTTGCTAAAAAGCGTCTGACCTTCGGGATGTGTGCCAAAGCGCAACCCCCTTTCGCGGTTACACGTGTGTCGCGTCTTTCTTTCGAAAGAATGTAAATCAGGCGCGTCTAGTTTTACGGGAAAATAGAGAGAGAAAGAGAGAGAGAGAGAGAGAGAGAGAGAGAGAGAGAGAGAGAGAGAGAGAGAGAGAGAGAGAGAGAGAGAGAGAGAGAGAGAGAGAGAGAGAGAGAGAGAGTATGACGCTTTACAAGAACGTTCGTTTTATGCGGCATTAAACCGCTTTACGATAAGTAGCGTTCTTCGTATGGGCGCGTAGGGTCATACGAATTGGTGGTCGTTTATACGGTTACTATCGTACGTAACTCCCGTTATAACGATTATTCACTTTTATTCATCCGCATAGGTTGTCCTATAAAAAAACAGAAAAAAATACATATATTCTATCGACGATGCCGACGTTATCTGACATGTCGTTTATCATATACATATGTATATTTATATCTCGACGTGTAAGTATTCAGAATTATTAACGCTGTTTTCGTATCGGTATCATTTTTTTTAAAAAACGAAGACACGCAGATACTACATTGTATTTCTACAAAATTTATAGATAGCAGATGTTTTTCGAACGTTTTTGAAAACTGTGAACTCAACTATTGTCAGTCATAAAGCGCAGGACTATATTTTGCACCTACCCTTTTGTTTACATGAAATATATTGAAAAAAGTTTTACTTTTATTATTTATCATTGTAGTTTATTAAAAAATTGAATATTTAAAATAAGGACACGCGTTCTCGAATCACAAGAGAAAATGCATTTAAGTATGATTGGGGATGCGAGAAAAAGAATTTGAAACGAATGCTACATATCTCTTTGATTACTTTCAAAAAATGGTTTGATAAACCTGACCGGTTTACCGGTATAAAGAAATAAAAAAGCGATCTTTATTATTGTAACAAAACAGTAGGTACACCTGTCGACCTTGCAAGAATACATACGATAGAATTTTCCCGCGTGTTTCAATATCCCACAAAGGCAAACAGGCAACCATTTTCCGATTGAATAGACACCTTTCAACTTTATGAAAAACTTGCGTGGTAAAATTCGAGGACGTGCGATGATGTGAAACATGTTGGTGCGGTTTTTTTTATTCAAAACCGCAGCTCGTGCACAATCGATCGGATAAACCTAGTTTCTTGCAAAAAAATCGTAAAGTACGAGAAATATTGCAACTGCGCGGTGTTTTGACCTTTACCGAACGCAAATTACTTGTTCTGTCAGAAAAACAAAATTAAGGGAACGCGATTTTGAACGTAGACGGGGTTATCCGATGCACCTGTTGACTATCAAAACGTGCTGTATCGCCTTTAATTGCGTTATAATAACGGATAATGTTGTATAAAATTTTACTATCTCCATGAAGCTGAATCGCTTGCTTCGCTAATAGCTTTCCTAACACGCCTGTGCAGTTTCAGACGATTTGATAAATAATACGTCGAAATTACGAGGACATTCCGTCGCGAGAAGGAAGATTGATACTTTCACTGAGGGAAAAAAAATGACTGAAATGTATATACGAACTACAGCAAGTGGAGCTGACATCGATGTTTGTGACGCTCGACTGGACGCTTTTGCGGTCTGTGGGAAGACCACGTACTGAAATTCGTTCGTGCACGAGTGGAACGTATTGATGAAACGCTTATGGCAAAAGGACCCTAACGGATAACTCGCCTGAAACAGCGATGTTGCGACGAGGTCATTTTCGCACTATTCGGAAAGAGAGAGAAGGACAGACCGTACGATAGAACGTGGCCCTTTTACGAGCTTAGATTATTGAATGGAGAGATATTTGACCGATCGCACGCGCGATTAGGGACAGCGATAAAAGTGATTACGTAGAACGATCAATATAATCGGATCGGATTTACAAAGCCTATGCCTTGCGGTGAAAATGTTACATACTCCCCAATCATCCTGGATCAACTGCGTCTCGTATCGAGCGCCGTAATTATTCATTTATCGTAATAATAGAAATTATCTTCATTAGCTGATGAAAGAATATTCGTGAATGTCGACTCTGTATTTAAAAATAATGTTCTAGTTTTTGTAAATACAGTGAAAGTTTCCTCTACGTAGTCAGAATTATTTAGACTTTGTTTCTTTTTCTGAGACACGTTCATTTCCCGAACTTGTTATTTAAATTTTCTTCAAGTAAATTGCTAAATTCATTTATTGCTAATATTGAAAATATTTGTTAATAACATTTCATATTAATTTTTATTAATTTGTGATAAAAGTAATAAAACTCTCTATGACAAATTTGAAATGAAATTCTTTTCTATCTTATTATTATTCTTATTAAGAAAAAAAAAACAGACTCTCATCCAAAGTCTGTCCAAAATTTTCAACAAAAAGCTTTTCAATCCTGAATCGCTTATAACTCCTGAAACTATTGATATCTGTATTTTAACATTTTATTTCAAAGAAGATTTACTGTATATAGAAAAATTGAATAATCTGTTATTAAAAGTGTGCACGTGAGTTATGGAACATCCCGTGTATATTTTATGAAATAAGAATTACTTTTGAAAATAACGCTAAATAAATTATTCTACAGATACGCGTAGTAATAACACTAATAATCGATGATCACATGAATACAATATAACAGGACGAAACCGTCATATTAACGAGTGCAATGCACGATGGAAGGTTTAATTAGACTTACATTTTTCGCTACGGTCTAGAAGCCGGTGGCTTAATAAGCCATCCTTCGCGATCATTAATTATTATAGTAGGAGACACGCCGGCGACAGAGTCTCGCGTTGATAATGTTGATATACTGCGTATACTATACGGCATTACCAGTAATGGAATACAAAACGTGTTATCATCCCAAGTAAGAGTGAAACTTTAATGAGACTTATAGCGCGAGGGGATAGATCGCGGAAAAAGCGATTTTACGTCGAAAGAACGAGAGGTTCATTATGTATGAATTCGTCAGAATAATGAACTTTGAAGAAGTATTATAAGAAACTTATTGTTATTGTTGTTGTTTTGAAGAAATATATAAGAATATAAGGAGCTTATTTCGAGAACAGTCAAAGTCTAAGAGTTATGCAGTACGTTCAATGCAATATAAATACAAACCTATAACAATGGCAAAGTTTAACAACTTTCCTGAAATTGGATTTACTCCGACTATCAAAAAATAAATATTTGTTTTAAAGAAACTGAGAAATACGCATCATTATTTTACGTATGTTATCCTTTCAAGTAAACAATAAATAATTTGTGGAATAAGAGTGAGATGTGGCAACTTACCTCCGTAATCCATATAATTTTCAGTGGCGTTCACAAGACCGGCTATCACGACGAGAAGAATGAAAGCTGCGCAACGTTTAGCGTACATGGTGCTCTCCTCTGTCTTCACTGCAATCAAGTAAACGATTCTACATGCGATTTAATTCCTCCGGTCGAACTTGCGGACCTAAATGTGTTTTGCTCCGAGCATGTGCGGCCGAGACCGCGCATATGTGCCAAGCGTGTTATCTAATCGGCTTGGCGAAGAACAGTTTTCCTTCTTTCTAAATTTTTTATTACTTTTTATTACATCGCGAGAATAAAAGATTGTCACATCAGTACTTCATCATTCGAACAATGAACATGAGTGCAGGAATGCAACGCAACATAACGCGACGGCAGTTTCACTTCACTAAGGGACTTGCGCTTTGTAGAAGCTTCCACCCCGCTGAAATATATATAACGCCTGTCGCTGATACAATTCCCCCATGCGACGTTTGGGCACCGCGAACGTTTGACGAAAATGAGGGTAGATAAATTCAAGACCACTGTGATAACAATCGAGCCAAGTATGTGTGAGCTTTGCTGTTAAATAACATCACCGGCTGAAGAGACATTGCTTGGAGGCAATACAGCTCTCCGAGCGCTTATAATAATTTTATCATGTAAAATATTTCGCTAAATCATTTTGCGTATCCGTTATAAAGAGCTACCTCTGAACGTAATGCATTACGAGTTGCTTAGTGAATTTAACTCTCTTATTATGCTAAAGTATGCGGGTCAACGTTGTTAACACTGCTAAAACCCAAGTTATTTTATCGTATTTATTTTAAAGTACAGTGGCCTGTTTATACAGATGCTCACAATTAGGCCACTATAATTAAATATATTATTTTTATTAAAAACGATCATCATACACATATAAACTGCTTTGTCGTCAAATATTTAATTTTTAAAAAGTGTATTTCAATTAACGGATTACGTAGCACGATACTTTTGAGTTATTTGTTAAATTCTATTACTTTTCCGTCAATTTAATACATAAAAATAACGAAAATATGAAATTTAATGAAAAAATGCAGTAATCAAAATGACGGAAGATTTAAAATAGTTTACAATTAATAACGATTATGCGAATTATACGTTTCTTCATAATGTCAAGTTCTAAGTGGCGATCGTGACACAGAGAAATGTGCGCTGGTCTAATAAGCTAAAGACCTGAATTCAAACCCGACCAAAATTTCGTCGGCTTTTATTTGATCTTTGACTTCTTAGAACGGGGTAGGTGCAGCAATGGTATCCCGCTACGTGAACCTCCAAATATAGAGATATTCACGGGTAAGTGTTGCACTATTCGTATCCATTCTGAGAAGTGGAGAGATCAAATATAAAAGCCGACGGAACTTTGATAAACTATTTAAAACCTTCCGTCAAAATTGTAATTGATATCAAGTAGACGTTATACTATTTTAATAAGTTGTTATATACGCTGGCCTTATAATGCATTATAGGAACCTTCCTTTCAAATTTCTTTTAACTGAAGTCGAAACATCTACTTGATATCGATTATACTTTTGAAAGTTTTTTTTTATTAATGTAATACCTTCACAGAAAAAAAGGAATATTCTTGATTTGAAAATATCTTTAGTTTCAACGTTGGAAAAGTTGGAAATCTTGAAATGAGATTATATTGCGTTAAACGAAGAAAATTTTCTTGAATGAAGTCATTATATAGTTCAACCAAGAAAAAAAATGTTGAAATAAAAAGTTGAAATTCTTATAAGAAGATTATAGTAATCTTGCGTATATATGAAACAATCTACATCTTCTTATAAGAATATCAACTTTTTATTTCAACATTTTTTTTCTTGGTTGAACTATATAATGACTTCATTCAAGAAAATTTTCTTCGTTTAACGCAATATAATCTCATTTCAAGATTATATATTCTTGCGTATATATGAGTATAAACACTGTTGATTTGACACTTCTTTTTTTTCTGTGTTGTATTTAGCTCGCAGTTAGTCCATTATTCTCTCATATGCCTTGGTAAAAGAACGAATTTAATATTTTAATAATAAAGTAATAGGGGTTAACAAATAACTCAAAAGTATCGTGTTACGTAATCTATTAACTAAATTGACACTTTTAAAAAATTAAATATTTGACGACGAAGCAATTTATACGCTTACGTATGACGATCGTTTTTAATAAAAAGAATATATTTAATCTTGCCTGAATAAATTACTTAATAATCGTAGAAGTGGAAAAGTACTTCGTTTATTGAAAAATTTGTCAAGTTTATAACTGACATCACATTACTTTATAATTTTTTGATCAAAAGTTCAGGAAAATTTTTCATCGTCAGTCCAATATCATTTTATCGACAAAATCTTTTAGCTCATTCGGGAGTGTGAGTCAAAGCGCACCCCTCGATTCTCAAAGGGTCACGTTATCGATATCGTCGAGGTCACAATATTAACGAGCTATATTTCTACATCAGTATCTAGTCAGCTACGTTATTATTTATGTCATGCAACGGCTCAACTGACAAGACAAGAAGCAGGAGGAAAAAGGAAACTATCAACATCGATACCGCGCTTCCTGAATAATTCATTAAATTGTAATTAATTCTACTTAGAAGAGCGGATCGCGTTCGCATCGTGAAGCGACGCATATCCGCGCGCGCGTGCGGATCACGTGTAGAATTAAGTGTGTATGTATAATGTTAATTTTTGGCGCAACATTAAATTGGATGACACGCTTCGCAAGTGTCGCGTGAATGTGACATCTCCATATCGAATTATCATTTCCACGTAATTCGCGTACTACCACAATCTATCATCCGACTCACGATGAGGGTATCCGTGCAGGCAACACGATCTCTGTTCCGAACGGTATATTAATTTAGAAGCACCCCCCATTAACCGAAAGGTTGACTACAAGGCAAGAGGCTTCATCCATGTATAACACCTGTGCCGGCGCGTAATCTGCACCTTTGGCCATCAAACTCAAACATTACACCCATTATACCTTATATCCGTGTTTGCATAATAAACGGTGCCTATTCCAAAACCGAACGAGTCCCTAGCTTCGTGTGTTTTTTTCCCGTGAAAAGATACGACGTTGTCTTCTTCCATTTCCACCTTTAAATATTAATCGCGCGGCAGAAACGCATGTAAACATATTATGCTTTATTTACCAAGGATGAAAATTCCATTAACGCGAATATAACTTTCATTCCCTTGTCGCTGGAAGTTCGTTAAAAACTTTCAGAATATCAACATACGAACGATATTACAGCAACAGCACATCTAAAGGAGAAATTGCACGTGAATTTCTCTGAATAGGAATACAAATTATATTCTAAATAAATCACGCAGCATCAAAACAATATTATTCTTTCTCTATCCATAAGCAGGAGAATCGCAGAAAAATAACAAATATATCGTAGTATACGTTTTATACACATTCTATGTATTATACAGAGTGTACTTACCGTATCACTCGTTAATGGCAGATTCCTGAAATCATTTGGAGACAAAAATTCTAATGCCAAAATGTCAAGGCTGCCAAATTGTCATCCCGACATTCGTCGGTCTTGCGAACAGTGTACAAAGAAATAAAGTGAATAATAATTTCAAATATCTCTATCGAGTTGAGTAAAGTGTGGAAGAGCCGTTTTGACATGCAACGTCCCTGAGTTCGTAAAATTTCGACAAGCACATGAGTGAACTTTAAACCTTCCCCGTTCAAACATTGTAGTAGCCTCGACATTTTGGCATTAGGATCTTTGTCTCCAAATATAATCTCAACAATCTACCATTAACGGATGATACGGTAAGTCTGGTACACCCTGTATATTTATATTATATATCTTATATAATTTTCTTTCTCTTTCTAGACATCAAATAAAATTATTTGTGATTTTATCTAATTAAATTTGAAATATCTATTGAGTAATAAAATAAAGAACATATTTAGAAGTGCAACTTTCAAAAATGCAGACAGCATTATATTTTAAACAGAAAAAAATAAATATTTAAAACAAACAAAAATATACCTATATAACAAATATAACAGACGTTTTCTGAAAATTTAATTCGTTGTATAAAATGTAGTGTCTTTCACATCAAGTATCTCTATTGAATAGATAAGTTTGAAATTTTGTGGCTGGAGAGATATCCGGTACAAGTCGTTATTTATGTCGTGTCCCTGATTGCTGCTGCGTACGATAGAACCCAAGATAGAATCCAATTCGATTCTACGAACGAATTATAGCGTATGATCCGTTGATTACTCACACCGCATTGACCGAGGTAAATTCGTTTAATCGTTTTCGCGTGTTCGATGTTAAACGTACACAAACGCAATACACGCCGATGCGTAATTGCTTTATAAAGCTCACTTTAGACGTTGTATAACTCTCAGAATTTAGGATATAGAATTCAATTTATATCTTCATGTGTCGCATAATACAAAAAACGCGAAGAATCAGAACACAAATATATAAAAATCTATTATATATTAAAATATACGACATATAAAAGTATAAATACAATTTTTCCTAAAACCTGACGCAAACTGACGTAAACTGACGCATAGATAGTCCAAAATTTAATATAAGCATGCGGATATACATAAGCTCGTCCTCGTCATCAGTTTCCTAGATAATACAATGAGTTTTGCATGGTTGTTTCATAAGGTTCCTAAACCTCCTCCATGTAAACAGCGACAAATTCGAAGACAATTTCTTCATCATCTCTAATAACAAACTATTTGCCTCGAAGTTTCTGAGTTAGCGTTGAATCGCTTAGTAATTAAGACTCCAATCAAGATTTCGCTGAAGTATAATTTTCAAAAAGACAAGTTTGTGCGGAGAGCGAACAGTTCGAATAATAATTTCAAATCTTTGAAATACTTTTATTATTAAAAACCTCGCAGGAAAGCATACAAGTATTCTAAGCTAAAACAAATCGTACGATAATACATTGTCGGAACGTCAGAAACTTCTGTTATTACTTTTAACGAATAAAGCATTCCGTTTTCGTGGAGAAAAAAAAGATTAAATCACAATCTGAAAATTCCAAAGCTCCGTAACAGGGGCAGATAATAATAATGTGGAGGAATATTCCATCAGAAATGTCCCGCATTTCTCAGCCTTGGTTAACGGCAATTTACCTGTCGAGCTTTCCAGGGTAATAACTGCCCATCCTTTTACTCGGTACATTCTGCACAGGCTTTTAAAGAACATTAAATAATTTACGCATACCGTTGAGAAGATGGCAAAATTGTATTTTTGCTCACTGACTATTTTTGCCCGTGGCTACTCTTCGCGTCACTTGTAACGTATTTACCTGCCAGCGCTCAAGAAAAATAACTGAATTTGTTGTGTAATCAGTGAATATCAATAATTAAGCAACTAGAGTTACTCTCTCTCTCTCTCCTCTCTCTCTCTCTCTCTCTCTCTCTCTCTCTCTACGAGAGAAAGGAATTCGCTTATTACAACTCCGTCGACGTCCAGCCTCCACGTAACAATATACATAATTATCTTTTGCGCTAATTAGTTATTAGCGAGACGTTTCAATAAACGAGCAGTGGCGAAAAGCACAGTTCGTTGCGCAATGATGTGAGTGATGGGACATTGTAACCGAGTATCGATTTTGGATACCGCTCCTTTCGTGTAAGTACGTTTTAAAAGCTGCTCTTCAAGGTGTCTCGAGGAAATTTTCATTTGCGCGATAAGTTACCTCCGTACGAATCCCGATTTTATTTCCTCCACAATTGCTTATTGTTCTGTAATCCCAGATGACTTTGATTACATCACGTACACGTGTGAAACGTACAATGAACGGGGGGTAACGTTTGAATTAAATGAATTTTAGTCGCACAATGGCACCGGTATTTAATGCAGTGGATGTATTACACCCACGCATTTCCACTCGAGAAGTTTGACAAAATGTGGACGCGCACTGCAGAAAGCTTCTGGGAAAAGCGGATTTAAAAATATGCAACTTGTTAATTTACGAATAAATCGTATATGTCCAAGTTCAGTTCACATGCTAGCACATACACGTTAAATCTTCTACGGTAAAATTTATAATCTACATAATCATACGACAGAAAGTAATAAGGCGTACGCTGAAATTAACATTTCAAATAATTATGTGAAAAAAGCATTTGCTTCAATATATAAAGCATAAAAAAATAATACATAAAAAATGAAAATATATGCAGAAAACCGTCATAATTTGTTAAAATGGTAAGAGCAACGTTAATGCAGATAACAAAATTAAAAGAAAAAAAACTTTGTAATTTGAAAATATCTAAGAGATATTTAAGTTTTTATAATTTTTCAAGATTTATGTTATGAGTTATATGTGATTGGGGTAGGTATAGAAAGTTCAAATACCTAATTTGATTAAACTCTATATAATTAATTGCTTTTACTCGATTTTATTTCTGCATATAATGTCCGAGAAAATGTGACTAAGTCTTTCTATTTAAAGCGCAAACAAATCACGTTGAATAAACAATTACCGTTATTGTCATACACAACGGTGATGTGCATATAACGTGAAACTTTAAGCGCAAAACACAAATCAGCAATAACAATGCATAGTCATATTAAATATGTAACATGTATAATGTACAATATATAAGCTGAAAACAATTACAGGTTTTTAATCAAACTGTTCTAGAATTCGTAAATATACCGGTTATGTAAGCCCATATAATCCAGCTACAAAATATCAATCTTTCTTTGTCCTCTGTTTTATATCTTTGACCTACGTTAGTAATTTATCACCCATTACATCGCGATAAAAAAAATAGTAATGACCACGCCGCCAGATATTTTCAATGGATTACGTATATCATAATCATAAAGACAGCATACTCAATTTTTATGAGAAATACAAAAGCGCCTTTTGTTTAAATTTCCATTGATTGAATGTGTACACGTTATAGTTACGCATCTAAATTTTTTCCAGTTGCTAGTTTTACAAAAAAATAAGAAAAAAGTTACGGTATCTGAACAAAAATCTAATTCTCACGTAATGTTTCACTAATATCTTTTTATTAATATTCTTTACCATGCTCATAGGTTTTTAAATTTTTTGTCTCTTCAAGTTGTCATTTATAATCTACATAATTTTTCGCATGTTTTAAGAGTAAAATAAATATCTATATTGTTTATATTTTATAATATTTTATAATTTTATAATTTTATAATTGTAAAATAAACTTTTTCAAACTAACTCATATCTTTCAACATATGAATATATATTATAATTAACGTATAAATATACCTAAATATTTATATATTACATAATTATTTAAAATGTGCAAAATTAAATTACACTAGAAAATTTAAATTTAAATTGCTTATCGATCTTGAATGATTATATGTTATCTAATCATGTAGAAAAATGATACGATTCGATCTACAGAATGCGATGCATAGTTTCTCTCAATAGTTATTTTTGCGACGTACGTCGTAATTCTTCAACTTGTTTAATGGGATTAAAACGTATGTGAAATGCATTCATACTAATTAATAAATATGATAGATCGTGTTTTTTATACCTGACATATTTCTCATCGAGAAATATAACTCGAAAATAAAGATTAATTAAACTGCAGAAAACTAGTTTGTTTTCAACTATTTGTAATTGGTTGCGTTGTTATCATTTTAATTAATACAGACATCTGATTTTAATACTAAATGGAATGCATTAATCGATACCATTTTTTATAAGATCAAATAATTTGTAAATATCATTAAAACAAAGACAAATAAGAAAATAATAAAAAGCAATGAAACGCGAAAAGAGAAAATGTATTACAAATTAATCTATTGTATTACAATTTTTTAGTCAAATTTGGTTCATCAAAATGTTCTTAAGTGATTTATAAGATTTAAAAAAGCTATAATCAGAATTTAAAAAACGAGAAGAATTTTTAAGCTTATACTTTAAAATCTGTAATTCGTGTCAGAATAAAATTCTGTTTGAGATTTTATGTGCCGCGTAATTAAGAAACGCATGAAAAATCAGAATACAACGTATATAAAATATATCAAAATATACATTAAAATATATAACAATGTGTATTAAAATACACACATATATGAAAATACACGATAAAATTATAGGTAAATAGAATTCTATTCCGAAATGTATTCTGATACGAATTGTAAATTGTTCACGTGGCGTGTTAGTTATGGTAAAATTTTGTCATAATTAAAATCACAAATATTATGAGAAATGACAAAAGATGATCTCTCATTTATTACAATGGAATTATAAAAAATAATATGGAAAGTAACATGAGAGCATCGATAGACTCGAGCTCATTATTCATAACAATTCTTTTTAATGCTCATTGATTATACGAGGAATATTATTAACAAATGTAACGACTATTACTGTTATTACAGATATAACGAATTCTTATACTGTAGTGGAAAATTCTGATAAAAGATTCGTAATATCACTTTACAAAATCAGAAACACTAAAATAAAATACTTTTGGACTTTTCTTCCACAATTAAAACGCAAAATATATGTCATTTCAATAATAAATCAAAAAATGAAAATCCAGTTAATTACAACACAATTTTATACCATTTTCAAAACAAATTGCAGAGAAACGCAACTTTCACGTAGGACACGTAGGACTTGAAAATTGCAGAACGCGCGGATATCTTATCAGAAAAAAGAAAGAAACGAAAAGGAGGATAAGGGCGACACAAACATGCATAGTGTACAAAAAACAAATCGTCGAACTCACCGGGTTCGAATTCTTGAGCGTTAGTCTCAGATGACGAGAGACGAGCGGGGATTGAGTGGCTCGCACGTTACGGCGGTAATGATGCGAAGTGTGGCGATACCGAAGGACCCTTTATATATATGGGAAGCCGCCGTGCTTTCGACGGGGGGATGAAAGAGAGACGGGGAGAGAATGAGAGAAAGAGAAAGAGAGAGGGTGGGCGCACAGGTGGCCGCTCGAAAGCGGCCACGCGGTCACGGGGCGCAAGCGTCCTCTTCTTGCCCTGCCTCGTTCATCCCTCCAACTTCGCTCACCCCCGTCGCGCGACGAGGTGACAAAGAGGTGGAAGGACTTACTCTCTCTCTCTTTCTCTCACGCGGTCTCTCGCGCGCGAATTCTCTTTTCCGGAAATGTTTTCATTAAGAAATTGTTTCTCGACGGCGAGTCGCGAACGGGGTGACGTATAACTTGATCTCGATGACGCTCGGCGGGATAGCTTCACGATCAGCTTGTTAATATCGATATTTAAGATGTCTGGGGAGATGTATGTGTGAAAAAGTTGAAGAATGAGACAGAGAAGGTTCAGAAATTTTTACGATCAGAGAGAGGCGTATCGATTTTTTAAAGGTCACGTTTCGTTTACTCGATCGTGGAACACAACGCAATAATGTATTTTTAAAATGTGATGTATTTGCCATTCTTTAAAAAATATCTGGTGCAAATAACTTTGTGTTTTCCGTAATTAAGATATATAAAATATTCTACGGTTGGTTCCCGCTGATTTCTGAGAGAAATATTCTATGCATTAATATTCTTTTCTTGTATGACGTCATAGAGAGCGTAATTATATTCAAAAAGTTACGTTTGCTTTTTACATTTAATTTTATCTAGAAATAATTGTTTCTAGAAGGAATAAAAGGTTAAAGGCGTCTCTTTTACGTTCCGGGAAAATTCTGATTCGGTTTTCAATCGCATTACTGGCGCATCTCTGAATCTAATTGTACTTCGCGCATTTAGACCATTCACAAATCACACGAAAAGATGAACCCGGGACTAGTTTTTAAAATTGAAATAACAAGAGGCGCTGTTTTCATAAATCTCCATTAAATCGCGTCGCGGCGATTTTTCACGCGCGACATCGCAGTATTATTGTAAGGTCATACATTTGAAAACATTTCAAAAAAAATTTTGCCACATTGGGAAGCGGGACGGAGAGACTCACAGTCGTTTGTTTTATTACGCGTGTGATCCTGATGATCCCTACAAGAGAGGGCCATCTTCATTAAGGACTCCGACGGCTCCGTGTATCGCGGCTGCCGCCAGACAGTAACGCGCGGGAGGGTGGTTTTTATCTTAACGAGATTGACCGCGACGTGTAACATGTTTCCTCTCTTTCTCATTTTCTTTTTTGATTTTGTGCCGTACGAATCTTACTTGGCGGTGTGAGAATCAATGTTTCGTCTAACTAAGGGATGAAATGAGTTCTCGCGCCTTTGAGGCGCCAGACTTGTGTCGCGAACAGGCGTCGAAACGAAGTAGATATTTCCGCGGAAAATTTCACGTACGCGGACTTTTAAATTTTCGGACACCGAATTGATCTATCTACTTCTCTCATTGATAAATCAAGCAATATAGATTGTATGTTTTTTTTTAATATTTTATCATAAAAATTGTGAATGTGTCAACATACGAACTTGAACTACCAAATGATATTTTAGGAACAGATGCTTTTTAAGTAATACATTTTGGTAGTTTTATTTCTTAGAGAAAATTTGTAAATAAACCATTTTTGACGCAATTAGTGTTATCGTAAAGCCACATATTTTTAAATTATCTTAAATTAAAATATTAAGTTTTTAAATTAAAATATTAAATTTTAATTAAAACAGCATAAAAGTAAAGTTAAATTTAAAATTAATAAAATAATTCAATTTTGGTAAATTTCTTAATGTTTTATCAAATTTAATTCCAGAAATCTTCCAAACTTTCAAATGTTCTGTTAAAAAAGCATTTCTGTATACATAAAAGGAAGAAAAATTGGTCCACATTAGTTCTGCTCAAAATTAATTAAAATATATATTATTATAACGTACATTTACGTGTATAGTAGAGAGCGAATTTCTTTTCTTCCCCTTTCCTTTCGTTTTTATTCTTTTTTTTTAAGTTTGATATTTAGTCACTTGCCAATCACACGTCGAATCGTACAACACAGAACTATGCCAAAAATTGCGGCGCAGTTCACAATTGGTCCTTTGTTCTTTCTTCCGTGTGCATTTCACTTGTTTTCACGGTACGAACATCTAAATTAAAAATCTACATTCAAAAGATTTCACTGTGTTTTCAGTCATTCATTCACGCGGAAAATTCGCTTGTCAAATCATCGAAAGATGAAAATCTCTAACCTTTCCATTTTAACCAATTAAAAAAAAATCTCTTTCACGAATCTCAAATTTCCCATCGTTTTAATTATCGATTCGTTATACGTTTTTTACGTTATCTATTTGAGAGATATAATATTATAAAAATGTTTGAGACTCACTTTTACATTTACCATTGACATTCTTGGTCCGTGATTATAAAAGGTGATTAAAAATGTATTAAAAATGGAACTTTCATAAAACTTTTCATTAATTGGTTTACAGCTCCAATTAATTTTTATCAAAATTTTGCTTGCAATCTATTTGTCCCATTTTTAATTATTGAAATTTATTATAAACGATTGTCTTTCACTTTTCGTTAAAACAAAGATCTGCTTGAAATTATTTGACTTCTCGATTCTTACAATCTACGTTTGTGTGTTTCAATATTGCATATCAAAATTTTGCTTGCAATCTATTTGTCCCATTTTTAATTATTAAAATTTATTATAAACGATTGTCTCTCACTTTTCGTTAAAACAAAGATCTGCTTGAAATTATTTGACTTCTCGATTCTTACAATCTACGTTTGTGTGTTTTAATATTGCATATATACGTATTAACTTTACGAAACTCTTTAGTTGTTTTTATTAAATAATTACACGCTATGCCTGAGATTTTCTATAAAAAGAGATTGATCTGAGATTCGTCAAGGAACTTCCTACTAATCATTTGAGCTACCATAACAATGAGGAAATAAACGTGAATTTGACATTTATTATCCGATTATCAAATTGCATGCGCAACCGAGTATGCCTCATTTTGTCTTTGAAACAAGATTTATGAAACCATTTTAATTATTCCGGCCTTTGAAGACTTTGCTCTGAGCTTGCAGAAAGCAGACAAGCAGGTAACCGACGATGTAATCTTGAAATCCTACAATTAATGAATCTCGAGCCTCGAGGTATAATACTAATAATGAATCCCACTAACAATAAGTACGAATGACCTTTTTCGAGCAAAAAAGGATTGAAAATTTACATTCTGCTTTTACTTGCATGCAGGATACCTAATTAAATTCATGAAAGCGGTCTCTAATCAATTTTTTAACTAAATGTTAATAGATAAATACCTACAAAGTGCCTTTAAGGGGCGAAAAATTTAAATACAAGACTACAAATAAATAAAAATTATTTAATAAATTTTGGTAATTTTTATTTTAAAATTTAATTATGAAAATAATTTAAATCAAGAATTTTAGTGGAAGAGTACGTGTTACTTAATGCTTTCTTTCTATAATGCAAATCGGATGAAA
This sequence comes from Temnothorax nylanderi, assembly GCF_030848795.1. Lineage (NCBI taxonomy): Eukaryota > Metazoa > Arthropoda > Insecta > Hymenoptera > Formicidae > Temnothorax > Temnothorax nylanderi. Next base: position 1,299,327 of record NW_027249089.1, on the reverse strand, counting down.
CATCCTATTGATCTATATGAAAATTGGTGGGCTTATATAGCCTCGAAAGGATTCTGCAAAATTATTGACGTAAACAGTTCAAACATCTAATTATATCAAACATGATAATTTAGTAGAAGCATTGTGCTCGAGACGGTACTTGATAATAATTGCAATTAACTGTATAGTATAGGCATTATTATACAAATATATTCTTCACGATCTCTCAATATAAAAAGCAAATTCTGAAATTAAAAATGCGTCGCGCAATTGAGTAGTTATAAAATGTAAAACTGTGTCAATGTATAAAAATATTTAACCTTTCAAATACACACTTTAAATCTTCATTTTTTCCATTAGATCCTCTAGCGACTAAAAGTTTTAAACTCAGCACATGTTTCTGTAATTCCTGCCCACATTTAAAAATAGTTGTACAGATTTTCGTCGCATTTCAGGTTATAAAATATTAAATTTAATTTCTTTTTTTAAATTTTTTATAAAAACACACCGAAAAGGTTAAATAGACCAATCTGTTTCGTCATCCTTTAATCATCACTTACGAGATTGCGTGGATGTTTGTACTCTGAGCTTATATTTATTTTTGCGTGATGAGCGCAAAGTTCGGTAAACACACATTTTATCTAGTCTAAATGAAAACATGCCAAACGAAAATCCGATTCTATTGAAACTGTTGACTCCTTTTTAAAAGTATATATATTTATAGAAAATGCATTTATGTTTACCCAAATAAATTCATACTATGAATAAAATATGTTCGCGCGCGCGCACACACACACACACACACACACACACACACACACACACACACACACACACACACACACACACACACACACACACACACACACACACACACATTGCATTTCTAAATATTCTTTGGTGATTTATCCAATTTCTCGAATAATATAGATTCACAAATGTTGAGAAAAATGTCAAGCTCTGATAAAAAATTCTTGCGGTCACACGACAGTGACACGTAGTGCTAGCTTTTAATTACGTTAATGAGCAAAGTAGTAGTCGCATAAAATAGTTAAATTACTTTCGCCGCGGTAATAGTTAAATCGACGAGCATTAAAAAACCTCACGCAGGTCCGAGCGTTAATAACTTTCGGAACAAATCTCTTGAGATTCTTGCCTCTCGCGTCGGACTCAACTATTCGCTGTTTCTTGTACGAAATAACTTGCGCTCGTGATAAGTATAGCAACAAGCGTCCAGTTTGCCTTGTAGCGATAAATCAAGCATCCTCTGAGAAACTCATTAATTGTTTTTTTTTTCTTTTTCTCCCTGTGACCGGAGGAATAATCCTGAAATTTTAATAACGAGTCCGCCGGCTGGTGTCTCGTGTAATATCGTCCGACGTATTTTCGTTTCTCTCTTCCTTATTCGTTCGGAAACACCGACGGGAGACAGGAAACACGATTTCCTGACGCGCGAAAAAAAATTCGGAAAATAATTACAACACAAGCTCTGTGTCTTAGCGCGTTATCTTAACTTATATTAATTGTACGTGGTGGCAAGGTCAAGAATGCTATTTTTTATCGACACCCAACGCTGTCTCGCACGGCGTATTTTCTCGCTTTTACACGTGGGACACGAGCGAGACTATCAATTTCTTTAATTAATCACCAGGAAAATTGCGAGAGATTCTCCAGCGAGTGACATTTGAAAAAGCGTTTATATTGAGGAGACACTTTAAATCGGTGATTGAAAAATACGTGTCGCTGTTGTGTAAAATGAAATTACAAGGGGACATTGCAGAACGTATCGCTTCTTCTAATCTGGAAATCGAAATGAAAGAAGAAAAACCGATGCGCCGGATTGCAGCAAAACTCGCGCGATAAATCAGCGCGCAGTGAAATGCTTTAAAATCGATCCGACGCTTTCCCTCTCTCTACGGTTTACTTTAACTCCTTCGTGAACGAAGATGCATCGTATGTACCAACAATCTCGTTATATCCTCGTTAACATGGGATAAAAGACGATTAGCTGAAACGCACGCTTGTATTATCCTCACTCGTGATTGACATTACAATCCGTTTACTATAAAAGTTATAGTACCTTCAATCGAGACGAGGGAAAGAGAGATAGCTCAGATAGCGAATATACAAACAAAATTGCATTAAAAAATACTTATTCTGCATTATGCGCATGACACCACGTACAACGTGTAGCAAATGTAAATTTATATATAATATTTTTCCAGGGACGAATGTAGACAGAAGCAGATAAATTCCTATATTTGTTCAAAAATAAATCGCACAAGAGATGCAATGGTTTTCGCGCATGCCATTTAAAGCGCTATAATAGAGCGAACCGGTTGAAATTGAGTTTCCGTCGGTAGTTTTCACCACAGAATGACAGGACGGTGAAATGCATGTCGGCCAAACATACATGCGACGCCGTTGCTCGCGTTGCAACGCATCGTAGCTCCGTCCCTCCACGGGAATAATTCGATATTTACATATCGAATTACGTCGCGCGCGGAGTTCAGCGCGGAACGACGGCGACGTGCGCCGAAGAAGGTACGTGTTCATGGTGTCGCTCGTCGCTCATATTCAGCGACCACTCATCGCTGCGACAAGCGACACCATGAAATTGTACCTTTACACGAGCGACAGTCGAAGTCAGCGACATATGAAATCACGTAACTCGTTTGTCGCTGAATATGAGCGACAAGTGACACCATGAATACGTATGTACTACGTAAAAACAACGCGCGCGCGAATTTACAACGCAGGCGACTTGGGACGCGGCCTGACTCGTAACAGTGACCGAATTTAACATTGTTCGCCGCTATAACCGGACGAATAAACGCAGTTTTTTTTTGTAAAGGATCCTATCAACTAGTAAACTGCAGTACCCAGGATCTCAGCCCATAACCTGCATATAACATCTGATTTAAATTATACTTATTACATAACATAAGCGTATTGGAAGAACAGCTTAGCTCCAGAGTGAAAAGTATGGGAAAAAACTTTCAAAAGAAACATATTACATGACAATGCAGAGATGCAAATACGCACTCTATTTAAACAATATCCACCCCTTAATTGGGGGATCCTTCTTGTATAATTTCGAGTTCGTAGAATTCTTATAAATTCTTTTTACCTCCTCTTAAAAGAGGAATATGTGGGGTGATCGGGATCGAACTCATGATCCCTAGCATACTAATCTATCGCACTCATACTGAGCTACGAGACATCCCCCCAAATAGACGCAGTCGATTGAGTCGATGCAAATCTCTTATAAACGCGATTTCTCCCTCGAACCTCGAACGCTATCCCTAAAGTGACAGATTTTTCATCGACGTTGAGAGATGCCGGACGCTTGTCCAAAATGAATGTATTATTTAATTATTACATCATGATGTAGCCTGCGTGAAAATTAACGAAAGCAATTAATGACCCGGCTGATTTATTTTCATGTCCGAAATTCGCGTAATAAAATACACAATTAGATATCGAATAATGCTAATGCAATCAAAGGTAAATATTAACACGTACTTGAACATTTTTATGACATAAAATAGTTTTAAAACATTCATAGCAGCGATTAACGCTCTGAATAGTATGTCGCGAAAGATTCAAGCAAATATGAATGCATATCCGTTCGTATAAGATTCTTTGTACGCAACGTGCGTTTATAAATTAGCAAGTAAAACTCTCTCCGTCACATTTAATGTAATCTGGAAATGTTAAATTTTATATCTCCTTGCATTTAACTCGCTGGAGATCATCGAGAAGTCGCGCTAATTCGCGTAAAGTTCACAGTTGAAACCGCTCGTTCAACGAAGAGAAAATGTTGTCGCGCGTATACATATATAATTGATAGTAATGAACAATTCTATAAATTATATAATTAATAGCACACAATCAATTCTACAATAATAATGTATTTTGGAATAATCATTTCCTCGTTATCACGCTACAGTCGCGAAACTAATATTGCATGGACGGGGATGTGAAATAAACACGCAACGTGTTTCTCGGGGTTTCGTGTATCTAACGCGAAGCTGCGAGTAAAAAAAAAAGAAAACGCGACAAAGAAGTAGCTATGCTGCTTGCGTTGCCTGAATTACTTGATCATTTGATTAGCGTAATTAGATGACATCTCACCCTTCGCATACCCTGTCGCGTTCATTATCATATAATTATGGCGTAATTAATAACGCATCGCATGGAGAAGCAAGCAGTGCTGCAGGCAATGGTTTCTGCGGGTAGGATATTACAATGGTCCAGCGAATCAATCGTGGCGTGGTAATCGCCGCTATATGCTATTATCATTTGTTCAGACATAGTGCACTGATATTTACGTGTAGCTACACATAAATTTAATTAGATAACCCCTTTAATCAAATATAAATGAAATTTTATCAGTTTAATAACTATAAGATTTGAATCTCAGTCGAGTTTCTGATGTCAAAGGGTAAAATAAGAGTAAAATTGAGTAGATAAACGAGAAGCTATAAGGAATAAACTTAAAGATAAGGTTAAAAACGAGAGGGTTAAGACTTACATTAAAGTATCTAAAAAATATCAGTTATAAACGCGCGAGAGCAAAGTGGAAATTGTTAATAGTAGCCATAAATAGAGGCGCGATAAAGTCTCGAAGTAGGTATAAAATTGTTAAAAAAATTCCCCGCATATTTAAGCCTTAAAATATTTTCTGGCGTTAAGTAAATATTGCAAAGAAATTTGGAGTGTTTCAGTGTACGGACGGGAGTGAGTGACAAGAATTCAGAAGACATCACAGGATGACAGAGGGACTTGAAAACGTGCCGGAACAAGAATTAAAGATATTCCAGGACATATTATGTTCTGGAAGTACGGTGGACTATACGTCGTGGAAGAATGTCGGAACGTGCTTAGAGATGTCGCAGGCAAAATGCGGACAATCGTCAGATGCGATTTCAGCAAAGTTCATTTTCGTATTTATTTCTGCGCGACGCGTTTCGTAAAAAATTAACATTTTGCATAAGTAACGAGGGAGCGCCCTTGCGCTTGTTGGGAGCGGACATCATAACGCGGATATGCAAATATTGCTCGACTTCCTGACAGTATTCAACCGCCTTAACTGTTTGAAGTGCATCCAAGTGCCCGGGGGAACTTTCTTCATTCTCGTCGCGACGGCGCGGCGCGGCGCAGCGTCGTATTCGCAGCAGGTGGTTACTTCAACTTTGACTTATAATTCAAAAATTCATCCGCCCAACTTACTGTAACCCTATGCAATTTAAATGAGACACGAAGAGGCGTGAATTTAAATTCATATTTGACTGCCGTCGTCGCTTGCGCGAGTGCCGCAAAATATCTTTTCATTGAGATTTTTCCGAAGATGCGTGCCGACTGTCGGGATTTCGTAACGAACGATCGACCAGCCGTTGGAGCCATTTGTTGCCACATGATTCCGGACCAAATTTTATAAACGTATCTATTATTAAAAAAAGGCAGTATATTAAAAAAAAAAGAAATTACTTATTAAGTCATCATTTAAAATTTTAAATTCACTGTCTAAACATCCATGAAGTAAATATGGCGAGCTTGATAACGGATATATTTTTAAGCATCTGAAATTTGTTCTAGGAACATTTAAATCGCGCTCATTTATACCACTAATCAAAATATTTGACATGCATTTCGAGCTCGAAATACACAGTAATTATTCGGATGCGAGGGTCAAATTAATAGGCATAAAAATAATCGACCGATGGAATCTCAAGCAAGTGCCTGAGTATTTTATATAGAATCGCGATCATCACGAGCGTCAGTATATCCACTCGAACGCCTCCGCTACTAATGTCTGAATAAATATATCTGTCGCGGTAATGGCAATTAATCGATCTTCACGAACGATGTCGAAAGTGCTTCAGATCTGAGCAGAACGGATAGAGTGACGAATACCATCGGTGCTCATCTTCGTCTCGGATTACACACAAAGGCTTGTGGCTTAAAATATTCAAATTCCCTTATCAACATCTTATTTTGCAAAACAATTCTTTTTAATGTACATTATTGCGTCTTGCTTATACGATATCATTTTCTCTAGAGTAAATGCAAATTTGGGGGAAAAGTGACGCTCGTTTTCGCGAGGCACAGCGAAATTTCGTTTCGTAATATGGAAAAAAACGGCGACGAGGATAGCAAAATTAAGTAGTGCAATGCAATTGTATGTCAAGTAATATAATTGTATATTTTAAAAACGTAAAAGAACGATGATGCACGCGAAGCAAAAGCGCAGTAAAAGTTGTGGCAAAACCGTCGCTGTTACGGCATTTGACGCGGAAGCGTTCAAACTTCGTTGCATTGTTACGTTATCAACATGAAAATTCGCGTTTTAGTAATAAATTTATTTTGCTTGCCAAAAGCTAATCCCACGCCCATAAAAATTAACGAGTAAATAACACTATCACAACACGAAATCATAACGTTCAGTTTACATTGTTAAATAATATATTGAATTAATTGTTGAATCGAATATTCGGAATACATTGAATCGAATATTGATAATTTAAATGAAATTAAATATTGTTCGTAGATGAAATTGCTAGTTAATTTGCGTCGTTTGTTGCAGAACATGTCGACCGTCGACCAGGACATAACGAGATAAAAATCGATCCAGCCAAAGTAAGTATTGCCAAACTTTTACAATTGTTTCATATTTATTTCAATGTCCGCAAATAAATAAATGTTTTCGTATCAGCGTCGTTTCCGTTCGCGCTTTTCCAAGAACCCGCGGATTTCCGCGTGCAAAATTCCGACGCGCATTTCGCTTGAAATTGATGCCTATTGCAGAGATCACGAAACTCGAGAAACAGGCGAAAGAGGACGAGAGAGGGACGGAAGAGAGAAGGGGAGCGGAATTTAACGTCCCATCGAAAGGGTCGATTCGTCGAAAGGGGCGACGCGCTGATAACACGACCGTTGAATGAATACGACGGACGGGGCGGGAATCGCGCCCTCCACGATCGCCTTTATCGTACATTATACAAACTTTGCTCGTCGCCGCCGCCGCGGCCACCACCGCCGCCACCGCACCTAATCACCGAGTGATAAAACACACCGCAACGAACGCAGAATGGCCGCGCGGTGTCTCTCGCCCCGCGTTGCACCATACATGGCCATAAACGTCCGCTCGATACGCGCGGAGAATGCGTCAACGCGTTTACATTTCGTTGATGAAAGGCTTTTGCAGCGCCGAGCACACTCTGACGCTCGACCGATTTGTCGCAAATTTCCGCGAAGGCATTCGAACGTAATCGGATACACGTGGGCTGATCCTACGCCAAACATGTGGGATGAGATGATTAATCGTCTTTTACGAAAGATACATCCCGGAAAAAAAGATCTTTCTTTTTCCTTCCGGTTTATCACATGTCTTTAAATTTGATAAAAGACATATATTTCTGTGCGTACGTTATGAAACATTGATCTCGAGTAAATCGTCCAATTGTGAGTTTCATATACTTCTAATTGACGCAGTTTTTCGCGCAATGAGTTTGCAGTTGAGTAGCAGTTCTCAAGAAGGCGGTGGGATATTTATGAACTTGATGCAAAAAAAAGTAAAAATTAATACTTGTAAGTAATTTAATCATTCTGTCAAGAGAAGCCAAATTATTTATTTTCTTTAATGTTTTTTTCTTTTACTTTATATTTTGACTTCATAATTATATTATATGTTTAATAGAAAGATATTTCGCAGCCAGTAAAAGGTCGTAAAAATCATTGTTAATATGTGACAAATAAAATTGGACATATCCAAAGTTATGCAGCGATAACTGTCATTTTGTTGCTGTCCAGAATAAAGATACGTACATCATTTTTAATATAAACATAGTTTATGATATTAAATTATGTTATGTTTGATGGAGCAGAGCAAGTATAAAAATTTAAAGGTTCTTTCCTTTCATCTCTTTATGTATCTCAATATTATAGGTGATTTTTGGAGTTTTAACAAAATTTTGTTGATATCTCGCCACGTGGAACCGCGGGCTTTATCTGTATACAGGGATTTATGCCTTTGTAAGGCACACATCACGTTACAAAGGACATGTCCGTCGACAGCACACGCGTGCGACTGTGGAGGCCGCATCTTGTTACCAATTCACATGACATAATGTTTCACAGCAAAATCGAGTTCGGCATCGCATGCGTAATTCGTCGTGACAAAATCGTACTCGAGATTCAAAGCTAACTCGACACGGGCCTCATCTTGCGTGGACGTTTAAATTGCAGCAATGCACTCGCGACCGTATCTGTTGGGCGTGTAATCTTAACACATCTCATGATTTTACAATCTTATAATTACCCACTCGTGACTCAGGCAATTACACACAAAAAATGTCAAGAAACATAAACATTTTTTCTTAAAGCTAAAACTTTTGATAGATCTTTTCCTTTATTAAATTGTCGAATATAATGTGTGAGTTTCAAGCAATTTAAATAAAGGAAGTTTTGCATTAATCGAACTTCTAGATAACTAGAGATAGTGAAGTTTTATCATTAAAAAATGTGTTAAGTGCAAGTAAACTTTTAATTCGAGGTTCAGTCAACAAGATACTTGAGAATTTAATTTGCAATGATTTATAGCTTGGCTTAAAACTCTGCGTGACGAAAAGTAAAATCCAATAAATTTGACAAAAAAAAAACATAAAAATACATAAAAATATTGGAATTAATGTCTATCCCTAATTAAAAATTCTAAAATTCCATTCAAAACGTATTTCGACAAAAATAGAGTATATGTAGACTTAGCAAAATCGATAACAATAAACATGTAGCTGAAATACTCATGCAAGTGCTTCCTAATTGTGATACAGAGAACAACGTTATCACTAACTGGTACAAATAAATTATCCAATAATGATATTACCGACTGTAGTACCATTAGCTCAAGAGATAGCTTCCCAGGTAACACATGTTGCTTTCATTATTCGTTATATATATTTGAACGTATGTAACGTTCCATGAGCGTTTGTAAGACATTTCGAAAACGTTTCTAAACGATACGTATTCCCTGGTTATTGTTGTCATCATTGTCATAACTTTTTCGTTCTCTTCTCTTTCAGACTATTATATACATACTATACCTTTGTCTTCTTCTAAAAACTAAATGTCACTTATAAGCGGTTATATAAGACCGCTTTACACAACTTATAGATTATAGAATATTTGCAATTAAATCCGCGACAGAATAGTGCAATTGTATATAATCGTGCAATACTGAAATTATATATGTTTAAAGTTAGATAATTGTCAGTTAAACATATTAATAATAACAATAAAATGAAAAGTTTCTATTATTATACTATTGTGCACAACAGATTTCTTTAATACATACTATTCTTTATTCTTAATTAGCGCAACTTTCTGATATAATTACTTTCATACAAACTAGAATAATATTTTATAAAATAATTTTGTCTGTAACACGAACGTTATTTGCAATTTCTATTTTTATTAAAATAACATACTTTTTTAATATAAATACTTAACTTTGTAATTACAGACTAGTTTGTTATGAAATATAATTATATAAGTGAAAAAAATAAGTCCAAATAATATAACGATCTTCTCATTTATTGGATATAATAACTCAGGCAGCAGCGTTACGTGATTTTTACGTGAGTTTTTGGTCAGTCGATCGTTACGTCAATTGTCCTTTTATAATCACGTAATAATGACGTCAAAATGTCAGGAATAAGTCACAGACCGATGACGATATTTCAAGACGTTAAAAAGACGTTTATGATATTTTTGGCCTTTTAGTTGGACGTTTTAATGACGTTTTAATAACGTCTTAATAACGTAGAGGATTGTGAAAATCAAAATTTTTTATATGCAAAATTATAATTAACTAAGAAACGAGAATTGTTGTAAAATACACACACATTTTATGTTTTGCGTTTATTTAATTATTATCAGTCTTCAAAAATAAAGATACTAACATAAGATAAGGTTACATTAACGTTACATCAATCCAAAAATATATATATGTATATGTATATCTATAAGTATATATGTATATATATACTTTATTATAAAAGTGTGAGACTCCACGATACAACTGATACAAGTTGTGCAATTCCCGTTATTTATATATTGTCCTTTTATTTATACTATACTTTTCGTTATATTTTAAATACGAGCAAAGGATTTCTATCGGATGATGCAAAAATTCTTTTAATTTGAAAATGATCTATTTGAAACGTATTATAAACGTCTTTAAATTGACGTTGTTATTACGTTAGAATTCGCGTCTTAAACGTCAGTTGGATATACATAGCTCTAACTCGACTTATAATATTTTGTTAACATAGGCAAAATTATCCTTTTTTTTTTACTTTTGTTTTGTTTGATATATAGAAAAAAATTAGAATAGATATATTAAGTATTAAGTTAAAAATTTCGATATAAGCAATTATGCGCGTTGAATTAATTACTGATTAAGTTGATTCGAGTTTGGTCGAGTACGAGCGAACAAATCTATTGCGTAACTCTTACGTTATAACGTGTAGTATGCAGTATATATAAGTCTGTGTGGTGTGTAGTGTAGTGCGGAGTGTGCGGCTGCGGATACTGCGGATAAGCCGGGATAACCAAAGTTGTGACTTGTGGTGAGCACGTTGCCGCGCGTCAGTATCGCGAAGTCCTGAAAGATCATAAAAAAAAAAAATGGATATATCGCGGTCACCGCAATACATAATCCGTGATGCACAGCAGCAGGATACATTGAAAAATATTGCGCCGAGATACGAGGCTATAGCGGAACAGTATCGTATCATCAGGAGTTGGAGACCACGCAGCGACGTGTAACATAACCCCATTACGTTACTCTCTATTTAAAAGCCGTGCCACTCGGCACACCCCGGCGTACGCGTTCGTGCGAACGCTTCGGACGATTCTATTTTGTCGCTCGTAAAATTTCCCTCACAAAAAATGACATGACACCTGATAAAAACGGTAAATTTCATCTAGATGGCCGTTGACAACCGGACGCGCTATCCTGGTCAGCGTGGCGTCGCTCACCGGTGCGTACATTAATCATCGGTTCAGGGCGAAGCTAAAGCTCCGGGATTACGGGACTCTCCCTACGATGTTAGGTCTCGCGGTAACGCCGGCTTTAGCGACAGGTCTCTCTCATACAGAGGTATTGGCGAGTGAGAACCAATTGAGTTGGATTGAGTTTGATTGAGCAACCCGAACAAGAAGATAATACAAAGTACTGTGCATATTTTTCAGTTTATCCTGAACAAACTGTTGTCATTAGAAATATCTTGTCCTTTGTGCTTGGAAACTAGATCTGCCTTGGCGCAAACTTGTACCGGGCTGTTTCTGCCACTGATAATGGCACCGGTTGCAAACTTCCAAGTAAGAACTTGACTTTTTTTTCACGTTACTGTCATATTCTTTCCAATCTGTTTATTACGCTACTTATTATATTGGACTCGTAGATCACTGCTGGCAGTGGAGTATACAATGTGCCGCACGTAACTGACGTAAGAAAAACATTTAGCACTATCCTGTCAGCCTATCAGCCGTTGTTCCCCAAAATTGCAATGATTTTCGTTTTTCAAGCACTGCTAGCTGGTTTTATAACGTATTTAGAAATCAGATCTTTCCTTCGCATTATAGATATACAGTATCTAATGCAAGAAGAAAAGAAGCAAAAGTTGAAACAAAACGATATTCTTTAAGTTTTGTGTATAATATCGTTATATATAACTATAGCAAAATATATAAAATTGAAGAAATAATCATCGATGTAGATTTTACTCCATTTTATATTAGATCAGCATTTAATAATATTGTAAGGACAACGAAAGGATCGTAGTATGTATATATATTTCATAGAATATAAAATGTATTTTTATTTTATCATTGACATAATATTATAAGATGTCTATTTATAATCATTCACTGATATATTCTCGTTTTTATTAAGACAACTATGTGTCTCGTACATATCTACTTCCTTTTCTCGAAATTAATCCAATATCTAGGCACCATGATTTGTTACAGTAATAAACGCTTTCCAACTGTTTAAAAAGATTGCTGCTTTTCAAATATTGATGATACATACGACTTTTCCGATTCAAGAGAATTTTCCCATACAATGTTGACTCTTCCGCTTTATTTAATATAAAGTTTAACTTATACAATATCGAGTCAAACGTATGTATTGTTTCATATTGTTAAATGTAATACGAATTTACTTATAGGCTCAAGTAAAATAGCAAATTCGATATTTTCGATTACTCCGATTAGATACATATTTCATCATGGAAATCTGGAAATATTTGACATAAACTTCCAATATTTAATAGACGAGAATTACGATCGAAGTCAAATTACGCTTATCCCTCTATTATGTTAAACGAACTACTTGAACATCATATTATTAAATTTGGGAACTTCTTGAATTTCTACCCCAGCTTGTATTCACAAACGAAAATGTAGCATCCCTATTTTACATGCCTATGTTAAATTTTCTAGATATTTCAATCAGAAAAAAAGGAATCTTTTCGTATGATTTGGTTTCCAAAGTCAAATTGGGCACAGGTGACCGCAGTTTTGATTTGCCAACTACTCTAGAGTTAAGTATATTACTGGCAGTTTACTGGACGCGTTATACAGGGGCCCGAGTAGCAAGGAGATCCCAGGAACTATGTGTATGCGATAAGAATATATAAAAGATAACACCAGATGCGGACGCATCAATTCAACCAAAGTACAACAATGTGATCTGTTTACTCTCTTTCGGTAGGAGTAGGATTTGTATAATACCTACAGCAATGATTATGTTGGCAGTGAATGAACTCAGCTATCATATAGCCGTGGAATCTAAGAAGCAAGACAGTTTAATATAAAATATGCCTGAACTTCTATTTATATGTGACAATGTTGTTAAACATACCGCGCATTTAAGGTACACTGACAGAGATTTTCCGGTATATCGTTTCCTGTGCCATTTCATCAAATGCACGTAATTCATAACTCAATTGCATACATCTACAGCACATACAACTGCATTTTTGCTCTTTTCCATATTATCTTTATCTACTTTTAAGTGGGAAAAGATTTTATCTGATGTCATTATAATGAATGAGTCATTACCATGATTTGCACAGCAATCAACATCACAATGAGATCGTCATTTTTGTTTTAATGTCTTAAATCTATATATTGTGTCTATATATTGTATCTAATATTTTTTTTTGTTAGTTGTGGTATAGTCCATTGCTTATTTACAGTAGAGGTCCCATTCTAAAATTCATCTACTGATGTAAATTAAAACAAATCATAATAGTTTTTATTAGATATTGTGACAAATTTGCATCAAGATAGAAATTTAAAAATAAACAATAATTTTATTAAAGTAATTAGTAGCGAGAATCCTTTGCTGTAATAAAACTTTGGACTGTAATCTAAGCTTGCCTCAAACTTCATTGTAGGAATGGTATAAATATGCAACATTAAAAATTTACAAAATATCTTCATGTCACTTTTGTGTTTCATTGTGCAACAATCTGCATATATTAATGAAAACAGATAAGAGAGAAATCAATATTCATAAATAAATCGCAGTACAAGACGACATATAACAATTTAAGAAAAATTTTCATTTATACCATTGATGCAAAGAAATTCTGTTCAGATGTTATAGTGTTATTACGTGTCAGATATTACGCAAATATGAATAATTAACGATTATATTAGATCTTAAAAAGAAAATAATAATTTTATGCGTTCTACATGACAGTGCATTCATACTTTACAGAATGCCCCAATTAAATTTTTTCTCGACTGTTAAGAAAATCAAAGTATTTCATTGCTCGCATACATTTGTTCGCTGATAATTTTTATCTACTTTCACGAGCAACGTCAACAGGCGACCATGACGAATTTGTGCATTATCGAATGTGGATGGACTAATATAGTCACAATTAATTATACAGACAGTATTATGTATTCGAAAATTCTTCGCGTCCCTCCTTTCACAAATACTAATGAGTGTCTAATGTCCTAGCATGATGGCATAATGGCAAAGCTAATCGTATAGTATTTACATTTTATCATAACGATCAATGGCTAGTCAAATGTTCGACAGCAAACTGAACTTGCATTGTTACTCGCAAATAGATTATTTTTGTTTTCAGTTCAAATTTAACAATCATAAAATTGTACAATACGAGAACAAGAGTCTATCATATACAAATGTCTCTATGCCGATAATATTATTTAACCTTACAACAAATGTTTTGGAAGAACATTGCCACCATACTCAAGATTGTATTTTTCCGCATTTCTTTTCACAGACGAATAAATCGCACAAGAACCGATAATGAGAGAAAGAGAGAAAAAAATAGAGACAATAAATGCTTGCTTAATCAAAATATATAATAGGCACCAATTCAAGCAATAGAAGATAGTACATAAGAGCCGCCTTTAATATTATATTCTTTTATGCATTTAATTCATTTCTCTGCATTACAAAAGTTTGTAAAGAATAACGATACAGCGTACTGAAGGATGCGGTACGCATAATTCCATCAAAACGGTGGATAGTTTTGCATAGGTACCACAACCGGAGGAATTGGTGGCAGCGGAAGTGTGTGCATGAATGTGGGGTGATTCGGCTGAACCATAACTAACGTATGTTGTTGATTGGCCATGAAAGAGTTGTATTGAGTGGTACTATATTGTGGATACGACGCGTTAACTGTGTCCGAGATATTTTTGTAACAAAACGTGCCTGGCGTTTGGCAAGGTAGGGGCCCCTGGATAGGACCCCAAGCCAGCTGCTAGCATCGTCGGTTATGCCAATGTGTCATGTAGTCTTGATAGCTTACAGTAATCTTCTCGCTCTGGTATCGCGTCAGCTTCACACTGCGTCTAATATCCGGTGTAACTAAGCCCTTGTAGCCACCCTTATGTAATAGCGAGTCTATGGTTTGTATCTGGTCCCAACCTATTTAAAAAAATATTGATTTAATGGATGAAAGCACACATTTAAGAAACATGACGAACAATGAACTTTCCAACGATCCACAGCGAACATACATATTTACCTTGTTCAGTCGCAACATCAGGTAAGTAAGTAGCAGTTCTCTTGTTGCCTTTTTCATTATGGAATTCTATGCGAATCCCATGGACTCCTATCTCCCAATCTAAGTAGTCCACGCCGTCTTCAAAATGCCGCAATATAGAAACGCTTACATGTAAACGTGGAAGTTCCTCTCGTGTTATAGGATTGAACCGTGAATCCTTGAAAGCACTACGAAACACAATCGGTCATTTAAAAGCGTAATCTAAAATTCTGGCCTGGCCGATTTAGAGAAAACATGTTACCTGGTAGTAGCATATTCCCTAAGTCCTGCATGTAAGTGCATGGCATTGAATGTACCAATACAGCCGCGTAGTCGCATATCCTTTCCGATAGTCCATGTTACAAACAAGGGACTGGAAAGACACGGAGAAGATGCGTTAACGAGATCACAGGCCTCAAACCGAACATTATTTCATTTTTGTGAGAGAGCCTGTGCTATAACTAAGTTCTCAACAATCTTAATTACGCAAGTACAGAAAATTGTTAAATAAGCAGGCTCTTCTTAAATCAATATTTAAAAGGTGTTTATATCATCTCTACAGTAAACAGTTTGCGTAAACATTAAAATGCATTAAACTAATGATCAATAATCATCTTCTAAACAAGAAGAGTAAAATAGAGCAGGAGTGAAACCTATGGGAATCGTGATATCAATCTCTATTGAAGATCTTATTGTAAGGGAGCTGGGAAACGTAAAGAAAAACAAATTCTAAAAACGTTTATATGTCAATAAATTATTCAGAAGCAAAACGCTGGCATCTCGCGGAATAACCTCGGTGGAAAGTCAGCAGCACGATAACTAGACGGAGCAGAAGGCTCCGAAAATATAAGACGCGTCCTTCAGGAGCGGGAGACGCATGCCGAGTACCGACGACACCGACGTTCTCGTCGTCTTTCCTCCCTGCCCCCCCCCCCCCCCGCTCCTCTATTCCGCGACAACGATAGTTGAAGACAAAAGCAGTGGCGATTTCAACAAAGAGACGCACTGGCGTGGGTGGTGGGAGAAAAAGGAGAGCGATGGAGAGAAAAAAAAAAGGTGGCACGATGCAGGAGGCCGAGAGGGAGGCGGGGCAGGGAGGTGGAGCGATGAAGGCGCGCGTGAGAGAGAAAGATACGGCACGCGACGCATAGTCGGGGGACAGGGTGGGACAGGGAGGAAGGGATACGTTGGACGCTGAGCGCCGAGGTGACTATTGTGACTAGCTCAGTTAGCTCGGTACGATGTCTCCAACACTCACAATGCTTCGTTGCTGAAGTTGGGCGGTTTTGGTGGGTCGAGTTGGTGGAGCTGGCAGTAGAGGACGTCGAAGCAGTAGAAGCCCATCTCGGGCTGAACGATCGGCGTATTACGTATACGCGTGCCGTTCGACAGCATCGCTGTGCCGTTGCATGGTACGCTCGCGGAATTGTTGAGCTTCTGCTTTTTCGTACCGCAACAGCCGGCAGCCATGTTACCGTCTCAACCGCCGCCGTCGTCGTCGCCGTTGACCACTGCGACCCGCACTCCGGACACGAACGGTCTACGACCCGTATACGTCTCAACACTCGTCCGACCGTCGCGGCCGCCGCCGTCGTCGTCCTCGTCGCTGCCGCCGTTGTCCTCCTCTTCGTTGCCGTAGCGTGCCGTGTCGCGCGCGCGCCCCGCCAGGTGGCGCGGCGCGCGCTAAAACAGCTGTTTCATCACCCGCCATTTTCGCCGTCCCGTCTTTCCGTCGTCCTTTTCGCGCCCCCACGTCTTCTTCGCGCCTCCAATACGATCGACCGGCGTCGGTGCGACATTCGTTTATTCGCTCATCCGCAATTCCGCGAGTCCCTTCCGCGCGAAGCGGTCACTGACATGCGAGGCGCCTTTGTGTAAAAATTCATTTATCGCGCCTTTTCCTCTCCAGAAAGAAAAACTTAAGTTTTAAAGTTTCGCGAACTTGACGTTTTAAAATCGGAAACCAGGAATATGAAAAAAATTAGATGATTCTCAAATGGGTAACAATTTCGAAAATAATAAGATAAAATAATGTGATGTAATAAATGAAATAAAAAATTTGATTTTTTAAATACAGTATATATTCGCACAAATACGTATAGTTTATTACAAATTCCATAAATCAGAAAAATATTTTCCAGTTATTATTCGAAATTATTATTCGAAATAATTCCAGAAGATACAAAATCTACTATAAACTATAACAGAGCTATTTACTCATATAATAGTATTGCTATATAAAATAATTTATCTATGATCTTATAAACACAATATTATTTTTAAGTTAAGTTAGAGTTCAATTTTTCTATCTTTTTTAAACTTAAACCTGCGATCCAAATAAGAAACATTTACTTCGCCAGAGAACAATAAACAATTGAGAATTCTAATCGACTCGACTGGCTATCATCGTCATGACAATACGACCATTGATTTTGGTCAGATTATTGTCAAGACTTTTCAGACCATGGGTTTTGATCTTTCTAAATTGATGTAATTTTTTATGCTTATATATAAGCATTCTATTTAAATAATTAATAATTATTACGAAAAAAACCCCTGGCTGAGGTAATATTTTTCACAATAATTATTTTAATTATTTGCATGTGCGTTAATATTACAAAGTATTTTATAATCTGACGTACCAATAAAAAAAAATTCCGATTTTTTTTGTATCGATTGTATCCCGATTTTTTTAAGTCGACATCTCGAAATTGGCTGATCAAGAGTTGGTCACCCTATAGTTACGACGGAGATAATCAGGTTTTAAACTTTTAACTGTTTAAAAATATGCACGGAAAACAATCGGTATCTTCCATCGGTTTTAATCCAGCGAATTTAATCTTACGAATTTATAGGAGACCAGCGTTCCGAGCAAGTGAAAGCGACAAGCTCGCGCGAGCGAACGTCTTAATTCGTATTTTTTTTTCTATTTTTCCCCGCATCCATACGCCGCGCGATCACTTACCGCGACAGCTGCGAGGAGACGTCGATCCCATCACGCATCCCCAATCCCCATTCCCCAGTCGCGTCTACGAGGGTGGAAGCGACGGTACCACGCAACTACGCCGCACATGGAGCGTAGCGAGCCGGCGTGAAAGAACGCGAACGAACTACGCCGTTGTTGGAAAACGACGCGCAATGAGACGCGCGATCCCTCTCGGCTTCGCGATTTCTCGCGCGAGACGAGATAAACTCATCGGGGGAGAAAAACGTACACCGATCGTCGAGATCTCATCCGGAACGCGCAATATGTCGACGCCCGTGGCGAACAAGAGACCGCAGCGGTCAAAGGGGATTCACTGTCAATATCCCGGTACGGATAATTGTCACGGCACGTAACTGCAGAGACGACGTGGTCGCCCTGTGCGCGCCTCGTCTACATATGTGGAAAACGCGTTGAGTTGTGTGAGATTCGATGCCGCGGCTGATACGCGCGTCTGCGACGCGACGCGGCTCCGTGCTCCGATCAGTCTGAAGTAGTTCGACTACTCCGACTGTGCGTCGCGACGCCGGTCGCGTCGCACTCGCGCGCGCGATACTATGGCGCCATCTCACAGACGTTCCATTGCATAATAAAAAAAATATATATATATATAAATGCAAGAGAGAGAGAGAGAGAGAGAGAGAGAGAGACTTTGCAACATATAAATAGAATGTAATATAAAGCCCACTTTTAGACATCTTTTAGATTTTAGACGATTCTATCCTGAAATCGAAACCTTATCGCGTCATCAAAGCACCATTTGCGTGCAACTTATTTCGTATATATAGTTATATTTCGAAAACCTACCGTTTAGAATAAAAAATCGCTTTATTACTTTTAAGTAATAAAAGTCTTTGCGATTTTTTTAGTTTTTCGTGACTGTTTTGTAGCAGACTTTCTTGTTATAATATTTTGATTTGCGAATTTCGGGGACACTCTGTGTATACATATACATATATGTATACAGTACAATCTCGCTAATCCGGCACTATTAAAAACCAGGTTGTACCGGACTAATAGATTGTAAATTCAGAAGTTTCAAAATACCCAAATATTTTATTTACCTCTTATATTCCTTACATTTCAATAGTCCGGCAAATCCATTAATCCAGCACAACCTGGTTTTTAATAGTGCCTGATTTAGCGAGATTGTACGTATATGTATATGAAACGAATGTAAGATATTTTACATATATGTATAAGTCTACATTTTTTAACTACGCGTTTTTACATCTTTTGCATTTGCGTTTCTTTGTTTTTAATATATAACTATTTTATATCACACGTGTGATATAAAATAGTTATATATTAAAGAAAAAATTTTCGCACAGAAAAGAGTAAGGAATAATGCGGAAAGAATTGATTACAATGATCCTTATGACAATATAAAAGTTTATTTTATTTTATCTTTTCATTGCAAAATAAAAATTGTTTGTAGTACCTTGATGTAATTTTTGCATGAATTCTACTGGTTTTTTAATCTGAGAAAAAGGTGAGAGAGAGAGGAGAGAGAGTTATGTTCGCTGTGTTCAACTTATGAATAAATAAAGAATAACCCGTGGGTCTTACTGCATTATTAATTTACAAATGCAATCAAAGTGAGCACACATTCGCTTGATATCGTATTAATATTACACTAGTATCAGAGATACGATAAAAAGTACGATAATAAATATTAATCTGACAAGTATGCTTTGCTTTAGAAATTATTAATACTTTTCGTCGTGCAATCTCACGTTACATCGTATTAATTATCGAGAGAAAGATTAAAAGTACGGTAATAAACTCTACGTGTATAAAGTGCTTACTCTACACAATTACAAAATGCGTATATCAAGTAGATTTTTGTGGCAGTTTCACAAAATACAGAATAATTTCATTCAGCAGATTCGTACGATGATTAATGATTATCCATCTGAAATATGTTCAATACGGCTATATATATTTAATTGCATTGTGATCAATGACTTACTTTTAAGTAAGTGCGTTTTTATTATATTTTCGTAAACTCTTCAGTAAATTCACGAATATACAATGTACTTGTACGTCGCAAAATATATGTACACAACGCTAGATAGAATTATTTTCGTTCTCACCGGTGAAAATGCATCATTCACACGTGTAAACCGTAATAATGTCCATTACGCAAACGGAGTTCCATAGACCGAACGAGCGCATATGTGAATCGACAAGTATGTGGCAGTTCGTTGGACGTTTATTATGCCGAGATTCACAAAAGGCAAAATTTTAGGAACTCGCTAATTATTATCGATGCAAAACGTTTTACGTAAATAACGCGTACTAATACGGATAACATGGAGAATAACACATACTACAACAAATATGAGATACAATAACAATTTTCATTTATTTCTAACGAGTACTCCTATCAGTATAAAAAAGATATAACAGGGCGAATAAATTGGCAGTGTTTAAAGCCAGCTACTAATACTAAGCTAATAGCTGGCAATTCAAGGGAAGTAAGAATTAACGCTGAAAAATATACCATTAATTTAATTTATATCGTAATATTGCAAGATGCGATTAAAATTTGTGAAATATGTATCAATAGATGCACGGCGTAAGATATCGCAAATGGTGCAACTATCACGAAATTATGAGATATCTTATCAATCGAATAACACAAACTCACAATGAGATCATTTATACTTTTTTACTTTTACGTCTAGCTTACGTAACTAATATTTATATTTCTACTGTGTTATGATTCTTTTTTATACTTTAATAACTAAATCACAATTAACCACAGAAAATTTATGTTTCTTTGTCAAACTTGCTGTCTTTTTGATGCGATTGAATGCATAACTGATGTATTATATTTTAACGATCCTTTTTTGTAATACAAACTGATGCTCTATCTCTATAATGTAGCTAAAACATATTCTATAACCAATAAAAAAACGTTAATAAAAAGAAATTTATCAAAAACATCAAATTTTTCCAATTTTTACTTAATGTATAAGAATGTTATAGATATATCATATACATTATACAAAAAATGGAATGATTCCGACATCGTTTTGTACATTATATCGTGTGAAAGTAGGCAGTGAATTTTATATGTAATCACTGTCTTATAAAAGTATTCATTGTTATTCTTATATTATCGATGCAAATACAAACAGATTCTTCACAATATAATGGCAGAGCTAATTGTTATAACGAAAAGAGATTTAAATGCATTTATGAAAAAAGTAGAATTAATGAATAATATAGCTATTGAATAATTGAGTAATAAATAATATTATTTATCAATCTGAAATCAAATTCAAATCGGGGAAATTGTTTTAATGCAATATTAAAGTATTTAAAAAATATATATCAATTCAAATATATCTTTTTATTAAGTTTTAAACCTTTTTAAAGTTATTACTTGTGATTTTTAATACAATACGCAACAATTAGGCGATGCCATCATATACGAAAGATCTATTATTATTCTCAAGACGGAGCACGCGGTACCATAAACGGGAGGCCGTGCACGCTAAGACACAGAAACACGCACCACTTTAAACAGTGGAAAATTGCGAGAAATAACCGCCTCCAACGTCATTTTCGCTTACGTACCCCGCGCTCCGCAGTATCCTGCGTTAAGAAGCGATGCGGTGGTCGAGGATAAACCGGTGCAGGCGGATAGGACGGACCTGCGTTATTCCACCAAAGGGGTGGATTGTTACGTATCGGTATCATAACTGGGGTAATTGGAGGTAAGGGTAATGGATGAATGAACGTCGAACGATTCGGTTGCGTGACAATCTGCAAGCACTGTTGTCCAGACACGAAAGAATTGTATCGCGTAATATCGTTTTGCAAATGAGACGAATTGACCGTGTGCGCATAACGAGCCTCAGCGGATCGTTGGGGCAGGGGTCCCTGGCTGGGACCCCAGGCGATCTGCTAGCATCTTCGATTGTGACAATGCGTCATGTAATCCTGATAGCTCACGGTGACCTCCTCGCTTTGATAGCGAGTCAGTTTCAGGCTACGACGGATATCGGGTGTGACTAAGCCTTTGAAGCCACCCTTATGTAGCAGAGAATCTATCGTTTGTATCTGGTCCCATCCTGAACATCAGATTACAGATTATTCCTCATAAAGGCGCCCCCGGGGGGGGGGGGGGAGGAAGGTTCCATTGCTTGTCCTATTCTACACCACGGATACGCACCTTGCTCCATAGCTACGCTGGGCAAGTAAGTAGCCGTCCGTTTGTTACCCTTCTCATTGTGGAATTCTATGCGAATTCCGTGCACACCCACTTCCCAATCTAAATAGTCAACTCCGTCTTCAAAATGCCGCAAAATTGACACGCTTACATGCAAGCGCGGCAGCTCGTCTCGAGTTATAGGATTAAACCGAGAGTCTTTGAACGCGCTTTAAAACATATAGAAACTTGTATCAAAAACGCATGCGAGACCATTATGCTAAATATCACAATTACGTAAGTAATGTAATGTAAATATGACATATACATACATTATGGCATTTTTATGTATATACATATAAAATTTATAAATATATATTATAAATATACATTTATATAATTTTACACATATACATAATATATATACATCTATAAATATCTATCTTATATATTTATGATTTATATGTACATATTATTCTATCTTCTAATGTGAGAAACCTGCATGGTCTCACCTAGTTGTAGCGTACTCGCGTAGCCCAGCATGTAAGTGCATCGCATTAAAAGTACCAATACAACCTCGTAATCTCATATCTTTTCCTATTGTCCATGTCACAAATAAAGGGCTGAAAAGACGTATCTATATATTAAAAAATCTCATGTTCAGACACATTTTTTCTTATTTTCATCAGACAACGAACTATCGGGGATGGAAAAGAAAAAAACAAAATAAACCGGGGTGCTTAACTTCTTTTGTATTTAGCAAGACTTTAGATTTGCGGCGGTATAATCAATATACAAAATAAATAAATATTTTTTAATAAAATATAATAAAAATAAATATAACATAAAAATAATGACAAAAAATAATTTTTGGATTTATTATCTCGCAATAAATTTTCCCGAGGCTAAAATAACGGCACGATACGAGGGTATTTGTGAGAAAGGCATCGCGATTCCCATTAACAATGTTTCTGCAGATATGCATCGTAGCAACAAACGATAGCGTCCTCGGTGGCCTACATAGTTGGCATAGCGCTATGAGAGAAATCGAAGCACGCCGTAATAATGCGTGCACCGCGCGCCGACAGATAATCCACACACGCGAGGATCAAACAATGCACCAATGCATCCTGGATCGATTTCGCAGCTGGACTTCTAGATCAGTCAAATCGAGATCAGAGATGATCGGCTCAGCAGAATTCAAAATTCATAACGCGCGAACTAAATATAAAATAAGAATCGAATAATATTATAATTGGTAGAATATCATATTTTTTTCCGTATATCTCTGCAATGTCGAAATTCGATCTCCGTAATAATCGTCACGGTCTTTAAGACTTGACGTGACACGGACGACCTGTCATCGGAGACGAGCGAAGAGACAACAGCTGACGCGACGCGCGAGCGAGACGGACAGATGGACGGACGGACGCAAAGGAAAGAGACAGAAAGAGGCAAACAGAGAAAAGTAGAGGAACACCGCGAGGATTACTCACAACGCTTCGTTGCTGAAGTTGGGCGCTTTCGGCGGGTCCAGCTGGTGCAGCTGGCAGTAGAGTACGTCGAAGCAGTAGAAGCCCATCTCCGGTTGGGCGATCGTCACGGGCTTCCTCGATTGAGGAGTGCCGTGCCGTATGGCGGTGCCGTCACACGGCGACAGGCTCGGCGGCGCCGCGGCGCCGCCACCACTGCCGCCGCACAGCCTCTGCTTCTTCGAGCCGCAGCAGCCAGCAGCCATGTTCCTCTTGGACAGGTCACCAGCGGACACCGCCGTTCTAGCCCTCCTTCTGGCACCTCGTCTACGTGCTTCCTCGCCGCGGCGTATCCAACGTCGACGTCGTCGCCGACGCGTGCCGGATCGCGCCCGCGCTCCGCTAGATGTCGAGCCGACGGTGGTGTGAACAGCTGTTTCATTACCCGCCATTTGTAGTACGGCGCCCGCGTCATCGCGCCATTGATAATTATTAGCAGTTATCCCCGCAGCGCCGCCGCGCCGCCGTCGGCCGTCGTCGTCGCCGTCGCCGCTCGCCGCTGTTGTCGCGCCGCGTGAAGTTGCCCGCGGATCATGCGCGAGCGAGATCAGTGGGCGGTGGCGTCCTCTGCGCCATTTCAAATTTCTCATCGGACTCATCGGAGATGTTCTATGATTTGTTTGAAACTTTGTGACTAGATATCACAGATGCGCGCTATTTAGCTTTAATATTATACAGTTATTATTACACTATTAGGGCCAGTTTTATCAACGTCGATTAACTGTGCCTTCGATTAAACTCACTCTTTCTAACTGTCTCTTTTATGTCCATTTCTATACCAATACGGATTAACTTTAATCTCCAATTTAACTTACTTTCTATCTTTTTATGATACTTTAAACTAGAAGAGGATAAAAAGTAAATTAAATCGAGATTAAAGTTATTTCGTATATAGTAGAAATAGACATTAGACGTCGATTAACTGTAATCTTCTATTAAACTCACTCTTCATCTCTTTCTAACTGTCTCCCTTATGTCCATTTCTACCAATATAGATTAACTTTAATCACGGTTTAACTTACTTTTTATCTTTTTCTAATTCTTAAAATTAGAGAAAGATAAAAGGTAAGTTAAGCCAAAATCAAAGTTAATCTGCATTGGTAGAAATGGATATTAGAAAGAGACGAAGAGTGAGTTTAATCGAAGGTTACAGTTAATCGACGTTGGTGCATTAGTCCGGCAGTGCAGCAATAGAAAAAAGACCTATACATATAAATTAAAAATTTAAATTTAAAATTTAAAATCTTTAAATATCCTGCTTTGATATATGTGACCTGTTTTTATCTGATTACATCCGATAGAAACAGATCAACCTATAGAGGCCCACCACCACCCCCGCCGATTCCGATCGGCGGTCCTCTTTTATTTACAAAACGATTTTTTTACATTTTTATCATTTATTTTATTTCTCTTACAATTTACTTTACAATATACATATACAACATTATAAAATTAAAAATATAATAGATATACAATAATTTTATATACAATATTTCTTTTTGACATGTAATTACATATGCAATATTCGGTAATGCGTATAATAACACGAAATTCTCACAATGTAAAACATGGGATTATTATATGTATTTTTTTTCTTATTAATTAATGAATAAAAATTGTAAAGTTTATTTTACTTTATTTAATTTACATGAACAACTATAATCAAAAATATCGTTATAATAAATTTATTACTAATGTTTCCTCATCAAGAAGACTGTTAATTATTGGCATACTATACTATATTTGACGAGATTCAAAGAAAATGACCATGCAAAAAAAAGAGAAAATTTCAGTCTAAGCCAATGATCAAACTACACGACGAAAAAATACACATGAAAAATACACGACGAATGAAACGATTTCGAGTCAATTCTGATATATGTAATTTTTATAATATCTGTTACTTACAACGCGCGCGCGAGTCCTTTATAATTATTATTTCTCTACGCGATAATAAATGTCATTTGACAAACATTAAACATTTCACAAATCGCGCATTCGCTAGCATCCACCTGACGGGAGGGACAGCGATAAAGCCTTATCACCAGGCAGCGATCATATCTACGAACGTGAAAATAGCACGGTATTTGCATTAACTTTCAACGATTTAACATATTCAACGCCGAACATAATTTTAGGCATTCTATACGTAAATGATCATTGTCTTATGTCCATTTCTACCAATTAACTTTAATCTCGGTTTAACTTACTTTTTATCCTTTTCTAATTTTAGAAATTAGAAAAAGATCAAAAGTAAATTAAACCGAGATTAAAATTAATCCGCATTGGTAGAAATGAACATTAGGCCCAGTTTCACCAACGTCGATTAACTGTAACCTTCGATTAAACTCACTTTTCGTTTCTTTTTAACTGTTCTTCTAATGTACATTTCTAACAATGTAGATTAACTTTAATCTCTGTTTAACTTACTTGTTATCCTCTAATTCTTAAAACTAGAAAAAGATAAAAAATCAACTAAACCGAGATTAAAGTTAATCTGCATTAGTAGAAATGGATATTACAAAGAGACGAAAAGTGAGTTTAATCGAAGGTTACAGTTAATCGACGTTGGTGAAACTGGGCCTTAGGATCGAATCTTCTTTTATTTTTATTTAGTAAATTATCTATTACTTGCCACAATAGTGATAATTTTTAATACAAAATTTTGAGTGAAAGATCTCCAGTATTTATTAACAATCTTTTAGTAAATAAAAATTACTAATGTTTTAAAGTGAATGTTTACGAAACGCGTCATGATTTCCGTCTTATTATACGCATCCGATTACATAATTAACATTACATTATTTTCATATTTTTGATATGCAATTATAAATTAATTTGATATATAGAGGAAAGTCCCCTATTATGAGATAGGTTCCTAATATGAGATAACAGGGTTTCTTTTAAACTAATAGGCCCAGATAGGACCTAATAGTTTAAAAGAAACCCTGTTATCTCATATTAGAAATCTATCTCATAAAATAGGGGACTTTCCTCTATATATATATACAATTACATAATATTTACAGTAAACTATACGATGTAATATAATGTCTGTAAAAATTGGTTTAGTATTACTTAATACACTTTTTAAAAGTTGTTATTATTAATAATTTCATGATTAATTTATATAATTATATTTATTATTATTATATTATTATTATATTATTATTTTTATTTTGTTTACAATCCTTTCAACTATTAAATTATATCCCCTTGTCCCTGCCTACCTGAATCTCTACCTAAGTACCTACCTACCCGTATTCCGATCTATAATCTTACTTATCCATTTTCCTACCTACCCTAACAATTTGCCTACCCTACCCTACCTATAACAACTTATAACAACCTAATACAACAAATCTTTAATTATTTAAGATCGCGACACGATTTATAAGGAGCCTGATTCGCTGATTATTCCAGCAATTTGAAACGGGATACTTCTCAAGTGACACGATTACTTGAGATGTGGAAAATGTGGGAATTGGGGGCTTTAACACGTGCGCGATTGAAATTTAATTAGGGTCTTTCCGATCTCGCATATTCGCGAGAAAATACAGAAAACTAGCCCTATTTTAGGCTAATAAACAGATAGATATATCAAACCACTTTGCACGTTACCTTATGTATTCTACCATTGTGGTCAATGTTGACCACTTACCTTATTGTATTCAGTCTTCTTTCTTCGGGCCAGATTGAACCTTTTGTCATTTCTGACCATCTGATTGTATTTCCACCAGATGCCAATAGAAAGAAGAAAAACTCTTTCCCATTGTCGGATTATTATCATTGCCGACAAATAGGATTACGTTCGATTCGAATTATATGTAAACATCGGTCGTATAAAAAAATACACGAGAAGTTAATTAATTTAAAATAAAATATTGATTTATAAAAATTGACTACACAACAATGGTCAAAAAGAATTTCACTAATTCCGTTACTTGCTTGAGAATATTGATTGACCGTCTTTGTGACTCGTTCATTTAATTTGGAATTGTAATCAAGTAAGTATAGACAAAATTTTACTTCGCGCGTTATATGAATATTGATCTCAATTATATCCTACAAAAAATTGAATTCGTAATGTGGACAAAATAAAAAAATTAATAACGGAAAATTTCTCGATACAAAACCCGACCGCGAAAACCGACCGCAAAAATACGAAGATGCGTGATTGTGCATGTTGTTCATGCGATTCGCATCTTGAAAGTGTATCAGGTAAGATATACAGAATAAATAACGTGAGATCCGGAAAAAACTTCCCACACGATTGGTATTATAATTATAATACCAATATAATTGGATATTGTAATAATCAATAACCGCGTTGTTATATATAATTGAACAATATATGCAAATCTTTATAAACTTTATAAACTTACATATCGATATCTCGTTATATTTTTAATTTTCCAAAATTATTTTTAATATAATATATTGGTTATATATATTATTGCAAAATTAAATATTTGGACTATAATTGTACTATCTACTCTAAAATAATTTAAAGAGCTTTAGCGTTTTTCGACAGAATATTTAGGATCTCACGTCATATTACTTGACTTTATCTAGTATAAAGCCAATTTCTCAATCAAAAATAGATGGATAGGTTACAAAAAATTAGAGTAAAATTTATACTTTGTTAAAATAAATTCTTAGTAATTAATAAACATTATCACGTTTTTTATAAAATAAATTGTAATAAGACCAAAATATTTCTTATCCTTTTTATTCATAGATTCATAGAAAATTTTATTCATAGACATAGATATAATAGTAAAAGTTTACTACATATTCAACATAATTACAAAGTTTACTATTACTTCTGGTTTTTCTCTGTGTTTCTAAAATATATATTATACTAAGCAGAATTGATCTACATAATAAAATTTCGAAAATTTAATCTATTATATATACCTTATACTAATTCAAAATCGCGAAATAAAATTCTGATGCATTTCGATACAATATTTTGTCATATATTTATTTAAGATTTAAAATTTTATTCAAAAATTATTTGTATGAAACGCGGCAGTTCATCAACATAATTTGATTTAACGATGATGAGCTCTTTGCGAGCTCCGTGGACGCGAAGTGTGCGAGTATTTCCTCAAGCACAATACATCGATAAACAACACCAAGATTAAATATTTACCCTAATCAGTTTTTAACCCATCCATTTTAAGGCAACGGATCTACGAGATGTAATATTTTTTATACTATAATTTATTATCATACTTTGATATATGTACCGAGACATTTGCTCTATATTTGATTAATCATAGATACGTTGCCTCAAAAAAAAAATTTCTGACTCACCAATCCGATGCGCAACAGGCGGAGTTATACAGCCACGTAGCTACGATGATACTGGAACATACAAACATAAGATTCAAATTAAAGAAGCGTTCAAAATAATCAACATTTTAAAAGATAATTCTTATTCACCTCTAATTCGTCTTTCAATGAGATATTTAGTAATACAAATACAATTATCTATTTTCCGAAAAAGATCTTTACAAAAATAAACTTTTATAAAAATTTTTGGATAATTTATCTTTCTTTAATTATTTTCTATCTTATCGAGATAAAATGATTCGAATAAATAAAAAAAGGATTATTCTGCAGATAAGAGATGATACTCACCCCAAGGTTGCTCCGCCGGGGCCCGATGTCTCTCTCAGACCTCCTCCTCCTCTCAAGACGTCAGGCCTCCTCCTCTCACCGCACAGGACACTCGCGAGAAACACTCGCGGATAATAAACTATACAATCCGCGCGCGGACTAATTTCGATAAAAGTCTTTCTCGCGCGATACTGTACGGCACTCCCGTTTAAAAAAGTCCTTTAGGCCCAGTTTCACAAGTGTCGGTTAACTTTTAATCTTAGATTAACTCACTCTTCGTCTCCTTCTAACGTCCCCCTTAGAAAGAGACGAAGAGTGAGTTAATCTAAGATTAAAAGTTAACCGACACTTGTGAAACTGGGCCTTAGTCCGATTACTTGAACGGCACTCCCGAAGCAAACGCGACGAACCGGCTGCGGTTCGTTTATTCAATTAAATCGGCGGACGGAGGGTACGTTAGCTTCCCCGTCTTTGGATTTTTATCCAAGCAGAACGAGAGTTTTGCTTGGGTAAAATCCTCGTACTGGGTACTGGGCCTTCCCACCTCGCCAAGGTCGTACCCATGGGAAGGAAGTACTATATGTAATATATTAGCACCGATTCATTCCGCGTTCATCACCGCGTTACATTTGGCGACGAAATGTTTCAAGATGTCGGCAACTTAGCGCGATACTAGGCGAGTTAAGCGGACGCGGGTAGTAAAGACACGCAGTTAATAAATTATACGCTGTTGAAATTAAATATCGCACGCGTAGTACGTATCAAACTCGAAAATCTCGCGGAAGTAAAACTGCATTGTTAATTTGCATGACGAATAATCACGACTGCCGGCCGCTAACTTACGTACGCGACGCGAAATATATACGGAGATTATGAAGCATTCACGAACGATGTATCACGACGTTCCGTTACTCGAATTACTCGATACGACAATATATCAGCCCTCTTTTTCCCTACGGAGGGAATCGGAGGTAAATCACACGACAATTCCGGCACCGCGTTCAAAGCACGAAGCACGAAGCACGACACGAGATAAACGAGTGCTATTTATATTCGAGAGTCCAAACACGGCGGGACGAGCAACACGATTATCGCCCGCGAATATCACAAACGAAACTGCAAAAATCACAATTGTCTATTATATGCGTACCTTCGCCTCGACGTCTCTCCGCCTCGAGCGAGCGATTCGCGCGACACATTCATTCCGGAAAACCACTTGAAACACTTGCGAATTGTTGAACACGTACGGCACGCACTCGTAGTCGATTATTCCCGCGGCCCGCTGAACGAGGAGCAGGAGTGCCAATCGTAGAAATAAACGCGTTCCGAATAACACAGAGCACGGAGCACGACGACGGGACGGGCGCGCGGGACGGGAGCACGAACACTTCTCACCTGTGCAAAATCCATCGGGAGAATGATAACCGAGTGACTTCCGCAGGTAACAGTCCTCCGAGCGTTGACGGAAACGAGTGGCGAGGCTCGCTCACCGGCAAATACAATCGGCCGCGCAGCGACTTTGAACGTACATACATACGCTGTTTCCAAGTTCAACGGTCGCGCCCAGTATGGCGTCTGGTATGCCGCTGCCTGCGCCGCGCCGCTGCGTCGCGCCGAGTCGGCGGCTCGGAGCGGCGGAACGTGATTGGCCGGATCCGGGGGCTCGACTCGCGAGCCAATCGCGTTCGACGGCTCGCCTGACTGTGCGGCGGCAGCGACGCGCGCAAGCGGCGCAAGTGATACGTGACACGTTCAACGGTCGGTGCGAGGTGCGAGACGTCGTTGTCGCTCGCGCAATTCTTCTTTCTCGTGAACGAAAAGACATCTGGTTACGGAGTGTTGCAAAGTGAACGTGCGCCGAATATTCCGTTCCTTCTTGTGTCGAGTGCAACGAGCGGGATGCCGTCGTTGGACGGAGTAAACGACGAACGCCGTGCTGGGCGCCGTACATATCAACCTCTCCCGGCTGTGATTTGGCGAGTCTCCTGCAGTGCTCCGTGATCGGTGAGTGAGTTTTGCATGAGATATAAATGTTTCGAAGCGCGATACATGTGAATCTTAATAGAACCGTTGTCCCGCGTGTCGCAGTGAAACGATAACCTCGAAATTCGCGTCTCCTGCCTTCGTTTCGATTTCTACTCCGAATAAGTGAATCGCACGGAAAGACGCTTTAATGAATATAGCTTGAGTCACTCGTTAAACGCGGGAATTGATAATTATTTGAGTGATTGAAAAGAACGATCGCGCGCGTTTGGCATTCTCAATTTGTCGCGATCGCGAATGATCGCGAACGAGGGATCGAGGGAACGAGCTTGCTTCGAAATGCGTATGAACATCGAGAGTGCGAGCAAGCTCAAGTGTGCGAATTCAGTTTCGTTTTTCGTTAAAGAACTAGGTACGTGTAATTTGCTCGTTCACGTAATTTGTCACGTAAATGTTTCAAATTTATTTGACAAGTGTGCTTCTTATTTATTTCTCGTAACCTCTACTTTGCAGAAAATTTACGTTGAACTGTATCGTTGTTTTTTTTTTTAATTTAATTTTTTCGCGATTTTTCTCGCAGCGCAGTAATCGCGCATAAGTAGGTACTATAAAAGACGTTGAACTGTCGCCGCCAAGATACTTAAAAATTGTAAAACATTCTCTGTTGCTTGTTCCTCAAATATTACTCGTTTTGCTTACAAAAACGAGCTTATTTCATGCTTCGTATTTCGTGCTTCTATCTTGTAGATTTATTGTTGTCAATTCGATCGCGGCGCTTTAAAATGGAATCTCATTTGAAAGAGAAGAATAATAAATATCAATATCCGATGAGACAAATTATATTTTAATGATTGAACGATGGTTGTTGATTGATAGTATCATCTGTTTAACTTTCTTATATTTTTAATTAAAATATGTGAGATAATATATTTTTATTATATATAAAACACCCTGTAGAACTCACTTTAGCTTTCGATGATCCATAATCGATCGTGTTAGAATTCAGAATAAAATTCTACTTTTAATTTTATGTGTCGTGAAAAATTACATTTGAAGAATCACAATATATGCGGGTAAAATTTATAGAATATATATTAAATGCACACGTACACGACGTATAAAGTTAGAAATGGAATTCTATCTTGAAATGTAACGCGATTTATAGATTGTCTAAAGTGGGCATAAAAGAACATCTACGACTCGATCTACGAGTATCATTATCCAGTTTCAATTATTATTCAATTATATCAATTATTCATCTCGCATCCACTACACAAAAGTGTTACACACAATATCGAGTTATCTCTATTTTGCTTCTGGCAAGAGCTTCACAAATTCATTTTATTTGAACACATAAACGTATTCCGTATGAATTAATTTATACAATATAATAATAATAATATTGTTATTAATCATAATAATGATATTATTAGATACTATTAACTGTATTTTAATAGATATTCCGGAATAAAATCTTTTCACACAAGTGCAGTTTGTTGTATATATTTATGTTACAAATATACATAAATGGATTATATGGCATGAATAGCGTACAAAAACAGCAATAACACGACATGTTTGGAGCAAGAAATCTAATCACTTATATTTATCAACGTTTACAAATTGCGCTAAAGCATACATACCGTATCTATTTAAAGTATACAAACAGAGATAGAGAAAATAAATAAACACGCTAACATTAATCAGATATTGCCAGTTAATTTTCAGATGGAGCAGTCGCAATACGAGTCCATCTTTTTTCCCTGTTTATTTATTTTTCTATTTCTCTAATATAGAGTGTAAACCAGTGTAAACTGATTAACTACATTTAATCGCATGAGATTTGGTCTCTCGCTTACCTTCGTTACAGATACGTGATACCAAATCTCAGGCCGCTGTTTGCCCGACACCCTGTAGAACGGCGTGCGGCTGCGCAGACCGCGGCGCCGGAGCCGCGCCGCGAAAATTGCGAAAGCGAGTCGCAGCTCTCGCGGCCGCGTAATGACGTCGCCGGCAGCAAGGGCACCTGGATTCCTAGTTCCTTACCTGGCACCTGCTGCCTACGATGCACCGCCGATGGAGGCCCGCAGGCGTGACAGCGACATATCAACCTGGCAACGTGCGTGCGCTCGCGGCCGCTGCGCGCTAACCTGTCACGCATACGAGTATTTTGACGCGGTACCTCGGCGTACCCGTGCGTGTTCTCGTTGCCGGGACGAGCGGTACGGAAGTGAACGGCCGCGGGAATTCGGAAGCGCGACCGCGAGTGGAGAAGTGACGGTACGTGGCATCGGGACGATTCACCGGCGCGAATTCGAACGATCGGCCGTGCCCGATCCGATCCGCGTGCAATGAGTCCGGTACGGCGGCTCGCGTCCTGCTCCTGCAACGTGCCGGCCAGGAGTTTCAAAGCGTAACGCGCCAAGGAGAGCCCCGGAGTGTTGGCGGACGTGGCGAGTGTGATTTTCGCACGAGAGAGACGACAGACGAGACGGCAAAAGGCAGCTCCATCGGGATTCATCGGGTAAGTCCACCATTCACGTACCACTCGTACCAGTGTATTTCTTAACGTTTATTTTTATAACGCGTTTGCGGTTGATGCATCCGCGTGTATCTCGTGTGAGGGCACGTTACATAAAGCGCGGTGGCGCGCGATTAAATGTGAGTCACGTTTGCGCAACCTGACGCTGCATCGCCGGCGTGAAGTCACGTCCCTCGATTCTCCAATCTGGCCGAAATTTCGATGATTCCGTAAACAGGAATCGCATATATCTCATACTTTCCAATATGCAATGCAAACACGGAACTGATCGAACCGTTCCTTCTTTTTTTCCCTTCGAGAAAATGTGCGCTTCCGCGACACGGGAGACAATGGCTGTACAGTAGAAAATGGTACAGTAGAAAAAGCTGCTTTACAACTGTTGTAAAATTCGTGAATTTGATTGGTGTATACTTTTAGCTTCGACCAAAATTAAAAGCATATACCAAGCAGATTTATAAATTTTACAACAGTTGCAAAGCATTTTTTTCTGCTGAGCGCAACCATAAGTAATAATTGGCTCAAAAATGACATTTTCTTATAATAAATAATAAAGAAGCAGGAAGTCTAAAAAAGCAGCTTTGCCTATGTGTTTACTGGCATATCACTTTTTCTCTAAGCGAAAATCAGTGATGGACATTTCATTTTCTCTTTGAAAAATTGAACGTTTGACAAACGTGAAAGATAATAGCAAAAATTTGCTATTATTTAATAAAATAACGTTTTGTTATTAAAATGACTCGAAAGCAAAAATTGTAGAAATGCAATTTTCCACTGGTTTGCCAGAATACCACTTTTTCTCTAATTGTAAGCAAAAGTCAGTGACGGACACTCTATTTTCCTTTTGAAAAAATAAACGTTTATGATGGACGCGGAAAATACCCAGTAGAACAGAAATTCACAATGAAATGAAAATGACGTAAAAATGATGGCATGATAACCTAAAAATCGTCATTTTGCTGTCATTTTGACATCATTGTGACTTGTTGTTTTACCTGGGAATGACAACAATTTGCTATTATTACAAAAAAAATGACACTTTCTTGTTCAAATGACAATCGGAAGCAAGGATCATTAAAAAATCAGCTTTCCATTTGTTGGCCGTAGTATTACGCTTTCTCTCTAGCGAATATCGGTGATTGACAAGCTGCGCACACATAGACAAATGCTCGGTCTTATCCCCGTTTACGAGCTGGTCTTTAGGTGAGAGTAATTAGTTTCGCAACTTCGAAAACTGTTCGACCGCTTGCGCTGCTTCCATCGATTCCCAGGAATTAATTAAGGTACATCTCGTATTTGATCGCGATAACGGATATCATTGGCTGCGCCTCGTCACACGTTCCGATTCACGTGCTGCAATTATAGTGATGTTCGCGAGTACAATCACATCGTTTACGATTCAGTAAGACCCCTTACGAAAAGTACGGTGTATAATAAATATTAATAGATCGCAATTATTTGCACGGAAACGAATTCGCGAGTTCGACATGATTGAAATTTTTTTATTTTCTTAACACAGCTCGTCGTTTAGATTCATCACGCATTAATTGCTTTTAGAAATTCCGCGGCTGTTATTACGCTGAGATTACGGTTTCGTCGCGTTGGACTCGTGGATCAAGTGATTTCACCTCGACGGTCGCGCTTTTTGGACTTTATCGCGGAAAATATCGCAGCGATTCAACAAGATCGCGACTCTCCCCTCCCCCCCTTTCACCTGACATAGAATACAATCCTGCCGAAACACACAAAATGCATTTGCTGGTTTTAACGCAGTTACTGTTGATAATGCACTCGCTCGCATACCGCAGACTCGATTTCGCCATTAGTATTTCGCGAAGCGAGTAAAAGGTGTTCCATGCTAGGATTTCGGTATGCGATCGTTGCAAACGAGACGACAAACGTATACAGATATATAGAACGAGTCGTTAATTTGCAAGACGCTGAAGAACGTGAAATAAGAATTGCACCACAAAATCCCTAACCGATCGCGTTTGCACCCATCGCGCGAGCCGAAGGATAGTTTATTGGGTCGGGGAACCGCGGGGCTTCGAGGCGCAGGTGATGTAATCGTCACGCAGGTGGATCTCGGCGCGTAAGAAAACGTACGCGTACTTACGCACCGCTTAAATTACACGGCCGGAGGGAAGCTGGGATATGGCTTGATTGCTCGCGGTCATGCGCGCACGCCACGTCGTAAAATGCAAACAATGCTCCTCCTTCGTCATTCCTCGTAACAATCGCGTCTGTTATCGCCTTTCTCCTCCCACTTTGTCCGATTCCTTTGATTTCCGGTCTTCACTGGGAACATGCACATTCTTGTATTTGCGTTTTTACTGAGAATCCACCATGTTACTTTCCATTTCGTTTATTGTCTAGCCCTATATGTCGGTCGTTAAAGTTGAAAGCAAATCGCGATGTCTTTGTACAACTTGAAATATTGTATTTCACGCGCAAATCTCAAAACTTTGTCCTTGATCTTCGATAACACAACGAAGGATAATGGTAGCCATTGGAATGCTTGCAGTAGGAATGGATTGAATGTTTTATTTGCAAAATGCAGCCAAAGGGGAGGTTTATAAGGAATGTATGGTGGATTGCTGATTCACGGTAAGTCCTTTCTCAAGATGTATTTTACATAAAAGTATTGTATGAAAAATTCATTATATATCTATATATTTTTTTATTATATATATAGAAAAAAAATACGAAAACGAAGAGGTAAGAAATTATTCGATTTAACCGTGTTAATTAGGAAGATTTGTATTAATAGCAATTGCTGGTAGTATTTACAGTCGAGAATAAACTAAAATAATTAGAAAATAGTACAAAATAAAAATTGGTTTGTTTTATAGAAAAATTAAAATTTATAAATTTAAGAGTATATTAATACGAGCCGGTGAGCGAATAGATATCCCTATGATACAATATTTCATGTAAATTGTATATTTTAATCATATTCGGTATTTTAATAACAGACAGTATTAATTATGATTTGTGTTTAAGTTTTCATTAGTTAAATATTGGCTGTTAACAGTTAACTAAAATAATTATCAAATTAGATAGAATATTAATTATGTTTATATCTTTTTACTATTTTTCAACATTTATTTGTTTATCATGTAGCAAATAATAAAATTACCATTAATTATATTCATTTCATCTCTTTACTTCTTAATTTATATAATTAACAAAATAAAGAAAATTAGAGCTCGTTGATTAACATTCATATTCGTCTATTTGCCGGTAATTGACCAAATTATTGAAGTTATTTAAAGAATAAATATGCTGCGGTGAAATTCGCTTAATGTAAACGGGAAATTCTTCACGATGCTTCTTCGCCGTTGCCATATCTGTCTCTGCCACTTAACAATCGCGTGCCTATTGAGAAACTCTTACCTTGAGAGGACATTACCTGCCGTTCATCGGTGGAATGCATTCCCACACCTTCACCTTTATACTCTTATGATTTACCGTCATTCATGAACGACTCGAGAAGGAAGACTAACACACATCACAAAATTTCTCTTATTAACATATGATTAACTCTTCTAGTGTCACGAAAAATTTTTAATGCTAACATACGTAAAAAAATTATTTAATTATGGGCTATTTTTAACGCACAGGATGTGTGTGCGTGATATCCTGCGACCGGACATATACTTTAATAGCATATTCCTATCATCAATTAGAATTGAAAATTCTAATAAGACAATCTTGAGGCCACAATAATTTTTTAATTACAACCAAAGCACAAAGTTGACCAACAATATTCCGTAGAATTCACGTGCTCAGCCTCGTAACTACACGCTTACACGCGTACCTATCTGTCAACGTAATCTAGAATGATGTAATCATCAACCGCGTACTACGCTGAACGTGTTGGATCTTTACCACAATCTCGAGATGGCAATACAAGGTCTCGTTATGTGTGGCTGTTCTATCCTAACAACTAACAACCCATGTATCCACCCAAGATCAAACAGGCTTCGATTATCGTCTACTCCGATCTCCGCAGAATTCCTTTAACGTAAAAACTTTGATATCCATGCAAAGACTTTAAAAATTCACTTACAAGACCAGTTTTTCGCTCAGAAAAATAGAAAGTTCTGAGGAAATAGGAATTTTAAACTACCCGAAAAGAATCGATAGAAGATCGTCGAAAAAAAACGATACAAGCATTACTGCGTAAAGATGCAAGATCGAATGACATAAATATTCTGTCTTTTATTTCTCTTTAAAAATTGCTACAAGCTTTTCGAACAATTAAAATTTTGTTAGATTCAAAATTAAAAGTCCTCGTTACATGCTTAAAGTACTTTGGCGAGCAAATACGAGCAGTAAACTGATTATCGATCGCGTTGACGAGCCATTCAAATCCCAAGCTTTAGTGATTCCACACTATTAATTATTCAAATTGAACGGCGCCACTCTCCCCTACTTACATACTATGCATACTGTTTCGTATAAATCAGCACAGCGGTTACTTGCAGCGTTTATCGAATAGTACAGAGCACACTGGACTATGCCAGAGGCGGGAAATTATGTTCGCAATCATACCCAAAAGGGTTTTCCTTAGCTAAACGCTCTGCCGCCCGAGTGGTTTTGTTAGAGAATCGCGAATCCGTAATAAGATCGTGTAAAATTGAATTTAGTATCCAATGTAATACGTAGAGAATAAAAATACAGAGTATAGCCACAGTCGTAAAAAATTTGAGTGGTACAAATATATTTCATTTTATAATTTATAGAGTTTTTATTTATAGTGTGTGTATCCGCAATTATCATCGTTAATATGAATAACATTGCTACTTACAAATCGGACAAGAGTCGCGGCTATTAATATTTCATACCGTTTTAATCTGCAACTTTGTCGCATTAATAATTTCTTTGATGACAGAAGAGCACAATGGAACAAGCGTGTCATTTGTCCGATGACACCGCACTGTGGCAGCGTGCTCTTAAGAACCGTCGTTATGTAAATAACGCATTTGATACGAAACATGCTTCTTGACGAGTGCATCCCAGGTGCGCACGCATCCGTAGTTTCGCCACGGAAGGTGAATCACCGTGACGAAAGTGCAGGGACCCCTCTTGATGCGCGTATCTGCGTCGAGATACCTCGATTCCATGCAGAACAGAAAAACGACGGCGGAGGTTCGCGCGCGAATCGCGGCGGCAGTGTTTCTCAAACGTTCTCCGCTAATAATTTAGCGCGCTATCAAACGTGTATATTAAATATCGCGCGTTATACGCAAAGAGACAAATCGCTCTTTTCTCTTTGCAATTTTAATGGCGTTCTATATCAATGCGACGAACGTGTCGATCGAAGCAGCGGTGTCTATTTCCATCTCGCGACTCTACGCGAAGACCGGATCTTCGATTGCACTTTTTTCAGGTTCTTGAACTCTTCACCTCGACGAAAATAGGAGAGCCAATCCGTTCATTTCGGAATCAAATTTGCTCCAATTTCGCCAAATGGAGAATTTAATCCGATTATGCTCTATCTGAGATATTAAAATGCCTGTCAAACTGTCATTTATTTTTTACATCTCCGGGTCAGTGTACTATTCTGCTGCCAGATCTTTATGAAAACTTCATTACTTTGATTATTTAATATGATGTGAAGAAAACTTATTATATCTTTTTTGTTTTTCGCATGATACTGTAAAGTGTATTACGTATGCGGTATATATATAAAGACGAACAGAGAACACATTTGGAAGTCTTTCATTGATTTATTGATACTTGATTTGTATCGATAATCTCTTTACGCATGATCATAAATAAATGTTATTTAAAATAAATGCTATATTGACGTAATAGTGATGTGTGCCTTCTGGATGCTTATAATATGGCAATGGAAAAATATCATAAAGTATATTGCAGATGATTTTTATCGATGACATTTAATTACGGCGTCTATATGATCGATCAAGACCTACGTCGATTTTGAAAGTCCCCCCCCCCCCCATTCTCGATAATACGCGTTTATGAGCGAGAGACGCTTCTAAATGATTATGATGTCGTCTACTATTAAATCGATATACCGATAGCTATTTACATATGTACAGTGGTCCGTGTTAAACGCGACAATGTAACAACGCGTGCGGTAAAATGTATCAACGCGGTAACCGCAGCACGTGCAGCGAAACGCATAGCCGCAACTTCGTTGGGCTTCCCGAGCGCTCTCATAGTTCGGCGAAGTATTTCCGATATAGATATCGGTCAGAACTCAGAACGCGTGCTGCGTCGATTATTTTCGCAACTATTTCCCTTTAACTTAAGGCCACGTATCTCTGTTCCTATCTCTTTCCGCGAAAAAAATGGGAAAAAAAAGAATAAATATGTCGAATTCTAGCTGCATTTATAAAAATCACTTTTGCGTGAATTTGGATGTGAACGTGAGGAGAACGGTGAGAAAGATGTACCACCAAGATCCGTTATCAGCGATACAATCCGCCGACGATCGATGATGCGCGTTTGGCTTAAGGTCCTCTCGCCGACAGTAATATTCGTCGTCACTCGGCAGAATGTCCTTCACAATGTTGAGGAAGTCCTCAAAGGGGCATATCTCCGCGCAGCCTGGGATTGTCTGTACGATCAATTGTTCCGTAACGCCAGTCCATAGTAAGACCTGCGGAGAAAGATACGCGAAAGATAAATTTCTAATATCAAGCGCTACTAATTATAGAAATATAATAATGATGAAAATGGAGAAAGTATAATACAAGTTATAAAAAAATGTAATACAAATTAACACAAGTTACAAAATTAAAACCAAGTCTTTTTTTGAATTGCTATTCGCAGAAAGTAGATTTATCATCAATTGCCCTTAATTGAAAATCTATTTAATTCCTAAGTTTATTTGTTGTATGAAATATCATGTACCCGAATATAGTAAACTCCCTTCTTGTCCCGAAGAGTTTCTAGAATAACCGTGGCACCATAAGATGGTACCGCTGGTTCATTCGTTCCTAAAGCATAGGCAAGGGAAGCCACATTGACTTCGTGTGCGCCAAATAGGAAAGCTTTTCTGTCACGTATCGATTTTCCCGCTCGGTGTTCCTGAATATCATCCACCATTTTGCGAAGTAGTATACCTGTGTGCATAGACACCGATTATAATTAAAGTTTATAATTAAATTTTAGTGGTTTTAATCATTATTGGCGGAACAAACAATTTATGTCTATATTTAGTAGTTTTATTTTGTAAATCATGAAGTAAAAAATGCAAGATATCCCTGAAATAGATTATCGAATAGCATATTCCATTTGTTTTAAAGACAAATAAAGTTGTATGGTTGTAAATCCGAAAAAACGCATTGTTTCCGAGTTACAAATACTTTCTACCTGTGGCAAAGTTTTACAAGAATACCTATGAAATTCATGGAGATCTGATCTTAAGATGAATATTGCTCTTCTCTCCTTTAAGTTTTAAAGGAAATGTTGGAAATAACTTCCTCCTGCAGCAACGCGTACTTTACATTGACGTCTTATGAACTCGAATACAGACTGAATTTATACAAGATAGAGTATAGAATGATTGCACATCTGATATTTCCTATTCTTTTAAAGCATCAAATTGCTTTATTTTAATAGTATTTATAGTTTTGATTTTGCCATCAAGCAAAATTCTGACGCGGTTATTTATTTCTCGAAAAAAAAAAAAAAAAAAAACGTATGACTTTTATACTGTATCACAAAGATATAATTTTAAACTGATTTTCATATTTCTTTAAGATAAATAAAATCCGCTATTATAGAGCTTGCTGATATATATCAGGGACTTTCTGTGCGGTAGAGAAGTACCAACCTCCGTTTAATCTCTTTAAGGTTTTTGTATATGATCGAAGTTTGAAGTCCAACTCTATCATTTCTATCATCGGACTCGGGAAAACATTCTGAGTCCATCTTGGCAGCGTTAAATTTTGTGCAACCTAAAAATGGTTATACGGTGAAAATTCAAACGATAAAAAAACAAATATTTTAAAATCACTCTATCGGAATATTCACTTACCTCCTCTTTCAGTAGATTGTACAAATGACCAACTGTATCCGTATCATTAATTAGTTTACCAGTGTGATCCGTCAAATAGTCCATTACATTCTTGTACTTATTGATCATCTCTTTCGCACTCTCTCGCTGAAGGAACCGTTGATATTCTTCTCTATATCTAAAAAATAAAAGTTGGGAATGATCTCATAGATTCGGATATTATTATTAGAGTTTTCTGTATAAAACATGCGCGCACAAGCAGAACACATTAAGATGGTTAAATCTTGTCCTTCTTTTCTTTCCGGATCTTTTTTTTTATTTTGCAATATAAAGATAAAATAGTTGAATACAAGACAAAAAGAAAGGAAACAAAGGTATCTCAAACGTTCGCTAAAAGAAGATCGGTGAAAGGAGACCGAAGGGAAAAGAGAATCGTCAATCCTGTTATTAGGTCCTTGTGACCAATTCCCTGTGAAGTTACTCACCGATAGCAGTAATGCGGAAACAAGAGGTTGTCAGTCTTGTACGGCACGAAGAACGTCCATGTCGGAATCCAGGGCAAGTGCGGATTCCAGGTTTGCTTCTCGGAGGGCGGGAATAATCCCGCCAGAACTAACTGGAGAGACATCTGGGTCCGCGGGACCTCCGTAGATCGGGCATAGATCTTGGTCGGCCA
The DNA here is from genome assembly GCF_030848795.1 of Temnothorax nylanderi. Taxonomy (NCBI): domain Eukaryota; kingdom Metazoa; phylum Arthropoda; class Insecta; order Hymenoptera; family Formicidae; genus Temnothorax; species Temnothorax nylanderi. Next base: position 1,256,745 of record NW_027249089.1, on the reverse strand, counting down.
ATAATCCGGTCCGAAATATTGATCGTATCTCTCGCGCAGCATCGTCCCGATTTTGTACTCTCGCATCTTGCCTTGCTAATTGCACGAAAAAGAACGTTGAGTTGAACAGATTTCGAAAAGCCGGATATTGGAAAATTACATGGACTCTTTTAGATCGAATTATTTTCTCAATTTTAATTAGAAATAACGATTATTCAGCAAAACTAGGAAATTGATTTCTCATTTTACGTAGGTTATTAAAAGATTTCTGAGGTTTTGGAAAATGAAGGTAAACGCTTATACTTGCATAACATGAGGACGAAAAAAAAGAGATGGAAGATAAGAGAGAGATAAGAATTATGTGATAAACGGGAATTCAATAGTAGCACGTGATCTAATATCCGCTTCAATATACGTTATTGGTTTATACAATATTGAAGATGTAGGTACGAAGATAATACGTCACAATATACGATGTTTCTGAACGATTGAATCACGCAATTGAACTGACAGTATTTGATTACGATGTAACATTTTACTTTAATCGCCGTGATTTGTACTCACATTTGTCAAGCCACCGTTTCCCATTGGGTAATAAGAGAGATCGTGATGCGGATCGTTGGGGTAATTTTGGAACTCTCGATGGGGCACTTTGTCACCGTGGCGAAATACCTTCAAAACAGAATATACTTATGTAAGCTATATCGTCGTCATCCGTTATCATCACTGTCACCACACAGACGGTCGCGATAATGCAAATGTTTTGTTACTTGTCTCTCGCACGAAGGATCGTTTTCCCTTAACCTTTTAATTTCTCTCGAAAACTTCTTTCAGCATCGAACTCGCACCTGCGTAATTCACGAAGCAAGTGTTTGCTTTTCAGTGCCATAAAACAGTGTAGAAATAACACTTATTCCACATTTTCGAAAACAAAATGAATACCAAGTAGTTATTCTGTCGCATATTTGTGAAAAATCAGGAAAGCGTTAAATCTTTGAAAAGAATAGGAATTTTTTATATCGTTGTTTAAACACAATCTTCCGAAAAAAATAATCCTCACTAATTTCACACACACACACTCCCTATATGCCTCTGAAAGAATGAGATAAAGCTTTACCACGTGAAGCAGCTGCAGCTCCACATCGGGATTGACCGACACGGCGAGGCTGCTAAGAAATACAGTGAAAATCGTTGACAGTGTCAGAAACATCTTCGCGATATCTTCCCAAAAGCACTTTCAATTTGAACGAACACTTTCAACGCTTAATTCACACGATCTGAACGATCGTCGCGGTCGGAATCAACGATTTCACGACACAACCTACGGATGGTGTGTTTATATTTCTACTCTCGCCTCTCTGCTGGCATACGCGAGTGGGGGCGGGATAAAGAACAGTCGAACAGGCTCGTAATTCCGACGATTTTTATTAACAAGTTTCCCGCTCTCAACAGGCGTCCGATCCTTTTTCTTGACGTTGATCGTCACCTTCCACGAAGGACGCGTAAGTAAATAGCAGGAAATTCATAGAAAACCGCAATTGACGATCTCCTAACGTAGGGAATTCTCTCTGCCATTTTTAAACCGAACGTTCACATTCCGGCGCGCGATATCTCATTTATGAATCATATACGAATGAATTATGTGAGCGTCGATGTATGAACGATGAAGTCAATCTTATCATCTTTGAGAACTTTGTTTTATCGATTTTTTATAAGCATCTAGTAGTATATGAAAAGTAGCAGTCTGATGTTTTCGAAAATAAGCTAATTTTAAATTGACCCAGATGCACAGGTATGCAGCGCAGAGATTTATAGAGATTAGAATTTTATCTCTTGATCAAACATGATTTCATCTCTGACGAGAATTTTAACTAATTCAACTAATTTATTATGAATTAGCAAGATTTAAAGATAAAGAATAAAAAACCATCTTTTTTTAAAGAGTCTGGTTCAAAATTTTGTAAAAGATTGTTAATAATAACTATAATGCTTGACAGTGAAAGAAAAACGTGAGAAAAATATTGACGATCAGCGGCGAAAGTTTTGTCATGAAAATGGACAATTATAAAATATTATTTCGATGGTATTTTGCGTTCTTTAATGCAGCCGAATATTCAACAAAGCCATAATGTGATTATTTTTATTATCGCTCTATCGCAGAATCGCTTTGCGCTTTGCGTTTATTCAATCTGCTTTTGAGTTGCGCGTCTTTCTTTTTTTCCTAACTAGAAAACGATTCCTTGCGCACTCATGAATGTGCTGAATTTACGAGTTTCGCAAATGCCTGATCGTTCGAACAGACTTATCTGCATGTACGTAAATAACAAAACGGATCTATGGAGATTACTATAAAAAACGATACATGATTTACGAACCTCTTCTTCTTTGAGAAGTACTTTCCAGTAGGTATTGTTCGTATTGATGATTGCAAATTTTGCTGAGTATTTTGTTAACAATTGATAAATAACAACACATGATAAACGTTAACAGTCATTTATTTTATAGAGTTATTATATTGTGCATACTATTAATAGTCGTTAATATTTTTTCAATTTTGAACAGAATAATTATTTACAGAATTGTATTCATAATATTTCAAGAATTTTTATTTCACGAATCCATGCTGGAAAGATTTGTCATTGTTTTTCATTAGAACTCAAATACATCGATCAAATTCCTTCTTCGTAAACAATCCTTCAATCTTTTATAACAATTTGTCAGTTGAAATCCAATTATTACACATCAAGCAAATCATTCATTTATCAAATAAAGTGTAATTGTTTGAATCATGCTTCATTTAGTTTTCTTTGAGGAAAAGAAGAGAAATATTGATTTTTTTATACATATATTCCCATATATTGTTACACATAAAATATGTCGTAAGATATACTTATTACATTTTTCTTATTACATTTTTCTTAAACTTAGATACCGATATTTCTGCGATATGTATCGGCATATTAAATTGATATTAACATGTCGTGCCAGGTGCAGACGTGCGTCAAATCGATTAGATCGAATATATGTCGTATTATGGGAGTCCCAAGGATATCCAGTCGATTCGACTTTTGAGGGCAACATGATGCTTATTTTGACGTTCACCGTGCTACGGAAATGCTGCCACAATCGCATTTGTAATATTAGTGAACGTCATTCGTCTTAGAATCACTTTTTTGGGGACTCTTTTATCCAGAGACATTATATAATTACGTTTCCTTAATCATTCAAGTTTGACTTTCTATTTGTTTTTATGGAATTAACGTAACATTACGTAACCAGCTGTCCCAAGGAATTCGTAAGAATTCGGGTGTGCCAATGACTCACATGGACGTGATTGAAGCAAGAGGTGAGTACAAAGATATCGTCGACGTTACCGCATCTTCTTGCGGTGCATTCTGCGGAATTATCGTACACTCACTTTACATTCGACCGCACGTAATAAATTTTCCTTCCGTAATTCAATTCACGGAAACCAGGAAAACCTGAGAGAAGAGTCCCCTTTTAGACAGGAATGATGTTCATGCGCGTAATCGAAGATCCATTTCTGATTGGATCGAGGATACCGATCAGCGCGCAGCGCTTACGCAACGGGATTCCTCGATCTTACTTTTACGAAATAGGTAAAACGTCGAAAGTTGCTGGAATATACATCGTTTACGTGATATGTGAAAAAAATGAATCGTAGTTGCGCATATATTTCATACATTAATACTCGCATCTAAAATCTATTTTAAACAATCTATAATTAGCGTCAAATTTCAAGAAATTTTGGATTATAAAAATAATAAATTTATAATTTTACCTGTACTGTGAATTTAATATATATATATATTTTTGATTCGTCAAATGTTTTATGTATCACATATGAAATTGTAAACAGAGAATTTTATATTGAAATCCGATGTAAATTATAGAGCGCGTAAAGTAAATTTTAAATCACGAAACATAAAATATTGGCTTTCCTGGAATAATTATTTTACGTAACACCTACAAAAAATGTGTATTGCGATCGCGAACGTGTTTCACACGAGGAAAACTGCAGGCGCTTAAATCGTATGTCGCGAATAAAAGGACATTAAGAATTCTATCTATTTCAATGCATCGTTGACATTATTGTATCAGTTATAATTAACATTATGCTAGACGACATTAAAATCGTAGGACCGGTCTGCGAAGTATCTTTTGCTGTTGAATAATGCATATATGATTTTCCATAATTGCACAACCGCGGTGGGCTCGATTCAGTCACGCGTAATTATATGCAATAAACTAGACTAGTCAAGAAAGAGTCCGTTAAATCATTATTCTGTGTATATATTTACAGACCCATTATCACAGACTCATTAGATATATCTGATTCTGCAACTTGTACTCCCACGCGCATAACAAGTTTTTTTATCTTTAAAACATGACGTTCTGGAAGGATTTTCTAATGTATCAAAGTATCTAAGTATATTCGCTCGTCAGTTTTTACCATAAATGTACAAGTTTCTCTCTTTCTTCATCTTCCTGCCTCTCTTTCTTTCTCTCTCTTATATATTCCTTCCGTCATGGTTGATGACTTCTCATAAAGTGATGAAATTCCACGTTGTAATGCATCATCTGAATTTCCGCATAAACAAGTTAATATAATATTACAATTGATATAAAAAATTACATAATGGTTCCTATTTTCTTAACTATATGTTTCGTTATTTTATATATAGTAAGAATATATATATAAAATTTACTATAATTTTTATATTATGAAAAAAGAAAACATATCTCGCATAGCTTTTCATGTGTGAGGTCAATGCTGTTTTAACGCAAGATCAAGTAAACGAGATCAAATGTCGTTACGTATCTATGTATTGAAATAATGTGAATAGAACGACTTTCGCGTGGCCTTCATTCATCCATACCTTGCTACAACTGCATACAAATGAGTCATTGCAATTTATTTAATGCTTAACCTTTGCTTATATATGATATTTCTACTTTAATTATCTTGTTAACGAAAAATATAGTATTTTAGTTATATTTATTTTACAACAATTATACTTGTAACTGAAGAAAATAAATAAAATAATGATAAATTTTGGCGGTTAAGCTTTTAAGTAAAAATGTTTTCTTCATCTTTAATTGTTAACTTGCTACAGCAATTGACTGTTATAGAAGCTGTTGTAGCAATCTCTGAAAAACATCTTTGTTCTACTATGAAGAAAAAAAAATTCTTACGCAAGCAGGAATCGATTGCAATTTAAATTCATAACAAAATTAACGAGATCCTGTCTATATGCAAATAAGATAACATAAAATTCATAAAGTCATAACGGAACATTCACTTGAATCTATCGATGTTAACGATAAGTTTTATTATCGAATAACTCTCCAGTATATATGTAGGTAGTATTTTTCATGGTATTTTTCTAGGATATATTATTATCACGTAGAAACAAATAACGAATAAATGTTACATAATTGTTTGTTCAAAAATGCAATGTCCGTGCGTTATTAAATTTCTTTCGTTGAGATTTTAATAAGAGAGATAGCTAGCTTGATTATTCATTAATAATTTCTCATGTGAAAATATTAATTAATATGAAACATGATTACAATATGACTGTTTATCAATTGATACGGATTTTGAAATTAGCTTTCGTCATTTAAACGTCGTTTCCGTTAAATTAACTATCAACACGTATGTAAAGGATAAGAAATACATACTTTGCTTTTAATAACGAAACACGTTACACGATTTCCAGAAGAAAAATCATGTTCGTAACGTTGTTATAGAGACTGAATTGTAGGTGTGACGCGAATAAAAATCCGTGTCTTTATGTTAATGTTAGGTATGTAGATTAGGAAGTAAAAAATAAACCGGTCCTGATTGTAGTCGTTGTAATCAATTTACGATGTCGTGCTATCGCGCTCACGTGATGTTTATATGCATGTGTAATTTTCTGCATAATATGCAACATAATTTTAATCTCGGTGTTGTATTAATTTTTTCGTAAGGGATAGCAAAAAATATGCATTTTAGATGGCGAGGATATCAATATATATCAGGGAAAAATGTTTAACGAACAGCTGTAACAATAACAGTGATAACAATAATGCAATAATATTAGTAATAATGTATGACGAGATTATGAACAAAAGAAATGTACGTGTAAATGGAGAAAAAATAACGTCGAAGTAGACACAATAAGAAGTAAATACAATTAATCATTCCCAAACAGGTAGTTGAAATATCATTCGATCTATGACTAATTCCGCGAATTTTGTAACCAGTTCTATCTTATTAATAAATTTAAAACGCGCTTCGCTATTGTAAATTTTGATTTACGTAATACAATTAACGGATAATGTATTTTATCCCTTTCCAAACGCGTTAAATATGCTTCAATTTTAATGGAAACTTCGTGTAAGACGGTAGAAGCAATTGATCAAATTGCGCAATATTACCAAATGACTCCAAATGCGTATTACATGTAACTAATTCGCTAGATACACGTATTTTATGCACTACACGAACGTATTTCGCATTGCGACAGCAAGAATTTTTAAACAAATTTCCGTCAATATAACATATAGCATATCGGATGAGTTTGCAATTTTATATAGCTGTATGCATCTATCAAATATTTTTCTTTTCAAGTAAATATCTTTGAAAAGTTTATTTCAACATGCGTTAAACGTTGAGGACACGTATATTAAAGAATTTAATAAAGTATGTATGTGTGCATGTATATGCGCGCACACACAAAATATAGAGTTCTAGACAAGTGCCCAACTGTTTAAACAACTTTCTTAAGATTGCTAGACAGTAAAAGATAAAAGAAAAAATACAAGAAAAGCTTCTTTTATATATTTTTATATAATTTTTATATATAAAATCTGATAATGCAAAAGACTTTTGAATTTTTCAAGGTTATATGAGAGTTAGCTTGCGTCTTTTAAACGAAACACTAATTTTTTTTGTTGCAATACCATAAAAGTACAAAAATGCCGATTCAACAGTCTCTTTCAAAGTGGCATTAAAACAATCCAAGGTTACACGGAAGGAGAAGTTGAAACATATGAGAGAACCAGATCTTTATTACTTTCAATTAGAGAAGAACGCTATTTTCGGTTAGAATTAGATCTTGGAAGCCTTAGTAAATTATTCGCGTGAATAATATTAAGTCTTCCGAGTTCCGAGATCCAGTCATGACCGAAAATGGCATTTTTCTTTAATTGATTGTATATCATAGCGGTCCTATATTTACTTATCATTACTTATTACTTTATTTATTTTACTTACAGTATATATCGACATTTTTATCTCTGGCTCTTAAATACTACTGTAATTTGTTGTAAAACAAGTGATTAATTATAAGAATAACTATTTGTCCTGATATACTCGCACAAGCACCGGTAATTTGCTTTTTAATTTTTTTTTCGAGTTGTATAGGTAATTTTAAAGACCGATTCTTTCTAACAATCTCCCGAAAAAGTAGTCGAATACCGTTAAGTGACTTTGTCAGCTAATTTATCGGTCCATCACGTCCAATCTATATCGATTTAAAAATGCGTCATTTAGCTGCCTTGTTGATATTAATATATAACGTGGCATATTTTACAATATATTATTGTAATTAATGTAATTGATTCTAACCGCGCTACATAAGTGACTCTTAATCTTGGCATATATATGTACGTGAAATGTTTAAAAATAGAGATTAATCTGTCGAGACAATCTGTTGTGTCTGAGAAGATTACATATAATACGTAATATATGTATATATGCAACATGTCACTTTATATTATAATCTCATTTGTATGGCGTTAATACAAAACTGATGCAATATCACAAATCGTTCGCGATATACATCGTATATAAAAATTCAAAAAGAGAATTGACCCTTTCCAAAATTTAAATATTTTTAAAAATAAGAAAGATATTTATTTCATTCGCTTATTTTCGACGATGAGAATTGTATTTTTTATGTCAGATTATAAATAGATATTAAACTTTGTTTTTATGCTCGAAAGATTTAAAGATACAGATTTCATTGAAGGCACATATGGCGCGATAATCATATGCCCGTTTTTACTGGACGTGCGTCGGCGATATATCGGCAATCGTTTCACGTTTTTTACAATCGCATGACAGTGATACCGCCTCTTTCCGCTCTGAGAGCTGATTATTCGATTCCGCAGCTCTGCACAGGTGATGACCTTGAGTGATGCATCGATCGGGTGCGAAGTGAGAGGAAAAAAGGGAGGAAGCGAAAAGGAGAAACAGAAATACCGGATGTGTTTTATTAATACATCATTCACGCATGACACCAGTGTAGTTTCCACAAGCGCGACATGCAAATACGCGATGATTAAAGAGAGATATTGCTGACCGCGGAGTCCCGAGTTGCACACGCAATCCTCGCGCGGTGCAAGAGAGCCTAAGGAGAGCCGATAAAACTATACGGTATTGCGTGGCTGCAGCCGAACGTTCGTTTATCAGTCGGCCAGACGCAGCTTCTAATTTTTTCCTTATGAATATTGATCGCGACATTACGAAAAAAGCGTGCGCAACAGCTGCGTTTGTCAAATCGCTACACAACTGCGGACATCTTGCGTATGGAGAGCTTGTGCCATTATCGTGCAACGCAATTTGATCTGCAATTCGGTTCTTTTATTTTACACATATACACACTGAGAAAAACATTTGTTAATCCCAAAAAATATTTAGTCCGATACGAGCAACTAAACATGTTAGTTAGTTAACTAAACATTAGTATGTTTCAACAATTATTAAGTTGCACTAAAAAAGGTATAATGCATTCATGTCAAGCTTTAAAATTTTTTAATCAAGAATTAATTAATTCAACTAATGTTTAGTTAAACTACCTAAAATGTTTAGTTGCTCGTCGGACTAAATATTTTTTGGGATTAACAAATGTTTTTTCTCAGTGCATATATAAATAAAGAATAAATTTTATATTTTTAATAATTTTAATTATTGTATACATATATCTATATAATATGTAAAATTTTGAATATAAAAATGATTAAGAAAAATTAATAAAAATTATAGCGAAACTTATAATCATTAAGAAATAAAATAAAAAACATTTTTGGTTATCGGGCGGATTGTCAGTCTAATATTAATTTGTGAATCATACACATTTGTTTAGAATTCTAATCACATGCCGATTATTAAGTGGTCTTGCAACCGGATCGTATGCTAAAGATAAAAACGCGCAACCGTACATTATTAAGTCGATATTAATAATCAATTTGATATTATACTAAAGGAGGATTACTTCATTCTCATTTTGTACAAGAAATTTATGAAGAAAAGTATTACTTTATAAAATTTAATATTTGATTTCTTAAAAGAATTTTCTCTCTCTTTTTCTTCTTCTCTCTTTTCATCTTTTCTGCTCTCTAAGATATAAACACGAAATAGCCATTGCAGCATTGCTCGGAAAACAGCGATGATTGATACGCGAGATGATACCGCTATGGGTACCCAGAAGTTCTCGCATCCATTTTCAAAGATATCTATGAATTTTAATCCGCCATCGCAAGGAACGTAGTCTTCTCGCAGGCGCAGCGAGCGTAGCGTAATGTAGAGAGAGAGAGAGAAAGAGGGGGCCCCCCTATTACGTACGCGGCATCAATAATGAATGGGCGAGGCTGCAACGTCGCAAATCAGACAGAGCTTCTTATCACAGGCGTGCAGACTCGCGGTTTCATTATGGGCTTCACTGAAACACTTTTCCCTACAAATTATTTCATAATTATGTGCAATTGCGATGTATGAACGATGTCACATTCTTCGGCAAGGATTAAACTCGCGAAATTACCAAATTGCCAAACGAATTGCCGTTTGTCTCGAACGTTGAGCATCGTTTGTAGACGCGCGTGCACCGAGAGACGAACGAAAAATGAATTTGTTCTCGATCGGGTCACCAGGACCGCCGAGGATGCAGTTAGACCGCAACTGAGGATTCACCTCGTGGGGAAAGGGAAATCCAATAGCGTCGGAATTGAATAACTTATCGACAGATGTCGTGGAGCGTGAAGGCACGTTCGGGAACAACTTCCTCCTCTCTCGAGGAACCGCCGCAGATCAGCCTAAGATCGATAGGCTACATCCAGTCACTCTAGCAGCCAGTGCACGATTTTCATGTTAAAATCTCAACCTTCACCTCCATTTACGCGGTTCTTTTTCTTCTCTTTTTATATATTACATCGTCCCATTTTTCAAAATATTCTTCCTCTTCTTTAGATTCTTATCTAAACTCTCTCCTATAAATTGTCTTTATTTTCTCTAAAAACCTGTTTCTGACCAACTATTTCACCGGATGTATATATTTGATTGATAGATTAGATTATGTTACGTTGTTTTTATTTTATGTTTTTTTATCATATATTTATTTTGCAACAATGAGTTCAAACAGTGCGTCAATGTTTATAATGTACATGCACTTTATATAATCTTATTCATTGTGCCATATATATATTATAAATATAAATTCTGTTATATAAATATATATTAGAGCATATTTTTTTAGACGGAATTATAATGATTTTATCTTTTCTCTGTTTGTCTATCTATTTATACTTTTATTCATTTTATTTTTACTATTTAAAATAGCTTTTCTGGAACAACATGAATAAGACATAGTAGCGTAAGAGACACGAAGTCTTTTAAGAAAGAGAAAGAGAGAAAAAAAAGAAAAAAAGAGAGAAAGAGAAAGAGAGAGAAGTATTCGTTTGCATACATAATTTTTTATCATTTAAAGCAGTTTATTTTATGTCTGTATTGGAATAATACAGCATTAGATTAGTATAGATCTTAAATTGGTTAAAGAGAGAAAGAGAGAGAGAGAAAGGATATGTCGTTCAAGAAAGTCATAAAAATTTGAGTGAAACGTACTACTGTCGTATTGATATGTACAACCTCTTGTGCAAGAAGCATTCGAAGGATACCTATGAAGAATTGGAGAGGGTAAGAGCAGATCGTATTCACACAACAGCGCGCGAATGTATCGTAGTCGCTTTATTTCGTTGAGAGATCGAAGAGCTTGCTTAGTCTTATTTACCAATGAGATAGCACCAAATCTTCTTTCACAGTATTTCCAAAGCTCTCCAAAGCTGGAAAGTTGGCCGATCTTTCGATTACGTGCGAAGAGCAGCGATATTTGTTTGTCAGAAACAACTTCGTTTTTTCTTATCGTGAAGGATGGTGAAATCAATTGGTGCCGAGTTATTTCACGTACAAAACGTTAAAAGGTGATGCATGTAAGTGACATGTTAGGCAGTTTTGATCAGCTTTCGAGGAATTTCGAAAACAACGCTTTTCCGTTAAAATCTAACCCGAAATACGAGCGAGGTGGTGGTGGACCTGGTGAACATATGGGTCACAGAGAGGAAGTGCCTGCAGCGTATTACCTGCACATGAGCCCGCGCGATAACCCAGGGCATAGCATAGGCGGACCTTGGACCAGTAACCCATATAATGTGCGCACGCGGAAGCGACGCGAGTGTCCTTCATGTACACCGATAAGCAGCCTTGATCCCGGCTTTATTTTACTCGGGGAAATTTGGCGTTCCGTTCTCGCGCATGTCTCCCGTCCTAAATCCACGCACGTTCATTTTCTGAGATTCGCTAACGCACTCGATAGATATATTAAAACATTTCTCTCTCCGTGCCGGCATTGTTATCGGATCGGTTTTGGGATTGTGGGAATCAACTCAATAGAGATGGAGAAAGTACTGTCGACAGGAATTCCACTGTGTAATAAAAATTATATACAAATGAAGAATTATATAAAGACAACAATAATACAAATAAGGAAAGAGCCATTTAGAGAAAATATAAACACTGCAATTATAGATGCGTGAATATTTGCGATATAATTGTATGAATATGAGGGAAAACAATCAAAAGAGCGAATAACAAAGGTTTTGCTCCGTTCTTTGATCGCTTTTAATGATTTAGATAAAATACATCAGATATAATCCTTTTCTTTCTAATCGTCATTTTACATACATCAAAGATTGATCAAGTTGTGTTCTTTATTTATTTACTGTTTATGAAAATCTTAGTTTTTTATTTCTAACATATAAAATTATAGTATATTAAGAATACACATAACATTGTCATGAAGATAATTCATTAAAAAACTTAGAATAACATAGAAAAATAATTAGGACTTTTATCAAGAGTCCGTATTCTGAAGTTTAAACCATTTCGTTATTATATATTAAAGTTCAGTCTAGCGGATTAAACGCGGAAGATATTTTAAACATTCAGCGAGATTGAGAAAGCGTTTGAGCAAGCCCGTTTCTGTGGCGCTCATCAAATCCGGCGAATTCTTACCCGGGAGGTAAGAATTCTCAGTGAGAGTTTTAATGGAGAGTGACCCGAGTTATGCAGAAGTTTAGAGTAATTGCGAACCGACGAACTAACAACGCGTAACCGGATGCAAATAAGGCAGAGTCCGGGGAGTTACAATTCGAGTGAAAATTCTATTTAAAAAGAGAGGACAATTTGTACTATTACATATTTATACTATCAGCAAGATTGTACCGCAAGAAAAGGCGAGAAAGCTCGGCTGTATTTTATGACTTAATGATTCTTCTTAAAATAGATTAAACTCGCTATATATATACTTTAGCGAGATATATTGTGGCAACAATGAAGTTTAAAAAACTAAAATGATTTGAGTATTCGCATCTTACACGTGTCGTGTATACTTATCGACACATTATACGGCGGATTTTGTATTTCCGCTACATATCTACCAGTATTTCATGGTATTTATCGACTTTCCGAGGACATTTATCCTTGTTGTTCCTTTCTTTGGATCATCGATCAGAATTTCTTTCTCTTCTTCGTTTCTGGAAAAAAAAAAAGTTCAGTAAATATACGAGATTTTCACCGCAATTCACCGCATAAGGCGTCGTGAAGCATGATAATTCGCACATTTATATCTTATTTATGTCTTATAAGAGTATTATGCAAGAATAAACTTACAGATTTAAGATCACCAATACGACGCCGCCGTCAGGCGTAGAAAACGCAATATTTTGAATTCCCTCGGTATTCTCCGATGTTGTGCCGATTCTCATGCTGTTAGGTGGGACATACCTATTTAAAAAAGAAATTAATTAATACAAATATACCGATGAAACGCTATAGATAGATATTAAACGTAATTATTTTTCAAGTTATCAAAGTTTTGTATCACTTCAGTGCGTTACAAGTATCAGTCAAACTACAAAGATATGGTGTACAGACTTTGAAAAATGTCCAAGAACATAGAACATCGGTTGCTTGTAGAATTCGTCGGCAGTACTGTTGACTAGTATCGGAGAATCAATGTTATTTCCGGCATGATTAGGTCCACCATTCGTATTTAAAGCAATGTTCCAGTCGATCCAAGAGGATACCCAATGCGACATACTCTCGATGATATTTGTTGCGTACATCTCACCTCGTTTCCACGAGCCCAGAATTACCTTTTTGTCTTCTTGTTTTACAAAAATCATTAGATTCAGATCTGTTATACAGTTGAAAATGTAAATTCGCAAACATATGTTAAATTAATTAATTCTTTTTTGACTTGAAGTTATAGAACGCATGACTAAACGAGAAATTCTTATAAAGAACCATCATGAATAGTAAAGAAAGACATATGTATTTTTTTATATATAATATATTTTAAATAAAAATATATAACGGAAAAATATAGAAAAATATAGAAATTTTTCAATTTACTGTCGTTGTTCATCAGCAGGGAATCTTTCAAAGCGAAAAAAATTTAATATAAAAATGAAAATATACATATCTTCACCAACCTTCGAAAGCTCCAGCGCAAGCTTCTGTGTATATCAGTGACTTCTCTGGAAAAAGCTGTTTTATTTCATCCAAGACACTTGGGCCGATTAAATCATCGAAATAAAAGTGGATCGCGGTTCCAGAAATAATATCTCTTGCTTTCTGATCTTGAAATACCGTTTTTGGCCAATCAGGAAGCGACAGCCTGTTATCATCCAATGAAAAGATCTTGATGTGCTCGAAACCCTTTTTCTTCAGAGTTGGCGCCAAGTGTTCGACAATCCAATCACGCTCTTCCTCGGCTGTCCACGCCATTGCATTGATACGAGATAGCGGAATATACTTGTGACTTTCTGGCTCATTCTGGCACATTGTACCCCAAAATTCTAAGCCGTTACGACGATAAGCCTCAAAATATCTGAAAGAAGAATAATTATTTTTATAAATAATTATTTTACTTTAAATCTACCGAGAAGTTCGAAACAATAGGTTTTGATCATCTTGGTGAATGTGATTATCTTGTGAATGAATAAGAACATTTATTTAACCCTAGCACCCTAAATGTTCAAAACTTACGTAAACTCTGAACATGGGTAAATTTTATGCAGCGCATTTTTATTTGCTCATAGAGAGCCGAAGAAATGATAGAAATTTAATGTTTTTTTTTAAATCTGTGTAGAAAAGTGTGTAGAGAGCATTGGGGAAGATATATAATTCTGTTAATAATTTTGTAATTAAATAAAATTGAAAAAAGTTATAATAAGAAAACAAAATACAAGTTTTTTCAAAATTCATCATTTCTCTCTAAAAAAATCATAACTTTTTAGCAATAAGGGATAAAACAATGAGACCAACAAAATTTTAAAGAAGAAAGTTAATTTTTTAAGAAAATCGCTAGGAGCAGATCGCTGTTTGTTGAAAAACTATATTTTTTTACGAAAATCCTTTTGAACGAAAGATGAATAGGACTCTATAAGTTTATTTAGTGAATAACTCTAATTTACTATTTCAAAATGTTTTATTATAAGAAAATAAAACATTTTAGTTTATATTTTAAAATAAAAAGACAAAATTATATGTACTATATTATATTAATATTATATTAGATTATATTATATAAGAATTATATTGTATCAACAAGCCCTTAGCCTTCAACTAAGTTTTAAATTAAAAACAAATAGAAACAAAGATAATCCTATTAAATATAAGAAAAAATTAATAGTAAATTTTCGAACGAAAAGTTTAAACCAAAAAAATGGGTAAAATGTTTAACTTAACTTTAACTTAAACGAAATTTTCCTGTTTTCCTTGTCGAGAACGCTTAGGTGACAAAGCAACTAATTGTAAGTCATACTTTTCAATAGAGAGACTAATAAACTAATTTTAAACCCAGTATAGTGCTGTTAACTTCTCATGTTTTAAGAGCGTTAACGTTTGAAAAGTTGGTTTAGGTAAATTTTATCCATGTTTAGGGTTTCAGGGGTAATAAAAATATTGTAATGATATCTTACTTCACGAAATAATCTGCCCACACTTGTCGATATTTCGGACGTAATTTAGAATTATTCGTCCAAGAGTTTTTAGTTTTCATCCAGAGACTGGCACTCCAGGGTAGAGTTATTAATTTAATTTTTCCATTGTTTAATTCCTGAGCTCGCTTTATTGTCGGTATCTATTAACAAGATATTTAATAAAATGTGGTATTTAATGTACTCCATATATCAATTATATTGCAACTGCTACTTATATTATTCCAGTTTAGTTAACTCCAGAAACGCAAGTATCTTCTCGTATATGTTTTTTAATATCCGAAAAAAGAGATTGCTTGTTTTATAAGATGAATAAACAATTAAGATACAATATTAATCAATAAATGACTAAACCTTGTAAACATAATCCTCTGTCTGTAAATCGAAGTAGTGAAGCGAAGTGTCGTTCTCTACCATCGCGTAGGTGTAAGGTCTCGTTGAAAAATCCGAGCCACCCATTGGTGTCCTGATAAAATTGTAATTGATACCACGTGGGCCAAAGTAGCTTCTAGAATTTAGAAATTGAATGTAAAATTAACTTTCGACGGAAAGCATTGCAAATTTCTTAGATGTGTCAATCGTGTCAATCACTGAATTAGCAAAACTCTTTTGAAATCTAACGATTTATGAATTATTGTACCTCATCAAGTACTCGGATGTCTCATACGTTAGATCATGAATATTTATAGCTGCTGAATCGGTCACAGCTCCACCAAATCCAAAAATTTCTTGATACACATCCGTTCGATTTATAGTGATCTTTCCCAGCGGAGATGATTTTACAGTTTCTTCTTGAAGAAATATCCGAATATCCATATTCGAAAATATGGTAGTAAATATTGCTCTTAATGTTTGTCTGGCAAAATGCTGTTTTGCACCTACTCGTACAATATCCTTTAGTGATTCTGATGTTTTAAGGAAACAACTTCAGTACTTACAGTCAATCTCCTCAACATTTTCATATATGCCGTTCGATACATTAAAAAATAGACCACTTTTGCTCGATGTTATCAGGACATATTCGGCAGGATTGCATGGCCTAATCGCGTCCGGAGCTTCGTCGCAATATATCGCATTGCAGACGCAATAATATCCATCATCATCTCCACTTTCTTTTGATCGGCGTCTTTCGATACAGCTATTCGTTGGTGCAACTGAAAATTGCCCATTAAAAAGTATACTTGAGTAATTATTTCGCCATTACCTGTGACATTAGGTACGCATTTCCACATTTCTTTTTAGTTTATTTTTTTAATGGGCAAACATTTACGAAAATTAAACTGATAGTTCTACGCTAATGTAAGTTTATTAATATATTTTAAAATCGTTAGATAAAACAGAAAATTTTAAAACAAAAACCTGTTTTTTTACGTCTTGTATTTTCAGTTTTCATATCTAACAACATTTACATTTTTTTCAGAAGAATCTGAACACACATTTGAAAGAAAAAGCTTTTTATAAAAAAAGATTTGAGAAGATATAGAGAACTATGAATAAAATATATACATATAAATTCTGCATAATTGCGATGATATGACATAAATTATTATCTATTAATAATTATTTATGTGAATTATTTACTGATAAAAACGTGATATTGGATTAAGAATAAATTATTCAAAAAAACGGAACGTATAATAGAAAATATGCATTGAAATATAAATGTAAAAAATTGCATTAAAATTATTTAAAGAAACCTTCAACTTAATATATAGATATAGGCGAGCCTATATTAAATTAGATAGAACAAAGAAGTATTTTTGTTTCTTTTGTATTCATATACAATATTGAGAAACACATAAAATATTTAACAACTTCTAAATTATATAAAATAAAGATTGACTAGACTTGAATAATTATTTTAACTTTCGAAAAATAAATCTTATTGATATAAAATGATCGAAAAATTACTTTGCAACACAAATACATTATATTCAATTTAATTCTAATTCTGCAAGACGACTTTTCCATAATTTAATATTTCATAATTGGGCATTTTGAATTAATTATTTTTTAGAATTTTATCGTATGTGTAAGTTTATTTTTTTAACAGACAATTACTATTATATAAATAGGGAAGATTAAAAAATAAAGTTTGCAAATATTATGAAAGAAATAATTTTTCATTATTATTATTAAAATACAAAATATTTCTGATTATTATTAAAATAAATAATTTTGTTGTGACTATATTGCTCGAATATAACATGTGTAATGTGGTTGACGTCTATTATTTAATTTATAAATCATGAAAAATTAAAGGCAGAGAAATTAAAATGTATTTTTAACATATAACTTGACAGATATAGATAATGTATAATTTTCATAACAAAATCTTTCTTCTACAAATATTTTTTCTTTTGATTGAGTTGAACCACATTTCTCAAGTGTTTTCGAATTAATAAAATTTTATAATATAATATTTCTTGATTAAAAGAAGAATATTTTGAGAAAAGATAGAATTTTATATCCGTACATTAAATGTAATATATATGACTTTACTCAATAATTACTACTTTATTAAGCATTATGGAAAAAAAATGGTTCAGGACTTTACTCAATTTTTGTTAAGAAATAGCGTTACGTAATCAATGGGCGCTTTTTAAGTAACACTTTTTACATACATGTATATATATTTGTATATATATATATATATATATATATACATAATAAATATCTACTTACTTATCACTGCTACAGAAATGACGAAGATGATCGTGCGCCACATTGCGAGTAACTGACGCAGAGATGTCAGTGACTCTGTCGCAAATTCCCCTATGCTCATGAAGAAAAAAGAATTATTAAGAACTTGTTTGCGTCTTATACGATTTGTACAGTAGCGGAAAGAAGTTTTAAGGCCCAGGCACAGTCACAAAGAAAAACTTAAGCAGTAAGACTTAAGCAGTAAGCAAATCAGCCAATCACAGTCAAGAACTTAAGACATATCATAAGCGGTAGCGAATCAATACCGTTGATTTCCTTACGGCTTAAGTTTTTCTATGTGCCCGGGCCTTTAGAAACGTGCAAAAAACATACGAATTTGGCTGCTCAAAAAATATAAGATTTGTCCGGATTCGGAGTTTAGTCTCTTTCAAAATAAGCCCGTTGCTGCAACGCACTTAGCTTATCATATTTCTACCGCTAGAAACATTTCTTGATATCGTTTTTCGGAATGTTCATAAGCGTTTTTGTCAAATTTTGTTTAATTGTTTCAACATTATCAAATCTATACTTCTTAAAGAGCTTTTTGAATTTCGGGGATTACAAAAGGGCTAACAATAAGTTAAGTCCGGCGAATACGAAGATAGTTGTGACCTTCGTTGGCTCGTAAGTAAATAAATTGAGACAAGTGGAGACATTATCGAGCATTTGCTTATCGAGCTATAATGAAGCAGTCTAGGACACGTATTATGGAACTTTTCGGAGTGGATTTTGATCGGAATTATTCCGTTTTCTCTAGAATTCAATAGAAATCTTGGAAATAACTAAACAATTCCGATCGAAATCCCTTTCGAAAAGTAATATTTGTCCTGAAAAGTTTCATAAAATATATTATGCATATGCTCATATGCTATTCTTATAAAATTAAACGTCTTATTTTTACCAATAAACTTTGAAACAGAATTTAGTACAAACACGTTGCTCGATACACATTGCTCTCAAACATCTCATGAAAATTTCCACGGAAGAAAACATGATTAGTTTTATTGTCTCACTATAATAGACTGATGGTACGCAAAGAGACGTGTGAGTTTTAAAATATAATTTATCTAAACCAGCTCTACATCATCATAACGCTATGATTATAATAATTATATAATATGGTTTTGATATACAATATTTTAATATATACCCATGTATCTGAATACTTTTTAACCCGTTGTGGTCAACAGGGGTCAATAGGACCCCAACTAATTTTCAAACAGCTGCATGCTATTCAAAAACTAACAGTTTAAATGAATCGCAAAAAATTCTAGAATTAAGTTTAAACATTGTAGAGTGTATTCTCATTATAAAAAATTAACTTTTTGAGTGGCATTATGTTAAAAAAAATCCTTTAAAAAATGTTCAAAAAAGAGGTGTGCACCACAACGGGTTAAATAAATCTTGTACACAATGTAAATATTGCTAATTATACGCAAGTTTTAGAAACGGTGCAGTGGAAATTACACGTGTAAATATTGTCAATTTTTCGATTATTACAATTGATTTTCTTAAGAGAAGCTTTGTATGAGAAAATCTTGATTAACATTTCTTAACCACATTTAGAGAAGTATAAAAGAATCTTTTTTTCTAATTATTTATATCACTTTTGCTGCACCATATGTATCACTGATGTTAGTTTATTAAAATACTGAACTAACAATAAACACTTCTTTCCGATGAATGCGATTTATTTATCAATAATGTTATATTCAATAAGACAATAATCCCAAGTTCACATTTTTTTATAAGAAGAAAAATTTTATTTCTTTGTTTATTTTAATTATATATAGATTGCCTTCTTATATACATATATAAGATATATATATCTTGAACTTTTGTATGTTACTGTAACCCCATCCCATGCGAATGTGTCTCGAAATAAACCGGATTTTGTGACATTGAAGTTTATTACTTTTATTCTGCAAATGATAAACTTGATTTTTATTAATCTGTCTATTTTTAAGGTACAAACTATATATTTTTTTAAATACATATCTAAATATAACAGATAACATAATAGATAGATAAATTTAGGGCTGTAAATGACGACAGATATGTTTTTAACATCTAATTACATTAATAATGGTGACATTAAAGGAACTGTAACAAAGACTTCTAGTTATATTATTGCCGATAACGGTGTTTTTTTTAATTAAACTATTATCTCTTAATAAAGTTTCACTGTATCACAGTTATTCTTTTCCATTTGCCAAGATAAATTGTGAAAATAAAATGTAATTCTCTTATGAAAACCCAATATGCATGATAATTATATAGTAACTTCAATGTGTAAAGCATACTGTATGTTTACAAATCGTTTTCCATATAATTGTCTTAAAACTTTCACTATTATCACTATTATGATATTTCAATTTATTTTTTACTGCTGTCGCAACTTGTCTAAAATTATATTCTTATTTTCTAAATTTTGTAAAATATTTTCTAAATAAAATATATAACTGAGTTGACAATGATTATTAGGCAATAATAATCTTGAAGGAAAAGGAAAAATAAAATCTGCATAAAGAATTTCTGTTTTTTGTACAAGACGAAATATCGAAAGATCTCGTTATTTATCCAAGAATGTAATTTTAATTAATTAATTAAAATGAGTAGAAAGATCACCTGTTGAACGTGCCAGCGAGAGACGGAACTGTGACGGGTGAGGACAATTAGCAGTATTTATAAGGTACACTACATTTCGTTATGTAGAACGCTACGTAAGCGCTACGTATGACTGTGTTAAAATATTTAGCGTTATATGTAAGTTGGTTGTGACCCAATTTTATGACAAAGTATTGCTCCATTTAATGCTAAAAGTACTCGATTTTGCCGCGACTGTACATTGTCTTAAACGTGCGAAAATGATGATTCCGCGAATCTATTGCGTAAATTAATAATATGAAGAGATTGATAGCATGCTTGAATATCTACGTTGTTTAGCTGCCGAATTGAAGATGAAAAAGCTGCGCAGAGATACGTGTTTTTTTTCTATCTTTTTACAAACACGCATTTTTTTCTATCTTTGTTCTTTTTCACGCCCTACTAAACGAGTTAATAATTATTTTATGAATGTATAAAACTAGCCAGCTGATCGAGCACGTTGTAACGAGCGAACTAAATTTCATTAATTGACGCACGCTTATATTTGGCTCTCTCTCAACATTTAAATTGAATTTTTTTGTTAACGGGAAACAGAGCGTCCGCGCCTAGCGAGGCATGTCCTCTTTCTCCCATTCGTAAGGTAATCACTGGACCAGATATTCGTTAGTTTCGGACTATGCCCAGAAGAGTTACTGCAGCCTTAATCGTATCTCACTATTCCGTGTTATACTGCAACTCGCTCAAACCTTTCAGGTCCATTGTGGTAAATACGTCGAAGTACTGTTTTATAAAAAGAAAAACTTTATGAATAAACAGTACATGCGTTACTACAAAATTGCTAGATAAATTATATTTTTTAAATCTAAATTGGCAGCCTTTCAATGGGAATGGTAAAAATTCAATACA
Source organism: Temnothorax nylanderi (assembly GCF_030848795.1). Lineage (NCBI taxonomy): Eukaryota > Metazoa > Arthropoda > Insecta > Hymenoptera > Formicidae > Temnothorax > Temnothorax nylanderi. The sequence goes on along the minus strand of NW_027249089.1, from coordinate 1,235,205 downwards.
GCAAATGAAGAGCTAATATATCTAGATATTTTTATTCTTCTACAATCAGTTATTACACCAAAATTGCCATGCATTTAAAAATAGTATTATATTATATTAAACGATTTAAAACATTCAAACTTGTTTTCTGGAAAACTTTGTTTTTTGAGTTATGTCATTGTTGCAGCAAATGACAGATATATAATTCCTTGGAGAAAAATAACGATGTCATTATTGACATAGATAAATTCGATTCAATTTTCTTTTTGGGGGAAAAAAGGAATAACGAAAACGATCATTTTTAATGTATCGTATTTTATGAATATCTTACGAAAACGTGTCAAGCGAAATATAAGAATCACGTACCATCTGAATGAAATGTATGAAAGATATGGGCAATTCTTCGCAAAGGATGTCGATAACGAAATATTGCGCAATTTAATCAATATAAATAAAAGAAATTTCGGCAAAAGAGCTAAGAAACTGAGCATAGACAGCCGTATCCGACATTTACTGAAACTCAGATACAATTTGAAGTTCGATATTTGAGTGCCGCGTGCGCTTACTGCGAGAAAAATAGAGTGGATCAAGTCTTTTTTGCCAACCCTTTTTTGAATCGATTGGTGACTATTGAGAAAAATATACGATATTCTGTGTGTATGTGTGTATGTATTGATATTGTTCAGTATCACTGTATACTGTTCAGCGCAAGCGGTCTCGGAAAACGAATCTGGCCAGTCAATGCCAAAAATCAATTTGCACCCTAAAAGACGCTATCTTATACGTACTAAATTTGTAATCTGAATCTTTGAACTGGCAATATGATTAATTCAGATGAGTATTGTCAACAAATTAAAAACAACAGTGCAAGAGAAGTGCCCGGTTTTGATCAAACGGAAGGCATTACCTTCTATCACGACAATGCTATAGACTTTCACTTTACAGTGTTTTCAATTAAAAAAAATAAATTAAGATATTTTGCATCCTTTATATTTCTTAGATATTGTTCTTGTTTTAATCGTTACAAGCTAGCTGCGTAAAGAGAACTTTATATCTTCCGACATAAAATCTACGTGTTTTCATTTTTTAACGATAAACTATTTTCATTTTTCTATGATAGTGGCATGTGAATGTCGCTAGGATAAAATATTACAGAAAACAAAGACGATTGCACAAATGATTAAATACAACATATGAAAAAACTAATAGATTTTCTGACAAAAAGTTAAGTAAAGATAAGTAAAAAGAACTTAAACTTTTATATCCAAATATATAAGGACACATTATATTTAAATAAATTAATAGAAAAAATATTTCACCGAAGAATCATTAAAAATACTCTATATGCTGCAGCATATTTTTCAAGAATTATTTAGGAAATATTTCTTCAGAAAGTTTTTTGCTTATCAATTGTAATAGGGATAAGATATTAAATAAGTAACAAAGTGTGTATATGGATAAGAATTGTAATCCATTTTTAAGAATTTTAATAAATTAGAACGTTAGAAAATATAATTGTATTTGAAATTACATAGAAATGCAGTTACAATATTCTTATTGGTGTTATAATACAGTGTGTTTCGTTTTAATTTCCCCAGGCAAATATCTCAGAAAATATGGAAGATACGGTAAAACGTTTCAGACAAAAGTTGTAAGACATCAAAGGGGACAGATGATGAAAATATGGACTTGATCTTGAATGGTCTTTTCAAGGCCAGGTCAAAGTGATCAATATTTTTTTAAATGAAATCCGCCAATTTTTATTGCACATTTTTGTACCTTGTCGAGACGTTTTCAAAATACTAGAATAAAGCTTTCTTTTATTAAGAATTTCCTGAGATATTTTAAATTTTGTCATGATACTTTTAATATAAAATATGAAATAACTAAAGAGTTATTTCATGATTTAATGATTCTTCTTAAAATTGATTAAACTGGCCATATATACTTTAGCGAGATATATTGTGACAATGAAGTTTAAAAAACTAAAATGATTGAAGTGTTAACATCTTACACGTGCCGTGTATACTTATCGACACATTATACGGCGGATTTTGTATTTCCGATACATATCTACCAGTATTTCATGGTATTTATGGACTTTCCAAGGACATTTATCCTTGTTGTTCCTTTCTTCGGATCATCGATCAGAATTTCTTTCTCTTCTTCGTTTCTGAAGAACACAAAAGTTTAGTAAAAATACTAGACTTTCATCGCAATTCATTGCATAAGGCATCGTGAAGCATGATAGTTCGCACATTTATATCTTATTTATGTCTTATCAGAGTATTATGCAAGAATATACTTACAGATTTAAGATCACTAATACGACTCCGCCGTCAGGCGTAGAAAACGCAATATTTTGAATTCCCTCGGTATTCTCCGATGTTGTGCCGATTCTCACGCTGTTAGGTGGGACATACCTATTTAAAAAAGAAATTAATTAATAGAAATATACCGATGAAACGCTGTAGATAGATATTAAACGTAATTATTTTACAAGTTATCAAAGTTTTGTGTCGGTGCGTTGCAAGTATCAATCAAACTACAAAGATATGGTGTACAGACTTTGAAAAATGTCCAAGAACATAAAACATCGGTTGCTTGTAGAATTCGTCGGCAGTGCTGTTGACTAGTATCGGAGAATCAATGTTATTTCCGGCATGATTAGGTCCACCATTCGTATTTAAAGCAATGTTCCAGTCGATCCAAGTGGATACCCAATGCGACATACTCTCAATGATATTTATTGCGTACAACTCACCTCGTTTCCACGAGCCCAGCATTACCCTTCTGTCTTTTTCTGTAAATAATCATCATTTATTAAAGGTATGCGTATGATAGACCATGACTCAGTTCGTGTTTGTTTCACAAAAATCATTAGATTTAGATCTGTTACAGTTGAATATGTAAATCCGCAAACATGTTAAATTAATTAATTCTTTTTGATGAATTCGTCTTGATGTTAATTATAGAACAATGACTAAACGAGAAATTCATATAAAGAACCATTATGAATAGTAAAGAAAGACACACGAATTTTTTTTATAATACATTTTAAATAAAAATTTATGAAAAATATATAACACGGGAAAATATAGAAGATAAAGAAGTCAATTTACTAAATTTTATTGTCGTTTAAATTAACATCAGTAGAGAATCTTTCGAAGCGAAACAAATTTAATATAAAAATGAAAATATACATATCTTCACCAACCTTCGAAAGCTCCAGCGCAAGCTTCTGTGTATATCAGTGACTTCTCTGGAAAAAGCTGTTTTATTTCATCCAAGACACTTGGGCCGATTAAATCATCGAAATAAAAGTGGATCGCGGTTCCAGAAATAATATCTCTTGCTTTCTGGTCTTGAAATACCGTTTTTGGCCAATCAGGAAGCGACAGCCTGTTATCATCCAATGAAAAGATCTTGATGTGCTCGAAACCCTTTTTCTTCAGAGTTGGCGCCAAGTGTTCGACAATCCAATCACGCTCTTCCTCGGCTGTCCACGCCATCCCATTAGTATGAGCAAACGGAATATACTTGTGACTTTCTGGCTCATTCTGGCATGTTGTACCCCAGAATTCTAAACCGTTACGACGATAAGCCTCAAAATATCTGAAAGAAGAATAATTATTTTTATAAATAATTATTTTACTTTAAATCTACCGAGAAGTTCGAAACAATAGGTTTTGATCATCTTGGTGAATGTGATCATCTTGTGAATGAATAAGAAATTTTACTTAACCCTAGCACCCTAAATGTTCAAAACTTACGTAAACTCCAAACATGGGTAAATTTTATGCTGCACATTTTTATTTGTTCGTAAACAGCCGAAGAAATGATAGAAATTCAATGCTTTTTTTAAATCTGTGTAGAAACCATTGAGGAAGATAATTCTGTTAATAATTTTGTAATTAAATAAAGTTGAAAATAGTTATAATAAGAAAACAAAACACATGTTTCTTCAAAATTCACTTCTCTCTAAAAAAATTATAACTTTTTAGCAATAAGGGATAAAACAATGAGGTCAACGAAATTTTAAAGAAAAAGGTTAATTTTTTGAAAAAATCTCTTAACCTCCATCAAGGATTCTTAGCATTATCGTAGCATATTGTCATATATCATTATCATTTTTCCGAACTTTTAACCTGACCTGAGTTGACCCGAATCGGATCGAGTCAACAAATCGAAAACGCTATATGTATAATAAACTAATTTTAGACCTAGTGTAGTGCTGCTAAAACTTGTCATGTTGTAAGAGCGATAACGTCTGAAAAGTTGGTCTAGGTAAATTTTATCCAAGTTTAGGGTTTCAGGTTTTTAGGGGTAATAATACAAAATATTGTAATAATATCTTACTTCACGAAATAATCTGCCCACACTTGTCGATATTCCGGACGTAATTTACAATTATTCGTCCAAGAGTTTTTAGTTTTCATCCAAGGACTGGCGCTCCAGGGTAGAGTTATTAATTTAATTTGTCCATTGTTTAATTCTTGAGCACGCTTTATTGTCGGTATCTATTAACAAGATATTTAATAAAATATGGCATTTAATGTACATATATCAATTATATTGCAACTGCTACTTTTTTATATTATTCCAGTTTAGTTAACTCCAGAAACGCAAGTCTCTTCTCGTATATGTTTTTCAATATCCGAAAAAAGAGATTGCTTGTTTTATAAGATGAATAAACAATTAAGATATTAATCAATAAATGACTAAACCTTGTAAACATAATCCTCTGTCTGTAAATCGAAGTAGTGAAGCGAAGTGTCGTTCTCTACCATCGCGTAGGTGTAAGGTCTCGTTGAAAAATCCGAGCCACCCATTGGTGTTCTGATAAAATTGTAATTGATACCACGTGGGCCAAAATAGCTTCTATAATTTAGAAATTGAATGTAAAATTAACTTTCGACGGAAAGCATTGCAAATTTCTTAGATGTGTCAATCGTGTCAATCACTGAATTAGCAAAACATTTTTGGACTTTAACGATTTATGAATTATTATGGCTGCGGTCCACTTGATGCTTACAAATGCTTCGAAGCATTTCCCTTCTCCTTTCTTTCAATAAAAAAAGAAAGAGAAGAAGAACGCTTCAAAGCATTTGTAGCGTCAAGTGGATCGCAGCTTATACCTCATTAAGTGGTCAGATGTCTCATGCGTTAGATCATGAATATTTATAGCTAGTGAATCGGTCACAGCTCCACCAAATCCAAGAATTGTTTGATATACATCCGTTCGATTTATAGTGATCTTTCCCAGCGGAGATGATTTTACAGTTTCTTCTTTAAGAAATATCCGAATATACATATTTGAAAATATGGTAGTAAATTTTGCTCTTAATGTTTGTTTAGCAAAATGCTGTTTTGCACCTACACTGAGAGCCGAAAAACAGTAATAGTCTCTGAATTTTCGTTCATTCTCAACTTTTAATCTCAATACACAGATGATTACTTAAAAAAAAGTAATGTCTGCTGAAAAACACAGTAATATCTAAAGATTAAGATCGTAAGCGATACTTTCTGAAAGAAATAATAGAAAAGAAATCATTACTGAGAAGTTCCATTATTCAATCATGTGCGATTCTGTAACCATTACTGTTGGCTCTCCATATTCGTTCTATCGCGCGAGTTCAGAGCAGTTCAGAGAGATATACGAGATTCCATAATAGTTATTGTAGAATAGATTGTTAGCTCAGCGTTAGCGTATTAGGCTGTTATTCTGGAATCTTAGGTTCAAATCCCGTCTCCCCCGTCAATGTGTTTTCAAAAATTGTAAAACAGTGCGTAATTTTAATTAATAAAATAGAATATATGCAGAACCACGAATACAAATTAAACTATAAAAATATTAGAAAAAAATATAAACTATTTGAAAATAAAAAAGAAAAAAATTTTTTTTGTTTTTTCGTTAAAATATTGCACCGGAATCATTACTGGTCTTTATCGTAATGATTACTGTGAAATCCGTACTGGTTACTGGAAGAATGTTTACTGTAGCAGTACGTAATGGTTACTGTAAGAAAGATTAAAAGTTGAGAGCGAGCAAAAATACAATAACTGTTACGGTTTTTCAGCTCTCAGTGTACTTGTACAGTTTTTTTTTTTTTTTTAGTAATTGTGGGTTTTTTGAAGTTACAACTTCAGTACACTCTTAAGCATGTACCGCGTAGTATCTCCAAATTCGAGGTACTAATTTCTAAATTACAAATTTGTTACATGCTTAAGAGTGTACTTACGGTCAGTCTCCTCAACATTTTCATATACGCCATTCGATACATTAAAAAATAGACCACTTTTGCTCGATGTTATCAGGACATATTCGGCAGGATTGGATGGCTTAATCGCGTCCGGAGCTTCGTCGCAATATACCGCATTGCAGACGCAATAATATCCATCATCATCTCCATTTTTTTTTGATCGGCGTCTTTCGATACAGCTATTCGTTGGCGCAACTAAAAATTGCCCATCAAAAAGTATACTTGATTAACCCTTACTTGCCACACTGTGGTGGAATCTACCCCAGTGCAAAAATTGTTATAACAAATAAGCTATTCAATATTTTAACTTGCCAAATTTTTTAGAACTTCTTAAGAGCTTACTTTTAAAAATTATGTAGGTTATATAGCCAAAAATTAAAATTATGCATGATAACAAAATTAAAATAGCAAAAAAATGAAAAAATGGCTGTTTTACCAAAAAATTCATTATTTTTTTATTTTTTCATAAAAATGGCTAAAAATTTAGCTGAGTCTTCTACTGATGTAGTACTACAAGAAAAAAAATAGTAGTTTAGTGGCCCTTTAAAAAAAGGTATTTATTCTGAGATCCCACTACACTTTGGACGACTGCCACAGACAGACTAACGGTCCCGGCGTAATGCCAGTGGCTTGAGGGGATAGTGGCATGCTCGAACTATTGACAGATGTCGCTATAGACCCGCTCCCCGTAGGTTTAGGTACTTAAAATTAAGGGAATATGGTCGTGGGGTTGATTTGATCCCAGTGTGGCAAGTAAGGGTTAATTACTTCGCCATTACTGTTACATTAGGCTGATTAGGCACGTATTTTCATATTTCTCTGCGAGAAAAATAAAATTAAACATCCGTATATTAATGTATTATTCCGTGTATTATACTTCTTTGTGTGTGGTATAGTGTGTTCACGCATACTAGGCGCACGACTCACTGAGGTGCGTCCGGCTAAAAGACAGTTCTGATTGGATTGACTTTACTCAGTAATTACTGCTTTATTAAGCATTATGGAAAAAAATGGTTCAGGACTTTTTGACTCAATTTTTAATAAGAAATAGCGTTATATAATTAATGGGCGCTCTTTAAGTAACCTTTTACACACATATGCATATACATAAATGTTTACTTACTTGTCATTGCAACAGAAATTACGAAGATGATCGTGCGCCACATTGTGAGTAACTGACGCAGAGATGTCAGTTGTGACTCTGTCGCAAATTTCCCCATGCTGAGTAAGAAAAAAATATCATTAAGAACTTGTCCGCGTTTTGTACGATTTGTACAGTAGCGGAAAAAAGTTTCAGAAACATGTAAAAAATATACGAGTTTGGTTGCACAAAAAATATAAGATTTATTATCACTGAGAAAAATGTCCAGCAACTTTAATCGAAAAAAAAAACGAACTATTTTATCCGACAAAGTTTAATATCCCATGAAATTGAGTGACATTCGATGAAAAGTTATCCGATGATGTCAGTGAGCTGAATATTTTATCCGATATCATTTAGAGCGCACGCGTACTACACGGCTCGATCTTCGTTTCCGCCGTCTCCGGTATGCTTATCGTTTGCCTCGTGCTCGTGCCTAAGTGCCTTGTATGTGCCTCGCGCTCGCGTGCTTTTCGACCAGAATCGTTACAGCTGCGTATGTGCGTGTTGAGCCGGTTGTGTGAAGTTGTGCAAGTGTGCAGTTTTATCTTATCCCGAATATGCATACGAGTAACACATATATGATATATGTTTCTCGTATGCATAGGCTAATGGCAGAGAACGAGACGTCTGTCGTAGTCATGGACGTAAAGTAAGGCTGTTGTATGATAGCCTATAACAACTTATACGTTTTTCTCTGCCTTGCTTTACATCCACGACTACAACAGACGTCTCGTTCTTTGTCATCAGCCATATTCGGGATAAAATATAATCGGATAAGATATAATTGGATCATCCGTCTATAAATTAACAAACGGATTTTTTGGATCGGATAACTTTGGTCGGATATCACTTCGGTCTAATCGGGTTTTTTTCCGATCTAAAAGATCAGAAACATCCGTCTGTTAATTTTCGGATGGATTATCCAATTATTTTAATCGGAAAAAGCCTAGATTTTTCTCTCAGTATGGCAGATTCGGAGTTTAGTCTCTTTCAAAATGAGTCCGTTGCTGCACTTAGCTTATCATTTTTTCTGCCGCTAGAATCATTTCTTGATATCGTTTTTCGGAATGTTCATTAGCGTCCTTGTCGAATTTTGTTTAATTGTTTCAACATTATCAAACCTATACCTCTTAAAAATCTTTCTGAGCTTTGGGGATTACAAAAAGAGCATACTAACAATAAGCTAAGTCGGGCGAATACGAAGATTGTTGTACTTCTGATCTTCGTTGGCTCGTAAGAAAATAAATTGAGACAAGTGGAGACATTATCGAGCATTTACTTATCGAGTTACAATAAAGCAGTCCAGGACACATATTATGGCACTTTTCGGAGTGGATTTTGTTCGGAATTATTTTGTTTTCTCTACAAAACAATAGAAATCTAGGAAATAACTAAACAATTCCAATCGAAAAGTTCCGTAATATTTGCCCTAAAAAGTTTCATAAAATATATGTTATGCGTACGCTTATATGCTATTCTCATAAAATTTATAAAAGTCTTATTTTTACCAATAAATTTTAAAACAGAATTTAGTTACAAAAGCGTTGCTCGATACTTAAACAAATTAATAGAAAAAATATTTCAACAAGGAATTATTAAAAATACTCTATATGCAGCATTTCTGAAGAGAATTATTTAGAAAATATTTCTTCTGCAGGAAGTTTTTTGCTTATCAATTGTAATAGGGACAAGATATTAAATAAGTATAACAATATGTACATGGATAAGAATTGTAACCCATTTTTGAGAATTCTAATAAATTAAAACGTTAGAAAATATAATTGTATTTGAAATTACATAGAAATGCAGTTACAATATTCTTATTGGTGTTATACCTATATATATATATTTTTAATTGGAAGTTTTACATCACGTGACAAGCACTAATTGATAACATTACCTAACGTATACTGATTTATTATGTTGTCTTATTTATAGAATTATTAACATTGTTAATATCGCGCGCTGATCAATTATTATGATGATAAAATGGATTAAGCCCATATTAAGCGCATATGATGTATTTATTAAATTGCACGGAATTGTAACGAAACTAGAAAAAAATATCGCATATTATTTTATTCGGCAAACACAGCTCAAAAAAGAGATAAAGCAAAATGTAAAATTTTTTAAATTCTTCAATTATTTGGTAAATGTTTCATCGAATCTTTTGCAGTATTTGTAATCTGCTGATTACCTCGTTTTGTATATACAATAAAAATATTGATCACTTCACGTTCACATTCATCACATACTGTTTCAATATTTTTTTACATCTATTTAAATAAACCAAATTAATATGCCAACTGAATTTTCGATCGGCTTGCAACGGTTACATAGTTATTATTTATATCAGAAAATTGCAAAAATGTATACCATTATAATATTATTAACTGTATGCTAATATTGACAGCATAATGCCTGATAAGATCCGCTTATTATTTAGATATGTGAATTAAAAAGTATAATATAATATGTGATTATATATTACTGCGATAAGGTTGCAGGACATTTGCGAATATCTGCGAATTCATGACGCGTGTCATGAATTCCGCGTTACATGTGCAGAAAAATTTGTAAGGCTTGTGAAAGTTAATAAAGATACACACACACACACACACACACATTATTTTTTAAAAGAGTCGTTGTGAGCTTTCGGTGCGCATATTCTCGAAATCATTTTATGTGAACTTCAGCAAGTTGCTTGATTGAACGTTATGCTTTCACAGTTAAGCACGCTCAAGTGTAAGCTGATTTTTGAAATATGAGTCTATGAGCTTCATTGATTTATGCTTTAGTACGTGTATTGTTTCAATTGTTTACATGATTGCATACTCGATACTTCCTTTCGCTTATGAATTTTGATGTATTTGTTTATCGAGAACGTCGAGAAGAAGTAAGTTAAATTTTAGTATAATAATATTTATATAAGCGTGATGTGTGTAGAAAAGAAAAAAGCTAAACTAATTTTATATAAAATAATTACAAAATGTTAGTCACATATCATGAATACTATATATGTATGGGTTTCACGAGTCTTTTTTTTCCTGCAAAAGTCCCATGCACAGCTTTAGAACGAGAGTGAAAACTTAAACGTCGGACAATTATTTAGCGGGAAACAGCTTTTAAAAAATTGTTTTTTAAGGATAAAATAACAAACATGTGCACACACACATATATACACTCAATACATATATACAACTTGGAAAAAATAAATTTTTTAGGCGAAAGAGAACTGCACAAAGTTGAGCGTGCATAAAAAATATTTCAAACTTCAACATAATATTACTCTGGGAAAAATAAAGACGGAAATAACCCACTTTGGGGCCCACGAATTTAGATAATCAAATTATTTGGATATCGTAACCTTGATTAACATTTTGGTTAGTCCCCTTAAGTGAAAATTATTTTTGCGTAACTGAATATCGACAGAACTAATTGAGAGAATTGACTAGTATAACTTAAAAATCTTTGAAATAGATAGAATAGCTAATTATGATTTTTAGTTACGCGTAATCGTTATACCTACGGTTATATTTTTCCCAGAACTAACGTTTAACTGAGCGACTGAGCAATTTTTCGTAGAAATTTTTACTTCTGCTACTTCGGGTTAGCTATTGCTATACCTATTAACTGCTGACTGACAAATTTGATTTCTTTTGTAAGAATTTATTTAGAGAAAATATATTAATATGACTAATTTTTTTACTTCCTTTTTTTCGATTATTCTCACATTTCTTGATAATAACACTTCTTGTTATTAACGTTACTGCCACAAAAATAATTCTATCACTGTTATTCAATTTTTTTATTAAGAGGTGAATCCACAGATTTTAGAAACCTAGAGTGGATGCGAAACAGATTAGAAATTGTCGAAACAAGAAGATTTACAAAGCATTAAAGAAATTGACAAGTTAGGAAACATTCAAATTCTTGATAATTTTGCTATCTTCCTTTCTAATCTCTGATGTTCAACTTATCTATTCTCTTTCTCAAACATATTAATCGACACTTCGCTATTTTTTCCCCTTTTTTGATTCTTATTCAGAAGTGTTCTTCAACCCACACAGAACTGTTTTTCAACCTTAGTGATGAACCTTTTCCTCAGAATATTCCTTCCTTCTTTTTCCCTTCGTATATAATTGATGAGATTTTCTCTGGATTTCTTTTCTAAACCAGTTTCCTTCATTCACCCCTTTTTTTCTTAGCTCTTTTATTACGGAGTTCAGTTCTGCAAACATCGATAACCTCCGAGTCATATTGTCCCAAATAGATCCTTCTTATAGTATTCCCATATATACTCCAATAGCCTCTCTTATCCTACCTGAGCTCTCATAACCGCATTTTATCACTTCGTTTCTCTTTCTTACGATCACATAAAACTTTCTTCTTTCTCTGCGTTTTTATGCATATACATTTTTCTATTATTTATCAATTTTAATATTATAATTTAAATGTTGTAGATTCTGTGAGGTGTAAATCAAATATAAAAATTAACATTAAAGCTTTCTTTAAAAAATTTTGACTAATAGTATTTGTAACACTTGCAAGTTTACATGTACATACAAAATTATCAAATTTAAAATAAGGCAAATAAGAGCAAAACGCTGTTAAAGCGGAAAATAAAATGCAAAAAAATAACTTTAATACAAACATAAATACAAATTACAAACGTTTCGGTCTTAGACCTTTTTCAGTGTAACAATTAGAAATATAATTATAATTTTAAAACAAACCGTCAACAACGCATATACAAAAGTGTGACAATGTAGTCATGTTCTATAAACCAGTGAGTGGTCTGCTGCGAAGTTGGTTAAAAAGATTAACTAATGGCATATCACGAATTCTGCGTTTTAAATAAAAGAAAAAAGATGAAAGGAATTAACTAACAAATTAGTAACTCGCAGGTGTTATATGATAATGTGTAATCCACTTACCGAACAATCAACTTCCCAACAGTCACCAGTGTCTGAATTCGATACGAGACAATGCTTTCTGTCTAATTGTAAGATTGGCGCACCGACTGAAGGCTCAGCCTCTATTACAAGGTAAACTAGGTACAAACTGATATCATGAAGCAACACGTGTACAGTGGAAAAATAGCTAGTCAATAAATAAAAACAAACAGAATTTGGATGTTAATCCCGTCATATCGACGTCAAATGTACGAAAGATAAGGAGGAATCGCAATTTATCGTTGAGCGTATTATTGCCAGAAAAACATTGCGTAAAAGACAAGCAATACTAGAGCAACAGTGCAGACAGAATACAATGTGTAAAATTCTCTCGCGTTTTATACGAAATATTTTAATAGTATTTCTATTGGAGCAGTATTCAAGAAACAATTGAATGCAGTACATTACATACTTCAGTAAACATTTTACAATTTCGTCGGAGCTATTAAAATAATTAATTACACCAATCAAATTGTTTTATCAATTCTACAGTTGAATAGAATCTGAATATGTCAGTTATGTGGAAGTCTTTCAACAATCGGTGAATAATCATTACAAAGATCTAATGTGTTCTCTTGTAGGTTAATGTCATTATTTTACCTTTTATATAGTATAAGATTGCTTAATATTTTAATTGTTATGCTATTTAATTGGCGATTAAAGAATATACATTGGAATATTATTTAACATATATTTTTCCTATTGAAATAGAAAACAGTTGCATTTCTTATTTCTCATGGCAGAATCGAGGACTCGTTAAAATTTTCCGCGATGCTGGATACTTTCCATAATCGACTTACTCATGCCGTAAATTAATCCATCGTAATCTTATTCGGAAAGTTGAGCCTCCGATAATTAAGGATGCAGCAGTATTCGTATCGAAATCCTCCTGTTATGGATCAGAGCTTCTCTTTCTTGCAGCCATAATCGGAATCCCTTTGTCCCCTTTCCCTTCTTCAACCACCCCCGTAAGACCAGTGAAGTATTAATGGCCGTATAAAACACTATCGATTATCGCTGCAACCATTCGCCGCAACCAACTTTTTCTATCCTCTTAAGACCAATAAAATTTATAAATTACCTATCTACTTAATTTTCCTTAATTGCAACGTTGATATTTTACGTTATCGCCCTACTTTACGTTATCACTATATTTTACGCTGCTTACATATTTTACGCTTTAGCTCACGTTTAAATCGAAGCAATTTAATTTTCAATAACAAACATATGGCACAAATGTATATGGCACTGATACTTTGAGCACGAACATTTTTTTTTAACAATGCAGGCTGCGTAAGAGATTAATGATAAATTGCGATATGAATTTATAAACGCGAGAATTTGTAAATGCGTGCATCAAGGAGAATAATTAGTTCGATATTTTTAAGCGCTCGTAATAGCCGGGTATCCGTGGAAAAGCTCGCGTGTAATTTGATGCATTATTGATGCGGGAGGATGGATCAATGGTATGAATGAGATCGATCACGACTAGAAAGAGCATTCGTTTCGTGTGCAGATAAAACGTATGGGCCACGAGCGGAAACAATTGCGTTAGTACATTATCTTTGCTTTTTTTCACAGTATATCTTATCGAATCTAAAAGATAATATTGTCCGAAAAAAAAATTTTTGCTAAACTGATTTACCATTTTATATAATTTTCATAAATATTGTCGACAGGTGTCAATGTAACCCAAGAAATATATAAAATTATCGAATATCGAAGGCCGGTATTCATAGTCGGATCTTATTCCAAGACTATATTTAAGCAATATCTTAAGAAGCTAATACGGCTGTGATTGGTTTATGATAAGATTGTACCTGTCTTAAATATACGATAAATACCTGTAATCTCGCGAATGTAGACATAGTGACATGTTGATAATAACTTGTTATCAAAGATTGCACGATACTAGAAATACATAATTAAATATATTATTGATGAATAACGTCGCACGCATATTCTCTGTCGCGGAGGACCCTCGTTTTCTATCGTTTTAACCTTAATGCCCCCGGGTCCGCGGACCCAAATTTAGAATGTATATTTTCAATTGTTCCCGCTAAATATGGGTTATTATTTATTATTTTTTTATTTTTTGATTGAGCCAACGTAACTGCGGAGATCAATAACTATGTGAAATTGAATTTTAACAATATAACTTTTATTTCTTTCAGCCTTGAAAACATTGAATAATTTCATAACTAATATCCGTAAGGAGAATTTTTATGCTGCGTCTTTAGACCCCATGTGTCTCGAGATTCTGAGCGTGTTGCATTAAATTACCGACGCGAAAAAACCTTCCTGCAACCTGCGCCGAAAAGCCGCCGTTAAAAGAGCGAGCGGAACGGACGGGCACAAAAAAGAAGGAGAAAAGGAAGAAGGACGCGCAGGCAGGAGTGTTCGCGCGGAAAATTTAATGCGAATTCAAAGTGAAGACGGTGGATCGCTTCTCGATGTCGCTCTTATCCATCTTCGGCGTGGCGCAAGTCGAGGCGAAAAGCGATCGATCAAAAATTGATGAAACCACGCTTCCCCGGGGCGAGAAACAGTAAATTCGACGTCCGTAAAGACGTGAGTCTGCGAGGCACCTCGATAATGGCGCCGGCAAGGACCGTCGAACGCGAATCGAAGGGGATAGGCTAACAATTTTCGCGTGAGCTATACGCGAGAGAGCTTGCGAATGCATCTTTTATCTCGCCTCGTCGAGGCGGACGATTCTATCGTGTTGCAGTTGCACTCGCAATAACAATGCACATTGCATAATTAAGGATCCGAAACTTGCTTCTATCTTCGAAAGTTAATTATAGTCTTCATTTTCATTCACGTCCGGAACTTCGGTTTCCTCGTGTCCGACGCGACGTCGAGCGGGGAAGAGCCTGTCGAAAAGTCGTGCAAAGTTTTCGTGAAAATTAACCGCGGTTCGTATTAAATAAAGCACATCGAGCCTTAATTGGAAACCTTGGAATCAAAACTGATAAAATTCCCCTTTGATGTCGATGATATATGACCTAGCTCTCTCTTCCGGAGTAAATTAGATTGATTTAACTTCACTTGAATTTGGCGAAGAGTCTCTTAAGCAAATATATATTTTTAATCACTTTTGGGGCAATCTCTTTGAAGTCTTCTTGATGCAAATACGAAGTTAGATTAAAGAAAGTAAATTAGGAAGTTTAGGAACGAAACCAAGTTAGCAAAATGTGTTTTGAGATCGCAGTGTCATAAATTCGCGATAAAATGTAATACTAGCGGATTAATGTTAAATTAATCTTAAATACCATATTTGGATGTATTTTCATGTGCAACAATACAAGATGGAAGACGTATTTTTGTACACGATTCATCGCAGTAACGAGGTGGATTAGCACGGTGGATTTCGCGTGATGAGTGGCCGCGCGACGGCAGTCGCGAAACGTAATTCCTGTGTTGGTCGACCTCCGTAAACTCGGGATACTCTCGCGAAAATCCGCCGGTGATATGCGCGACATTATGAGTACGGCATTAGTACATTCGCAGGAATTAAGGAAGCTCCGGACTTTAAATTAGCAACACGTTTGTCCGTTCATCCATACGATAAAACTTTGTTACAATTACAGCAAATAATTATCATTTAAAAATTAATCGTATGATTATAACAGTTAGGGCGATCTCTGAAAAACTTATAGATATCTATAGTTACAAGTTTATAAGAAGTAAATTAAAGCATAGCAATATTAGAAAAATATAATATTTGGTATCATAAATTTGCGGTAAAACGTAAAACGTCAGAAGTATGCGTTTAATTTTACACATAGACGCACGCAAATAAACTGTTTCACAATCGCGATAATCCATTTGCCATATCTGCATAATTCAGTTATCCACGTTTATTGGGGAAAAAAAAAAAAACACATTGCATTATTTAGTTCACACGAATTTCGTGGAAGAACAGAATGTGGACAGAATTCGCAGAAAGATGTCAGTTTATTCTCCATCGGTTTTTGCCACATTCCGCTACACTTTGACATACTTTACCGTACACTGTGTGCTATTTATTTTTTATTTTTCCTCTTACATTAGTAAACCATTCCTACTTCATTTGATCTACATCAGGAATCCTATTAATTAAATTATACTTTAGCGCATAAGGAGAGAAATAGGAGACAGTAAGTAGAAGAGAAGTAATAAGTTGCTCGGTGTTAAAGTTGCTCCGTTTTCTGTTCTTGGTATAATCGTGGAAAAAGACGCACTTTCATGTGTACACATTTTTTCGGCGATAGCCTGTGTATCTTACGTTGATGACCGTCTTGTAATCGTCCTCAGTCGCATTACCTCGACCGCCTCGACGCGAGATTTTCACGAGATTTACAGCTTCCTGAATTTATCCCCATTCTCCGAGTGTCCCGCGGAGAACGTCTCTTTTATCATTTCACTCAGAAGAACCTTCCACATGTGATACTTGAAGCGCGCTCACTCGAATCCTCCCTTGTGTACGATCGGAGATATATGTCGGTCATCATTCACACCTTAAAAAGGCAGTTCAGAGGGTTATCGTCCACTACCTCTTTTGAATATTTATAAATAAACGAGTTCCCTTCTATTCTTCCTCCTCCCTTCCCTCCAGAACAATTTTCGTTCGACGAAATATCATTATTAACCGCGTCTCCCATATTATCACGTTATTATTGATCTTTTACAATTTTATAAATGTAAAAAAAAACTGTGAAATGTCGATGCCTTTTTTACTGTCCTCTATGTTTCTCTAAAAATAATAGCTAATGCGAGATGTTTTATTTCTTTTTCATAATTTTTTTTTGAAATATAATCTTTTAAACAACTTAAACTAAGTGTTTGAAATTGTTAGAGTTTCTTGATCGTTTTAACATTGTCAAAATTGATCCGAATCTATGCGTGTCATATAAGATTACCGAAAATGTACCACGCAAGTACCGATAACAGGTAAAAATTTGATGAGATTAATGTGTTACGTATAGTTGTGTGTTTGGTTGTAATTCGATGAATTTATCGTGCTGCCCTACATTCCGTATCGAAACGTCTCTAGATGTGACCGTGATATATGTATATATCCATATATTGAGATCAAATTTCCCCGCGCGCGAGATATTTCCCAGTGGCGTTAATGAGATCCTTTGTCATTCTTATTGTCATCTCATGCTTCGTGAGGTGGACGTGTAACGTGTAATATATATGTATATATGTATATATGTTCCCCCCGCGTACCCCGCGTACTCCGCGTATCGTGGGGGCATCCGGTAGAGCCGCCCGGCATCTTTTTCATCTCATTTTCGAAGATCACTCATCGCCCGCAGACAAAACGCTAGCGTAAGCTAACTTCCCTTATTGTTCGACCGCAGATCGAGTGCCACTACTGGCTCTAAGTAGACTCATCCGTTCATGATCAGCCGCGGTCGGCAGCAAGAAAATACGGCGCGTTTTGTTCGCGGCTTTATTCATCTCGTTTTTTAATTGGTTTTTATTACCTCTGGTTATGCCAATTTGATTTCTGTTCTATTTTTCCTTCTCTTCTCTTTTTGCTTTTTCTCTCTTTTTCTAACCAGATTTCAATTTAATTTAAAATTATAACTTTGTTATAACACACGAATAGCAATGATGAGTAAAAAATATTTTTAAAATGTAATCCTGAGAATAATAGACTTCTCTTTGTTTTTATACAATACAATAACAAATTAAAATTTTAATAATAGTAATGACAAAAATTGACTACAAATAAATCTTGTGCTTTTAAAAAGACTGTTTAAATAAACATATTGAACTTTAATGGAGTTTTAAAAATGGTCAATAATGGGCATATACAATACAGATGATTAAATAAACGTGTTAAACTTTGCTGCAATGTAAATGGATACGATTAATTGGAAGACGAATGGTATCATTAGGATACGTAATATCGCTGCATTTTCTCTGCGCCACTTGCCTTCTACCACCGCGAGCCATAATTAAAACGAACATATGGTGCCGCCGATAGCATGGTGATGTCTGACTTTTCCTACCCGATACGTCGAGCAAGCAGATTCGATAATCGGCGAAGTTTTGATCCACCCTCGGAACTTTATTGCCTCCTCTTGCGGCCGACTATGTTTGTAATTAGAATCGTTCGAAACTACCCGAAACTGTCCAATGGCACGGCGGATGTTATCCAGACACATAGCGGCCACACAATAGATATTTAATCTCGGCCTTCCATCTCGGGCGACCGGATTGAAATGATCGATCGCTCGTGTCGCTTTTCAGCGAGCGAGTTCAATCTGCAGTAACCTTTTAGGCTCCGCGACTTTTCCGCTATGCGTATCTTAATTCGATAAAAACGTAACGTACGATTACAGTGAAGTATCCCTGGAAGTTTCCTCTACGGCGTGATGTATCGCTTCGTTTAACCAAATTGTCACTCTCTCTCTCTCTTTCTCTCTCTCGCTCTCTTTCTCGTAATATTGTTAGAACTTTCCGCGTGCTGAGAATAATACCAGTCAATATTGAATGCGTCACGCTAGTGCTTCGCTTCCACAATAAGCTGATCACTAAATTCGCACATAATAAAGAAGTAGTTCTAAAGAAGTACATTTTACGATTAATATAATTATAGCACGAACCACACATTACGTGAATTAAAGTTCGTTAAAATATATCGTAATCTTTAACAGATCAATTTATTACAAGCAACACGCCAGTGATTAATCGCGTTACTTACGTATATGGGGATCTGCGGGGTAAATTATAATATTATTTATTTGCATAATGTAATTATATTAAATTAATTACAGTTGAGTTAATTAAATAGAGCACGATGTATGATCGTGTTATCGTGAACAATTATATAGTAATAATGTTGTTAAGCTAACATATACTTATGCGCGAAGAATCGAAGTTAACGTGATGTAGCAATTCCGAGGAAATTGATATACGCTTATACTATATTATTATTAGATATATTAACTTTAATTCCTTGATCCATTGTTATTAATTATATCAATTTCAATTTCTTAAGATAAGGCATGTATACATGCTACCGCAAGAAAATCGCTATAGGAAAAAATTTAATAAACATCATCGTTCATTAGCTTGATAAAATATCTCCGACTACTATCGTATCGTAATATTCAACGACTCCTCTAAGCAGGGAGACTGAAAGAAGAATCTATATTATCAGTTATACCAGACGCGAAAGAAACGAGATAAAAATCAAGATTTCCGCAGGATAAAAGAACGATGAAATTGGGTGCGACTAAACCCGCCAACAAATGTAATATAAATTTGCATCTTCAAGATCTAATTTGAAATCATGTATTTTCATTATCCACGATCCTTTATCATTATCGCTTAAACGACATCGGAGTAATTGACATTATCAGCCCGGCTTCATTTTCTTCAAGGAAAAATTTTTACTCCTATAACTACAGTCAGAAACATCTCTCCAAGCAACCGCAATCAAATCAACCGTAGTCTCCGCCTCTCAGTTCCCGACTTCATTATCATAATTATCTCGTCTCTCGATCGAAGACGTCGCAGAGAAATCTTTTCGGTAGACGTCAATTCAATAGGAGGTCTGTGGCAAAGAGGGCAAAACAGGAATCGACCCGACAGTCTCGCAGGACAGGCAAGCCGTCGACAGGACTAGCTAGAGCAGAGACGTGCACCGGCGTGTTCCGGTCGCGGAGGCTGCGCGGAAAAATCGATAGTCGACGCTCACCGGCAGCAGCGGCGGCGGCGGCGTCGCCGTCGCCGCCGCCGCCGCCGCCGACGCCGACGTCGAGCGGCGCGATGGAGTCTGCCCGATGGCGCAGTCAACGTCGGGACCGGCACCCCAAAAGATCATCCCACGCGGTTAAACTCACATTCTCCAATCCACCCCTTTTCTGACTGGCCCCCCTCGAGAGATGTCGCATTCTCGGCGTAAATAGTCCCGATCGACCGCACGAGCGTCTTTACGAGGCGCGTAAACTCGCGGGTGCATGCGGATGACGGACGGTGGATACGCATGCACGATTCACGGAGCGGAAGTGCGTGCGGTGCGGGGATGCGTTTGTGCATGCGTGCGTCCGTGCGTGCTTCGCCGGCACGTTGACATCACCTTCGTCCCGCCGCAATCTCGATACGACGGGATTCGCGAGGAAAGGTGACGTACCACCCCGTATGATTGTTATAGCCGGGTCGACAACCTCGAGCTCGCGGACGCTCCTTCGGCGATGCCGCAACGTGCATCGCGATTATTAACTCCGGGACACGACGCCGATGAGCTCCCGCAGTGAAACAAAAAAGCGGTTCCGTTGCGAGATTGCGAGCGACGTGCGCCGCAAGGTGAAGAGATACCAGAGATTTTAGTGCGTACTGCGGCACAAAGCGAGTGCGTACGTGTGCTCGCGTGGATATTCCGCTACACTCGCGAATTTGGGACCTCCTTTTATTCGCGCATTCTCTGTTGGAGTGCTCTTCGACCTTGAGTTGGTGAGAATATACGCGGAGCAAACGAGATTGCGTGGATTGTGCATTTGACAATCGTATTTCGCAAAAAGGGAGATTTATTTTTTTCTCCCTCGGGGATTCTGCGAATTTTTATACACGCTCTCTCATAAGCGATACGAGGAGCGTGCCTGCGCCACGATTTACCCCCAGCCATATACAGAATTATCGTTGCGCAGAAAATACATTTGCGGTTTTGTTTGAGAATCTGATTTCTAAATTTCTCTCAAACGCACGACGACGGGACATTTCGCTTCTCGCGAAAAAACTTTCGCATGAAATGATGGCACGTGGTCGTTATTACTGATCCTCTGCTCGAGTTTTTACGTATCGAGTTCCCTCTGCCGAGTTGCAAGCTGCGGATCTCCGATACGACCCTGCGATACGCGCCTTTTCGAGGACATTGACCTCCGCTTCCGCGTCTGTCTGGCTAGTTTATCTGTTTTCCCTGGCACTCAAACGTCCTCGAACCATCGAATTTCGATAAAGCGCGTACCACGGATGCAAATGCGCAAAATATTTTTCGCGGAACATTCCGAAGGGGAAATTTTACGAGGTATCTCGATATCAAGTCCGCCTCCCTGTCGATTCGTTCCTCTCGGGTGTACATTTATCGTCTGACATTTGCTGTCACCATTATTGTTCTTCATTTTTATATTGAGTAGAAAAAAAAATTTCGAACATCTGTATCGTTTGATATGTTCCAGTAAATACGCCGT
Source organism: Temnothorax nylanderi (assembly GCF_030848795.1). Lineage (NCBI taxonomy): Eukaryota > Metazoa > Arthropoda > Insecta > Hymenoptera > Formicidae > Temnothorax > Temnothorax nylanderi. The sequence goes on along the minus strand of NW_027249089.1, from coordinate 1,213,673 downwards.
TAAGCACTGATGATCATCAAATTGAGTGTTAAATTGGCAAGGTGTATACGAGGCGAATAATCTAACGATATAAATCCATCGTGATTAGTAGTTGCAGCTTCTTCCAGCCGATATATCTCCGCTTGTTGTTCGAACGATACCATTATACCGTTCGTATAGCAATTTCTAAATTACCCCACCGTAATTTCTCCATTAAGTTGACCCACTCATTTTGCGTCTCTCTGTGTGTGATTTATATTCCTTTCTGCTAGGCTTCGCTTTCCTTTTATACAGACTAATTATCGCAGAATTTGTCATTTGTGTAATTTGAATTTGATGCATGCAGAAATGAAAAATTAAAACTTAATCGCCTGACCTCGCCTTCTCGTCTACATAGCGCATAGGCGAGGTCACACGATTGAGTTTCAATGTTTCATTTGTATGCTTAATTATAATACTTGTTAAAATCATGCAGAGACTAAAATAACAGTAATTCAGTATTCATAAATACAGAATACGCGTAAAATTAAGATGCAGAATATGCGTAAAATTAAAAGTCAAATACTTAATATTATTTAAAATCGAACCTTAACATGTGCAGAATTATTATTATTAAAAAGAGCGATTAATAATAATTTGAGACGTTGAAATTTTTCAGAATAATTCATTTATGATTTAGATCGGCGTCGTAAGAAATTGTCCGTTATGAAAGCATGATCATCATTTATCACCGCGACGATATACATCGCGCGATACACGACGCAATCTGACGCATCGTACTGTAATGGGTGGCTTCTATTTCCCACTTTCCCTCAGTCCCTTTCTTTTCGCGGCTTTTTTTTCTCTCCTGAGAAACGGCTACGGAGTCTTGAAGTTACTCCAGCGGCCAACTGCGCACTCATCTATATAAGGAGCGAGGCTAAGGATATTACGAGCTCCAAAAGCCGCATAATTATTGCACGGTCGTCGTTATAATTTTGCTGATATTACTTCCCTCGTGCGCGACCCACTTGGACATATATATACGAATATTAATTTCCCTTCTCATCTCGTCCACTTATTTGGTGATTACATGAAGATCCGAATTCGCGAAACACAATAACGTGCTTTAATATGTAAATATGCATTAGCAGTAGGTCCATTAAGAAACAAATAGAGAGCGTTAAATATTTTAATTAAATAACGGTAAAATTAAATTATGTAATTTTTGTTGTAGTTAATTAATGGAAAAAGAATTATTAGACTTCTATTATTATAAATTAATGACGAAGGGAGATTTAATTTTTATAAAATGCTTCGATTTTATATTTACTCATTGTGAAATTTTCGTGTCGAAATAACGAAAGAAGGATCCTATCAGTGGTACATTTCTCATATTCGAGGCATATAAAGCTTGTCAAACGTTTATACATTTTATTTTTATCTTTATCGAAGCAATAATACACGACGTTTATCAGAATTCCATGATCCCAAGTGTATGCTAAATTTTTTCTACCGTACGCCCGCTGCTCTTTTGAATCATGAATTTTCAAAAGTCTTTGGAGAGCCGTCGCGTTAATCGCACCGGTAATTTATTCCTAAGTATCCGGTTGACTCTATAGATAAAAGTATCCAAATCAAATTAATTAGCTTTCACTTTAATCGTTTAATTTATGCCAATAAATGCAAGATACTTGATCAAAGCAAATTTTGAACTGTGGCTCTGGGGTCGCCCTTTCATTTTATACGCGCGATAACAGTGTGACTAGTACAGTGTAAATAATGGTGAATTAAAATTTTCGTGATATTCACGAAATTGTTTTGGAAGGAGCGTATTTCGGCTGATTATCGCTTCCGGTCACGCTGCAGTGATAAATTTCATTACTCCCGAATTCGAAGAGTGCATCCTTTCCTGCGGCCATCTCGACGATTGGTCCGGACCGCTTGGACTGCTTTGTGGCGATTTCACCAGTTCGACGCGAAAATAAAAATTGCTCGACGTTTCTCGACGAGAGACGGGAAAGCGGAAGCGTGCGAGAGAAAGTTTGTCACCATTGTACCTCGTAATTTTTCCTCGCAACGCGAAAATGTCGATCACGCGCGAGGATTGTTCGGTATCACGGAATTCTATTCGCATCGCTTTCTTCCAAAGGTTCTTTGTTCGAATTTTTGCTTCTCGAGCAGGAGGAGAACGATCGTCAAATTGAGAGTACAAGTTTCATGGACCCCGTCGTAAGAAAAATAAAATATTTTTTGCAGTATAATACGCATCTCTGACGAAATGAGATCGAAGGGATATCTCTACGGCTGAACGGAAGATCGTAAGTTTTTTATTTTTTATTTTTCTTTTAAGCTATAAGACATGAAAAATGTTGCTGTGTAGGAGAGATACTTCTTCTTAGGTCGTAGAGCCACTCGAGCCCTACCTCGTTGTAGGTCGATATTTCGTTATCGGAAAGCAGTAGCCACCTTGATGAAACGATGTGGGGGATATCGGTATAAATTACAAAATGGCAACACTGAAAACGTTAGGATGTTCGCGATCTTGTTCAACGACGTTGTCGCATTTGCTACGAGCTCTCTGAATGTCTCATGAGATTCATTGCATAGAGAACACCATTGTGACCTATAATCCCTACAGATCGCTATTATCCGGATATGAATAGCCATTTCGTCGAAAAACATACGAAACCGAAAAAATTCTAGTCAATTAAGTCAGACTGATCAATACTTGACATTTTTTAATTAAATAGAAATAGCATTTTTTAATCATATAAAAATTGTGTAATTTAATTTTCCGAACAATTCTACGTTGAACCACTTTTACTGTTAATTAAAATAAAATTGTAATCGGCGGTGGATGTGCGCCGCGCCCCATGCACTAAATAATTATTTCAACAGATTCGCTTCTAATACGAAATTAATTACGGCTCAGTTATTCGCAATTAAATATGCCGGAATCTATCGCAGAACGATTCAGTTAAGCCGGTCAAAGGAAAGCAACAAGGACAAGAGGGCGAGGGTGGAAAAAATGGGTTCAGGATGTGAGAAACGGGAGCAAAGTTAAATCCGTGCCACCTAAACAGCCTCTCGCGATATCTTGTTGAAACAAGCGTGTCTCGGCGGGCCAATAAAGATCAGCGTTTTGTTTTTCCTGTCTTTCGCGATGAAAAGAGGACCTACCCTACGTGTAATCCTCGATTTCATCGTAGATATAAAAACGCGAAGGGCCAAATGTTTCGACGTAGAGATATTGGGGAGAAAAGTAAGGTTGTAAAAATAATAAAACGTTCGAAGAGTTTTCGAGATTGCGTGGATTGACGTAGGAAGAAATTTACATAATGCTAATAAGTCAATGAATCTTTTTTTGTTGTATTATAACACGATATGAAGAATAAGAGGTGTACGTTATTAACAATAATGACACCTTCGATAGCTATAAGCTATGATTAATAACTACGTACAAGTTTGATATTGAAAATCTGATGTAATAAGAGTGGAAATTTATGCAATGCAAATAAGTGGACGTATGCCATTTTAAAGCCGGGTATAAAAAATATGGGCGTACATTGATGGCCTTGATAGCTTGATAGCTTCACATTGATATATAATCAATAAATCTGATGTAATAAAGGTAAATTCTAGAGAATCTAGATAGTTTTAACACTCTTATAAATTCTAACATTGCATTATAATATTGTTTGCAATTATGATACGCTAAAATGGAATGACAGGAATTTGGAGAGAGTCAAAAGAAATTTTTTTTACAACAGTCGTTCTATATACGTAGATATTGCTTAACACATGAATTCCAGGAATTATCGTTCTCTGAAGAAGAAAAAGAATGATCTCGAAGCGACGAATATTTTTATTTGCAGAAAAAGAGATAAACGAGCATTTCTGAGGGAGAGAAAAGGAAATCAAATCAATGAACGAATGTGTAAAAAAATACGTTTTAATGAAATAACAACGAACAGGATTGCCGTGGAATAAACAATTCTGTTAGCGTCGTTTCCGCATTGCAAAGCAACGCTCTGTTCCCTTGATAAAGCGGCAACCAGTTAAGTGAAAAACGAAAGTATATGGAGGAGTAAATGGTGTCGCGTGAAAAGTGCCCTTGGACAACGGATTCGTAAAATGAAGTGTTCTGCAAGCTCCACTGGGAAGACACGCAAATCTAATTTCAACTACGATCATACGGAGAATCACGCCTGATGGAAGCTTTAGGACGCTACGCGCAGTTGGCGGAATTGCGGAAAGAACGTCAATTTTCTTCTACTGCGGACCCGGTGCGCTTCCGGAGCATGGACGAGGCTGGATTCCGGAAACGACAGGTGTGGGAGGAACACCGGGATCGCCAGGTAAGAAAGTGACGATCAATAGCCTCACAAACGTGCGCTCGCGTCCTTTGTACGGTTTCTCGTTACCAGTCGATTCGGATCTCAATCAGAGAGGAAATCTCTGGAATGTCTCTGATATCGGGATACCTGCGACAGAGAGAGAGAGAGAGAGAGAGAGAGAGAGAGAGAGAGAGCTGCGCGTTGAATCCGCTGGAAAGAGAAATTCCTCCCTTGATTTTATTATCGTTGATTACGAATATGTACTTAATTAATAGTAATATTTAACTAGCACTGCCTTAATAAATATCGAGAAATAATTGCAACCTCGGCAGCGCGCAGAGATAATACGAGCTTCACGTAAATAACGTCGTCACTATCTCACGGCGATATTTAACTTCAGAACTCGCAAAAGGTGTACAGACAAAAGACACGAGTCTCGGCAATTTGCTTACATTCGTATTTATTCGCATCGCAGAAAGTCTCAGTCGTCCAAATGGAAAACCAGATTAAAGAAATTAAACTGGTTCCTTCTCGTCGGAAACGTTTTTTCCACCCCCTTTTGTTGCAAGCACGCCCCATCTCCTGTTTCTCGTTATTAAGCTTTTTTTTCTCCGCGGGCATTTGAGATGCGCGGAAAACCGTCGAGTGTACAAAGAGGAACCTCGACGTCAATTGACCTCGTTGCACTTTTTTCTGTAACATATTGTACGATATATATTTTTTTTAACCCTTGGCATGTAGACGACCGGAAGAAATGTTGTTTCCCTTCGTTTCCATCTCGCGGAAAACTTCGTCTCGTTCTCTTTCTCTCTCTCTCTCCGTTTCTGATCTCCTGAGGACAATGACCCTACGACGGTTGCATTAAACAAGCGAGTTATTTTCAACTCCAGAGGAGACTTCTCGTTACGAAAGCAGCGTTAAAGAAAATTTTATTACGTTCGATGGATCGAAGTTTCAAATTTTTTATAACGCGTGCAAACATACACACACACACGAGTCAGATTTTCCTGGTTGGGAGTATCGATTTCCGTTAACATTTAATGCGCGTTATATCCTATCGCCGTTTGTTGCATTATTTTACGTAGTTACAAAGTGCATTCTCCTTATTCTGTTCTCCTCGTGTAATTCCCTGCCTCAGTCTTCTTTTCTTTTCTTTAATTTCTGAAGATCTCTTTTTTTTCGTAAAAAAATCTTGATAGGAAGATCTCGCACTTTTTGAGAATTTGATTCTTGTCCTCGGTACGACGCGAAGGGCGCAAGTGCGCTCCTCTTATCGCATCTTCAATTTCCAGCGTTCTACCTTGGACAGTCGTTCCTGCAAATAAACTCGTTCGATCTAAATGAGTCGAGACGTAAAATAAATATCTTGAATTCGGTACTTTCGTTTCATGTTTTTTACAAGAAATATCGAAAGTACTTAAAAACGCAAATTATCCTCTTCAAACTAGAAATCAAGTAACCAATGCAATTGGTTTAAGTAAAATAGAGTTTTAATCGAATCTTTTGTTTATGAGATACAAATATACATATCAAATGCGTTGTTTTGTATAATAATTGATATATATATATATATAATAAATAATGATTATTATGCATGTGTAATTCATTATATAATAATTTATCTGATACATTATTATATATTTACATGATAATCCAATCCCCTATCAATATTCCCGTAATGAAAAATACAACAGAGTACGTTTGGAAAATTAATCATCACAGTGAGTTTGATCACGCGGGGTACTCGGAATCGTATTTACGATGATCGGCTTTATAAATATTCATCGGCGCCGTACTTTTACAGGTCTAATTGTAGAATCAGATTCAATTTCTGCAGCTTTGGATATTCCGTCCGTGTTTAACGGCTCATGCTGCGACCGTAACACGTCATTAACGAGGGAGCTTGTTTGATCATCGCGCATCAACAAATGTTTTCACCTTGGTACTCCCAATCAGGCTAATAGTGTTTCGTCGGTGGTGACGTTCTACGTAGAGCCTCCACCTAGAAATGCATCAGCCGAGCGGTTTGTGCGCAGTTGATGCGAGGCAGTCAGGGCGGTAGCCAATCTCATTACAGCTACCAATTGTTTTCGACTCGCATTGAGCTGCGGCAACATGCGTACCGCAGCCCTCAACATTTTGTCAATCCTGCTGTTTCCTGCGAGAATGAAAAGAGCAAGGTTGCAGGTAGTTGAGTAGTTGGAAATTTCTACTATTCCAACTACGCATCAAAACGCGTTTCTCTATTCCTGGATTTTTTTTTCATGAATCACGAGGATCAAATCAGGGACCGTTTGTGAAAAATATGCGATATTACTGACATATTAAACATTCACCTATATTTTTTATATATTTTATCCTACATATGTATACACAGTAGATCTCCATATAACACGGATTCGTATAACAGGACGGAAAATTTTTTATATTTGTCTGTTTTAAAGTAAAATAAAAAATATTTTACCGTTACATTTATTTTACATTTTTTTAAATAATTCTTTACATCTTTTATAAATATGTGTTTCCATATGTATACCTACATAATCCAGACATGTATAATCTATATGACTTGTAAATATAACACGCTTCATATACATGGAACGCATTCTCCGTGTTATACAGGGTATGTATATGTACATATATATATATATATATACACACACACACACATAAATACCAATAAATTTATGTTTAATCACGTCAATTATGTTTGAAACGATTAATTATATGATAATTATTTAATTTACGTTAAGCTCTACACGTATCAGAATAATATCTGAATAGTTTTCAGCGCGAGACAATATACTTGACAAGCAATGTTACAGTAGCATATTGAATCGAAGTGTGTTCGCTATAAGTTACTGACAAGAACTGAAAAATTCAATTCGAGATGGATCTTTGCTTATTAAAAAGAGCAGAATTTGGATATAACAGCCAATACCCAATAATATGCATACTAATATCAAAAGTAGTGATTAATGCGATTTTTCGAAAGAAGAAGTCTAGAGTTACTAAAAAATATGAATGCAGGGTAAGGGATTGTATATAGGACAAGATCCATTTAGATAGGGTTAATAAGTTCTTTTATTACTGTGTCAGAAGAGTCTCGGGAAGAAGTTCAGAAATTCTTTTTTTTTCTTAAGACAAAAGACAGATTGTAAGATAAAAGCTTTAAGGAATATTTTATTAGACAATGTTTGTATTACAAAAACTGTTAGAGAGAATGAAAAAGATTCTTAAAAGGTTTCAAGTATATTAGAAATTTTAAAATCCTATGATAACACAGTTGCGGCAGATAATATATACAGAAACGAAGAAGTTATATCCGCAATTTATCAAGAACCACTATTATGTTCATTTTGATTAATATCCGTAATACTGGTAATGGTAGGTCAGGAAAAGCACAAAGAAAGTGAATGTATTATTGACATTAATAATTATTGTTATAAAGTTAATAATTTATTCAATTCTTTTTGTTTAATTTCAATAGTATATTATTTAAGAAATGCGTTTTAGTAAGACTCACTGTTTAAATTTCTTCCATAATCAGTCATCTTTGTAGCTTCTTTTTACCTACTCTATTAATAAAAATGGACGTGGCCTGAAAGAAAAACGAGTTTCTCGAACTTTAAATTATTTTTGTAATTAGTGGATTGGTTTTTATTTTTAATTAGTCGTTATAATAATAATTAGGCTTGTTAAAAATTCTATTGAAATTTAATACAATAACGTATGGTATAGTTTTTATATTTTAAACTCTAAATTTTGATTGACAGTAATATGGACATTGTCAGTAATATGGTCTTTCCTAGAACTTCCGTGATGAGATATCGCATTGATGCGTGTAACTGCATGCTACCGACAATTCGCGTTATTCTGCCGTCTTTCGCAACCTTCATTGATACGTTTGTTCAAGCTGTGCGCCGCGTCACGACGACAAAGTTGCGTGGAATTCACGCGCGAGCAGTCGATGCGGCACGCGTGGTCGGATTTTGCGTTCGGAACGTGCTGTTGACACGTTTGATAAGGACACTTTTCGCCTATTGAGAACGAATAAAGGCCCGCGCGCTACAGCTGGCGTTTATGCGCCGGGCCGATAGATTCGAGCGCGTCATTTCTTTTTGTTCATGTCCCTCGCGCACTCGTTTACGTCAAAATAATGATGCAGTTGCATAACGCCCGATGCTTTGCGCGTACGAGCCTGTTCGCTCATGCGAATCGAGTTTTTCTTTCCGCGTGACGGGAAAAAGGCGTCGATATAATCGCATAGACTGTTTGATTGTTTAAATTTTACTATTCGATTACGTTTTACACGTACGAAGAATCACAATTGCTCTCTCGAAAACATGAAATTAATGATAAATTATTAAAAGTTACGAAAATTTAAATATAGGGTCAAATACCTAGTTCTCCATAATTTATAAACTATGATCAATGTGTTATGTCCCAAACATGTCCAATACAGAATAATAACCGAGAAATTACTAAGACTAAATAACTAATATTTTATATACAATGAAACAGAATGAAATGAATTAAACACTGTACCTACTGTAACTCGTCATTTTTGTCAGCATATAGTGCAAAAGAGATATATGAGCTTGTAAAAATAAATATTATTAAAAAAAGTCAACAATTTGAATAGTTATATGACTCTATTTGATATATATCTTTGAAATAATTGTCTGAATTTGAACAATTATCAAACAGTTATTGATTTTGAAAATTATTCAAAATTTCAATATATACTATTCAGTTTCAATACAATTTCAATTTCAAATTTTTACAGAAATTTCTAAGGCAAGTTTTTTAGGTCACCAAGAATAAATTCGATGTTAAAATTGACTAATATAATAAAACAATAATCCAATGTTGAATTATATACGCATAGTATTTAATATGGCTTAATATATAATCTTCCTACAAAACAGAACCAAATTTGAATACGAAAATTTTATTAATTTTGATTTTGATGTTTATAATTAATCTCTTTTGAAAATTAAAAGTTTTAAGAATCTATTTAATTTTGAAAAATTTTTAGTTCGTTATATAATAACTGCATGTCACATAGAATTATATATAGAATCACATTAAAATAGCTCTTTTTTTTACAAATTTAACTTCAAACTTCTTAAGATTATGTTATAAAGAACTTCTAAAACTGAAATTGTATTGATCATATAAAGATATTCATAAAGCATGATTATTCTTCTCTTTTAGATTTTTTTCTGTTTTCGTTAAACTGTGTAATTGTCATTTTCGTTAAACTGTAAATTCTCGCGCGAGAGTTCGATAACTCTTTAGTAGAGTTAAGAGTTGCGATGTTGAGAAGCGATGTTGATTATTAGCTTCGACATTATATTCTCCGTAAATTCTAAGAAACTGTTATCGCGATTATCTCTTTAGATATATATCTTGCGACGTGCAATTGTGATAACTCAAATACATATATATATATATATATGTATTACAGAGTCTACAATTTTAATAATAATCTGTTTATTTTTAAAACGCTTGCATCTATCTTTTTCTTTTTCTCTTTGGGGTTTATTTATTTATTATCAATTTTGTTCTTTTTATATGTAGTATTACAATGTAATTAATCTTTCTTTTGCGAAGCATATATATATATATATATATAGCTTTTAACTGTATATTAATATACATATAGTTATGTGACACAGTTAGAAGTTTGTTCAACTGTCCTACACTTTTAAAAAATAATTTACTAACGCATATAATATTTCTCTCTTGCTGCTGAGTACTAATGAACGTTACATCAATAATTTCTAGCTGAATTTATACTTTGATTGTACAAATAAAGATTAAGAGGAGGAAACTAAACAGATAATTTAAATTGTTTAAATCAATTACAATTATTTAAATCAATGCCGTACGATCAAATTAGCGTTTTTTGGACGACTGAAATCGTTTTTTCTAGAGCAGTCAGAAATGCCTACAGATTAGAGCATGTTCACGATGCAGCTGCGATCAATATAAATGAGAGAGAAAGAGAAAGAACAATTTATAAACAAGTGCGGGAATAGGATGAATGCTATTAAATGCTCTTATAATAGCGAACGCGCTATCTCACGGACGAACTTTGAGACACATCACGAGTTAGTTTGCTGAGAGAAAGAGAGAGAGAGAGAGAGAGAGAGAGAGAGAGAGAGAGAGAGAGAGAGAGAGAGAGAGAGAGAGAGAGAGAGAGAGAGAGAGAGAGAGAGAGAGAGAGAGAGAGAGAGAGAGATCGACAACACTTGCGAGAAACTGATATCTTATGCGAGGACTTTGTTGTAGCAGACTTACGCGTACTTGCAGGAAGATGCACGACTAAGAAGTACCTGCGATCTTCCAGTGTATGTATGCGTGTGTGCGTTGCATTTTTAGTTATTTCCTACAAATTATGCAGATGGGAACTGATATATGTATAATGCATCACAAAATCTACGTTAATGTCACGTGGAAAACGCGTCAAAAACAGATCTCGTTCCCTAAAAATAAATAGTATTATTATTAGCCTATTATTACTGTGGTATTCGAGAGATTCTTTCATTTTTAATATTTTTTCTCAGTTGTAAACTGTAATATTAAGGACGTTCTCCGGTCCTTATACTAGAGAAAATCGATTTTCTTTAGATTTTCTTGAAACTGTGAATATACGTTAATTTAGGTGTGCTTTATGCGTGGTATAAATTTCAGTACCTCTTCCGGTATAAAAAATCAAGATACTGAGCCTCAAAGTTTCAATTTTTACCAAAAAATTTTTTAATTTAATTTTTTTTAATTTTGGCATTTTTTCCTTATAGAACTCGACGAGAGGAGCAACTTTGGTCCTTTTGACCAACCTCGTATCTCTTACCGTTTGGCCTGGAAAACCTTTTCATTAGTAAAAGTTGAAACTTTGAGGCTCAGTATCTTTATTTTTTATACCGGAAGAGGTACTGAAATTTATACCACGCATAAAGCACACCTAAATTAACGTATATTTACAGTTTCAAGAAAATCTAAAGAAAATCGATTTTCTCTAGTATAAGGACCGGAGAACGTCTTTAATATTACTATGTCTATTGTACAATTATTTTTGTCTCGCTATTTGTGTTACGAAAAGTTGTTTCATCGTTCATGAAAAAGTTAAAGAGATTATTTTCAAATTGTTTTAAATATTTAAAAGAGAAAAGTAAAAATTAAGTATGCTTATAAAGCCCACTTTTTGCGGATATATATATATATATATATATAATCTTCATTTTTCTAAAAATGTTTATATTATATAGGATTTACGAGTAAATAGGATTGTATAAATAAGCTCTTCAAAAATTATCGTTGTATTCAACAAACATAGCTACTTTATTTATTCAATAAACCTCTTTTGTAAACTTGTATCATGTGCAGTCTGTAAATAACACAGATTATATATTGCATTTTGCATTAGCGGGGGCGTAATATCGTTTCATAAGTCGTATCGTTTGCCGTTATTTCTGCTAATGGATTATCGTTTCGGATGCATTAACGGTAAACGGGCGTCTGCACGGTTCGTTAAATACATTAGTTCGAGTGGAAAGTGACGAGACGCAGTCGTCCCTATCAAGCCTGTTCTCCGAAGCTAGCCGCCGTATCATTTCAACCAAACCGTTGAACTCCAGAAACTGCGAATTTGTTTCGCAAGTTCGTCCGTTCCCACACACCTCCGGGTGTGCAGTCGAAGTTTTCCTCCACTTCCTTCCTGTTCCGATCGTGATCGACATGTTACTTTTAGCCATACTTCGTTGTTCCTTACAGCTCCTTACAGCGCTGAGTGTATTTCTTTTCTTCCAAGAATAGTAAGATACTTATGGGATGAGTATCGAATAATTTCAACACAACAAATCGATTAATTTCTTTACTTCTTTGATACTTTTCTTAAGGATGTATATCGCTTATGTCAAAATAGAGGGATGAAGCTGAAATTTACAGAGATTGTGCACTCTTATATATCCCAAAAACCTGTGTTAAATTTGCGATCGATTGTCTGACCCGTTTCTGAGATATTTGCTTTAAAAGTTACTGAAATTGTATATATATAGATATACGAATATAGAAAACGGGCTAACTAAGAACCAGGCGCGGTAAATAATGCGCAAGTTTTATTTTTATTTCTAAAAATTTTTATGGTACACTTCTATGACATCGAGAATTGCAATTACGGTTTTTTAAGTTTTTCTGTTAATATATATTTTTTCAATTTTTTAATGATTTATTTAAACAATATCAAATACAAAAATGGGACAAAATTACGATTTTTACGCTTTTTCTGTCCCAATGATAACATGTTGTTTATGAATAATTTCTGAGACTAGCTTTACACTGTTTAATCAAGGAAACAAAATTATACTACATATAGCTATACGTAAAACATCCTTAAGTACGAAGTAACTGTTACGAGGAAAGAGAAAATGTTAAGAAAAAGAAGAATATGTTATTAAGTTACGTATTTGTCAAAATTGTTTTGCAGCATTAAGTAATTACACACAAAATTATGCACAAATCAGAAATATGAAATATTTATTTGAATTTGAAGATAATGCAAACGAAAGTGAATACTTCAATAAATTTTTATTATCGAATTTTTACTATCGAAACATAACTTGTTTATGTAAGTTGTTTTTAAAAAATTGTTGTAATTTAATTTTTACAAGTAATATCTGAATTTTTAGAAAATTCTGGATATCTTAGCAGTTGGTTTTCAAAATTACATGAAACTTCAAAATAATGGTATTAACTCACAAGCAGACACAGAATATCTACACCATATATATACATACGTCTCAATTTTATATAACTTGCAAACTTTGCCTATTATGTTCATTCTTCTATCTTGAAAATTTTAGTTTGCTATTCTCCAACTTTACTTCATTAATTATTTTAATTCTCACGTTTTTCTGGACTGGTTTTGGCGAGTTGGTTTCACTTCTCTTTGTCGATTAGGCCCAACTTCTGGTCTGATCACTTTGCACTACGAACATTAGCAAAATTTTACTAGTATTTCCTTATGAAAATTATACTTTCTTTGTCTATTTAATCTTGAAATGCTTACGTAATGCTGGTCGGAGAGCGTGAGAGTATTTAATTTCTCTTTTATCATCGCTGAAGATGACTCAAACTAAAGCCGAAACGTATAATTTATAACTTTGTATTGAATTATTAAATTGAATGTCACATAACTCATGCACAGCTAACCGCGTTTGACTCTCAAAGCCCACTTTTTTTGCTACTTGTTAATTTCAATATCGAGTCTTTAGTTAATTATCCATTTATTTAAAAAGAATTTAATTCTCGCAGACATCATTTCTTTTAAATTTCTAATTCGATATCAATATCGACAATGCATAATAT